>NC_137234.1:16939457-17529457 GCF_949987685.1 Ammodytes marinus | reverse complement strand
GTTCCCCGCGGATTTTTCTTACTAAAAGCGAGAAGGCCTTTGTGCAAAGAGGATGCAGCAGACACGACTGATGATGCTGTCAAGGCCACTCATCTTTGCGGGACAATTGAGGTCTTAGAAACTAACTTAGAATTCGTCTTCTTCGAGAGAGTGTCCACTGGATCCTTCGCATCAAAAAATATTAATTACAAATATTTTGGTCTTCTGAGTCACTTCCACCTCCCCGCCCCGGGCAGTGCGTCTCCACCGCGCCGCCATGTGTGCGCTGCTCTCGGCCTGGCTGTACCTGCTGCTCGGCCTCCTGCCTCTGGAGATCCAGTCCAGGGCTTTGACTCTGCAGAGCATCTCAGACAGACACAGGTAGGCTAGTTTACCGCTGCTTCGCTGAACACATTTGCACACCCAAGAGAGAATGCTGCTTTAGTAGTTTAGTAGTTGAAGGTGGGACATGACTTGGGCATATAGGCTACTGACTGACTTCTGCAACAAAGTTTTTAAGTTGGTCGTTTTGGAAAAGTGCGATTCCGGAAGTAATTTCTACATTACATTGAATTTGAACGGAATATAAACTCAAATTATTTTAACTAAAGTCAGTCAGTAGCCTTATGTTTCAATTTAATGAACGGTTCATTAAATTATAGGCTAAGCCTATATGTTAACCCATCAGGGACTATTGTACTTTTTTAAATAAACACTGAGACATTGTTAACCTTTTAATTATTAACGTTATTTTCATTAGCCACACATCAAGGTTTATATGTCTGTAAAGTAAAAAAAAGTAATTTGTCGATTAATTGATCAAGACCAATTCAATTCCAAACTACTTTGCATAATAGAGCAAACATTTGAATTATTTTATGTTATTGTAAATTTTGAGTTTGGGGCTTTTGGACGACAACACAAGATGCTTTATGATGCCAACTTGGGCTATTGAAACTTGTGATCAGCTTTTGTCACCTGATTTAGTCTAAATCATCTGCTTAATCAATCAAATTATAAGCAGGGTTAATGTTCAACTGCAGCCCTAACTGTGGTGAAAGGCAGCAATTGGAGAACGTTAATTGTCTGTGTCTTGCCTTCTGGCAGTCGTTGAAAAAGGTCCAAAGACAGAATGAGGTAATTCCTCTCAGCAGAGACAGAGGTGAGGGTGATTTAGTGGGAATTGGGACAGGGATACATGAACATATAGAGGGGCCACATTCTGGGTAGAGTAGATCACAACAACACACTCCTCAGACTTATGCAATTTCTGTAATTTTCCCATGGAGTAGCCTCTGTGGTCCAACAAGAACTGTATTTGTTTTATTTGTGCCTGTGTGAGAGAGAGAGGGGGGGGGATGTTATATTACAGATAGTTCTCTATAATTAATTGTTTAAAAAAATTATCCTATTACTGTGGATAAAGTTGCCCATAGTTCAAGTGCTACAGGTAGCCAAATATCAGGATCTTAAGTCTGACATTTGCATAGTGGAAGGTAAAAAGCATCAATAGATTCTTCAATGTAATGATACAATTTGGAACAATGACGATATCATATCGCACTACGCATTTGTCTCTGCACAAATGTTATTTGGTATTTTCACCATAGTAGGTTGGGGCGCAGTATAGGCGTCAACAAGAGCGAAAAAGGAGAGAGATTCTCAGTGTGATTAGACACTGATGGATGTAACATAATACTGCCACTGGCACTAGACAAAATGTCTCGGAAGAAATAAAAGAAGAGAGGAAGACAAATTAAAGGATCCTGTTGTAATTTAGAAAAGACAGGGAGAAAGATGAAGAGAAAATAATGAATAGCCCAAGCAACAATGAGTGTGACTGAAACAGTGGGGATCTGATGGGGACAGAAAGTTTTCCTTGCGCAAAGTAGTTTTGAGGAGTTATTCCAGGAAAGTGTTTGTGTGTGTGTGTGTGTGTGTGTGTGTGTGTGTGTGTGTGTGTGTGTGTGTGTGTGTGTGTGTGTGTGTGTGTGTGTGTGTAGTTCCTCTGTAAAGGAATAGCCCCATGCTGTGCTCTAACTTGGGAGGAATGTTGGAGAAGCTACTTTTGCTCAAAGAGGTTCACAGCCTGGACTAACATACAACTCAGAGAGAGAGAGAGAGAGAGAGAGAGAGAGAGAGAGAGAGAGAGAGAGAGAGAGAGAGAGAGAGAGAGAGAGAGAGAGAGAGAGAGAGAGAGAGAGAGAGAGAGAGGGAGAGAGAGAGAGAGAGAGAGAGAGGGGGGGGGTACCAATAGAAAGTACAGCAACAAATGTGTGAGGGTTGACCTCTGTGTTATGACAAATGTCCAACCTTTGACACCACTACCAGCATGGCTCTGTATTGATGTTAACGCTAGCCTGTTGCCCAGCCGGTCAGTCCACCAATAGTTCAGCTATTGAATGGATTTGCATAAAATCTTGTAGAAATATTCGTGGTTCACAGAGGATGAAACCTAATAACTTTGGTGTTTCTCTAGCTCCGCCAGGTCAGTGTTTGTTTTGACCCTTTTACAAGGAAATATCTTGTCATGAACTATATGTATACTGTATGTACTGTATTTCACAGACATTCATTGTCCCGTGAAGAAGTATTACCTTTGGCAAATTTGGTGATCCCTTGACTTTTCCTCTAGTGCCACCATTGATCTCTTGAGTATTTATTAGTTAAAAAGTTAAATGAAAATGAAAAAATATTCCTGACTATTGATTGTGTAAAATAAGCTTATTTTGCTGATGAGCTAATTGCTTATTAGCTAAAATGAATATGCTTACACTCCTATCTAATATGGTAAATATGACACCTGCTTAACATCAACATTTTGGCATTTTCTTTGTAAGCATGTTTGCATGCTGATATCAGCATATTGGCCAAGCACGACTGTGCCTAATTACAGCCTTGAATAGACACCTGTATGTGTTACTTAAGTCCCATACCCATGGACTAACACTTTAATTAGTTCATTACTGTACATTGGTTGTATTGGTTGTGTTATACTGGCAACCAGTTTAGTGGCCTACATTTCCTTGTACAGGGAGGCCCCTTGGCGCCAAGTGCCTTTTCCTCCGTAGACAACTGTGTTTAAAACATCACCACAGGTGGTCTTTTAACCATATATGTTTGTTTGTGTGACTGTGTGCGAGTGTGTTTTTATGTGCACCTGAGCATGCACATGTAGGGCAGACAATGTTAGTACCGTAAGTGTTTTCATGTGAGCATTTTTTTTGCTTGTTTGTTGGATGGCAGTCACGTGTGAACTGCACGTGTGTGCCCGCTTAACCAAGCGACATTATGCCTGTGTGACTTGTATAACCAACCATAATGAGTTATTCAGGGAGTGTGTGTGTGTGCGTGCGTGCGTGCGTGCATGCGTGCGTGCGTGCGTGTGTGTGTGTGTGTTTGTGTGGGCACTGAGAGCCAAAGGTGTCTGGCAAGAAGAGTGATCAGAATACCAGTCAGAATTAGCTACAGGATAAAGACAATATGTTCTTCTGGCCTACTTTCCACACCAAACAAACAAAGATGAATTCGCTCCTCTCCCTCTCCCATTATTCTTTGTTTCTCATCATAAATAGATAGATAGATAGATAGATAGATAGATAGATAGATAGATAGATAGATAGATAGATAGATAGATAGATAGATAGATAGATAGATAGATAGATAGATAGATAGATAGATAGATAGATAGATAGATAGATAGATAGATAGATAGATAGATAGATAGATAGATAGATAGATAGATAGATAGATAGATAGATAGATGAAAAAAATCCATTTATGCAAATGTTTGCTCAAATATTTTTGATATTGTTTGACAATGTACACTGGTGATGCAGTAGAATACCAAGTGATCTTTGTTCCCTGTTCCTTCACATGATCAACAGTAAAGGCCTATCCATTGCATAATTTCTGACTGGTCACATGTCCAAACAGACTGGCTCCCTCTCGAGCGGCTGAACTCTTGAACGTCTGAGAAAGAGTGGGGATGAATGAAAAAGCTTAAGTTATTGTGACATTGTGAGAAAAAAGTACGGCTGGGCAGCAGGGAGATGAGAACGAAAAAGCACTTACCCCACACTCAAGACTCTTCTCACTTCTTCACTTCTCACCTACTCTTTCAATCCACTCTTTCTTTGTTTCGTTCCTTGAAAAAAAAAGAGAAGAGATCAAAGGTTAGTGTAGTCAACATTCTTGCAGTACAGGCCTGTGAGGCATTTCCATCTGGTCGCAGCGATTCAGTTTCATAGAGAAACCGAAGGAGGCGACATGCGCATGGCTGCCCAGCAGACTGTGTGTGTGTGTGTGTGTGTGTGATTCTTTTGCATTTATATCTAAACATTTTTCTCTCTCCTTGTCTGTCCCTCTTCTGCCCAGAACTTCTAAATTCCCAAAGTCTTCTTCCACCGCCACCATACTGCCTACTGCGTCTGATCTCTCTGTTGCCACTGACAACAACCACATCACCACCCATGGAGAAAGACAGATCATCTGGAGGTCCCTGCTTCACATAGAGCCTCCTCCGCCCAGGTTGCCTGACATGTTGTTGCTCGACCAAAGCAACGACAGTAGAGTTTTACAGGAGGCGCAGATGTGGCAACGTGGGTCAAGGGGCCGTCGTCATGCCAACAGTGGCGGCATGAGGGGCCACCACCACGGCCATTTGATGAGGGTGGGCTGTGTCCTGGGCACCTGTCAGGTTCAGAACCTCAGCCACCGTCTCTACCAGCTGATTGGACAAAGCGGGAGGGAAGACTCCTCCCCTATCAACCCTCGCAGTCCTCACAGCTACGGCTAGCACACAACACGTCCAGTCTGAGTCTAGGCTAGAGACGAACGTTGGGCCAAAGTTACCAAGGTGTTTTTTGTAGCTTCAGTGACACAAAAATAAGCCTCTAATGTCAATCAAACAAACCACAGCTCTTAGAAATTACTTTTATATAGATTTGAATATTAAATATTTTCCCACTTGTGTTGTTCACCACTTGGGGGGTTACATTGGTAGTTTCGACTGCCATTCTCATCGGAAATAATAAAATTTTACTGATCAAATACATTGCTGAGTTCTGGGAACGTGATGACATTGCAAAAAGCAGTCCGATTCATTGTATTTTGGTAGCCTTGCTAAACCTTTGGCCTGTTGTTTTCTGACTGATGAGAAGGATGCACTGATGTTACCATGTTCCCATATGTAAGCAACTAGTCTGGTGAGGACAATGTTATAAACACCTGAGGATGGGACGGTCAACGCTACAAAAATAAGTTTTAGTAAACCAGAATGTCTTGGCATCTTGGGATGTGGGCCAGGGCTATAGGAGATTCCTCTTTGACAACCACATTATCAGTTATAAGTAGCCAGTTTACTGCTGTGAAGCTAGAGTACTAGGGGTTCTGGCATTCATACAATAACAAGTGTGTAGTAGAGACTGTGTAAAGCTGTGAATGAGAGAGGTGTCCCTGACTAATGTCTACCATCGTCATCATTGGTGATCCTGCTGATCTGAACTAACCTGAGCTGAGAGCTAATCCAGCCGCTCACTCAGAACAACCTTCATCCTCCTCTGCAAACAAGTAGCTTTACATCAGTGCAGACAGAACCCAAGATTAGCCGCCCTCAAATCAAACACAGTTAACCCTTCACCCAAAACCCCACAGTGCACATAATTAGCCAAAATAACTACTAACCCTAATCCATGAACTGTCAACACACTCCTTTAACAGAACAGTTGTCTCTTAGCGAGTAGAGAGAGAGAGGACAATTACACTGTGGAGTTATGTTTTACCTTCAAACTGAAAAATCTACAATGTTTTGTCACAATAGTGTGTGTTTTGAGCCTTAATTTGTTTAATCATATTGTACGGCCTTATAATGTTTTGCCTTTCACTTATCCAAATGAAGTCAATCATCAGAATAAATGTTGACTATTAAAGTGCTACATTAAGCTTTATAGTATTCTTCTTTTTCTATGTGTCAGTTAATGCATGAAAGCACTTTATTATTCTTTACATACAGTATGACTTGAATTTTAAAAATGTGTTATTTACCTAGACATGTATGAGAATGTTTTGCTTTAAGTATCTCCCTTTACCAAGTCTTCATGTTCATGTGAGCACCTACAAGTGTCCTTTGATAAATGTGTTGCTTTCATCTAATGCTTTGTTTTTACAATAGCAGAGTTGTGTAATTAAACTCCAGTCAAACTTCCACGTGTGGTTTTCTGTCCAACAACAGCCTGAGATGTGAGTGTGGCCTTTTAAATATTAATGTTGACATAACTTTATGATTTAGAAAATGTGTCCCTCACCTCTGTTAATAATTATTCATCTGGGCTAGTACACAGTGTGTACTAGCCCAGATGTGTACACACACACACACACACACACACACACACACACACTAGAAGGCCCAAGAGTTACGGTTACGAGAAGTCAAAAGTCTAAACCCAAGCTGCTGAATTTGTCACGTTCATCATGACATAACATCTGTGTTTTCCTTTGTGATTGTGTGTCTTCGTGTGTGTGTATAGGCTGTGTGTGTGTGTGTGTGTGTGTGTGTGTGTGTGTGTGTGTGTGTGTGTGTGTGTGTGTGTGCGAACAGCCCAAAACCAAATATGAATTTTTCACTTTTAATGACAATGCCTCTTGTTCAAAAGTATAAGATACCTTTTTTCTTCAGCCTTAACATAGCATCCACGCCTTAAAAGTGATCCACTCTTACAGCATCTTTCCTTTTCCCACATCAACCAATGGGGAACAAGTTATTGAGAAACATTTCAACATAAAAATAATAGTTGAATAATTTATTTAAAAAAATCTGTAACATGCAGATTTCTTGTTAAGTGGAACTGAGGCGATCTAAGAAAATGTGTGGCATTCACTGAGTTGTTCTTGCATCACAAACAAAACTATCGACCAATAAATTAGCACAAGGGGGCAGCTTCTTAGTTGGCCACTCAGATTTCAGAGTTGGGACAAGCCTCACCACACCCAGACACACAAAATGACAGATAAAACCACGATCCATAGGGAAGTTTGTCAGTCTGTGTGTAGTGTACGTGTGTGTATCTGGGCACTGGGCGCCTTTAGCTCAGTCGTTAAGGCGTCCCCCTCCCGGGCCGGGCCCAGCAGCGGACCCGGGTTCGATTCCCGCCCGCGGTCGTTCTCTGCATGTCACTCCCCTCTCTGCCCCATTTCACCTCTGTCAAAAAGCACAAAAAATATCTTTTAAAAAAAAAAAAGAAGAGAGAGGTGAACTCACTGAAATCCACCAATCAACAAAATATCACATGGAATTAGAAAAGCTAGTGTGCATCTTTTACTCTGCATTAATGCAGATTTCTTGAACATTTTCCCTAGTTCACACATTCTGCCCAGTGTGTGTGAGAGGAACACCCTGCTGCTGTGACCAACCAAACTGTGCGTATGAGTACTGGGTCATCGACTGTGGCTTGTTTGAACACTTTGGTCCTGTGTTTACCTGCAGTCCAACAAACAGAATGGATTTCCTCCTCACCATTCACAAGATAGCTATCAGTGTACGTGCATGTTGTGTTTGCTGTTGTCACAGTAATCCAGGACATTTGATTCTGAGAAGTCAGACCCTGTTATGTAATGGGGTCAAGAACATGAAATAAAAATCCTGTGAAAACTGGTAAGGATCACTGGTACTGTATAAAATGCATTAGACCGGTATGCAGCTTGTCCTGTAAATCTATGTTAATTTGATTTTCATAATAATAACTATTACACATTATACACGGTTAAAGCTAAACTGATGTACTGTGGAACAATGAACTACTGAGTCATTCTACGTCAGTCAAATTGACAAGGAACATGCTGATTATTGGAAAACTGCACCTGGGATGAAAAACACAGACGTACACAAGGCCAAGGTTCAACTCAGGATACCCCATCAGTGGAGGTTTGGTTAAAGTATGACAGAATGCCGGTATACACTTTATAAAAGTGCTGTCAGCTCCAGAGGACCACCACAACATAACACAGGCCTCATCTGTCAAACATGAGAGTCGTCAGCTTTGTATGTGCTATCATTTATTTAACTTTTTTACCTCAATTAGTCTATATTAACGTCTTCTAATTTTATTTATTTATTTGACCGCATATAATGTTCTATATAAATGTTTTCCACTCCTTCTGCTATTTCAAATGCAGGGTCCGGACCCATCTCTGGAGTATCGGCCAAATTTGGAGAAAAATGGAACCAAAGAGAAGGAAGACTACAGAAACTTTGAGGTAAGCATTTAAAACTCTACTGCTGATGATGGTTAAGGCTAGAGCTTGTGAATGTGTTTCAACAAGCTGAACATTGTTCCATATTTGAACCTTTTGGACTAGTGATTTACCAATATGTGTCTACTTAACTGCTGTATAGAATACTCTGTAGTGTTAACACTGCAATGAAGTCACACTCATTATAATAAAACAGCACATCACAATCTGAGATGACCTGATTGATCATCTTTGACTATAAATATTACTGGGTCTCAATACGTTTAAAAAATAATGCAGAACATTTGCTAAACGTTAGTACATTGGGGTGGCACAGATAATTTTTTAATTATTTTTTCATTGTTGCCATTTGATATACTTGAGGTTCTGTGCATCCATTGCTTTGTTTCAGAGTGGAAGTCTGATTGACCGGGTGTTCAACACATACAAGCTGATGCACACCAGCCAGACGGTGGACTTTGTGAAACAAAAGGTGAGTATAGTAAGTCAAGAGAAAAAAAGTCTTGCACAGTAGTGTCTCCAAAGGCCTCTCTACTTAGACAAAATCATTAAATTCAATTAGAACTAAAAAAAAAAGACTAGTTGTTTCAATTGAAATTAAATCGAGTGAATCGATGTGCCCATGTGAACTTAATGGTGTTTATTTGTCAACATTTTAATTTTCTCCGAAAGGTCACATCAGGGAAACTTGAGACCCAGCCATGGTTGTCACTGTAATCTGCGGCTGTTATCAGACCTTTGTAGGATGTTTGAGACGTGTAAATATTAACAGAGGGGCTAGTGCTTTTACTCCAATGTTACATGGGGAATATGAGAGGCAGATGGTTAATAGGGCTACTGCTATTTCTACTTACTGTAGTCAGAAATACAGCAGGTGGGCCTTTCGTTGAATAAAAGCAAACGTTTTCCGTAACATAGTCCCTGATCTTTTTAGATTAATTGCACACACACCTGATCCCTTTATCCATTGGTAAGTCAACAGAAAGCTTTTTGTTTCCCAGTGTTCTTATTAGCAGTTTTGAAAAATGCTGAGACTCTCACCCTTCCTGCAGCACTTAGAATGGAACGGCTGCACGCACACTCAGATGGGGGTGATGGAGGCCATCATGTCAATGGACCAGCTGGTGGACGAGTCTGATCCCGATGTGGACTTTCCCAACTCCTTCCATGCCTTCCAGACCGCTGAGGGAATACGCCAAGCACACCCAGACAAAGGTGCCACGACAGGGACACAGAAACACAAGTGCAAAACAGACACACACAAACACAGAGTACAATATTTTACATACATCTGGGATATACAGTATATCTGTGCTCACTGTTACATCCTCCACAGACTGGTTCCAGTTGGTGGGTCTGATCCATGATATTGGAAAGATCATGGCTCTTTGGGATGAACCCCAGGTAGGCTGGGAGCTGGGATTACAGTCTCGCTGAGAAATATACAAATAATTGAATTTCCTGTTTTAGGGATTCAGATAAGCTGTTCCTCAAAACGGGGTTTCTTATTTTGGATTCCAATAGTTTTTTTATCTACTGATTATCATTATCACAATAATACTCGTTTTTAAAATGTGTCTTGTGTGCGCACTCTGCAGTGGGCCGTAGTGGGTGACACCTTCCCAGTGGGCTGCAAGTTTCAAAACTCCATTGTGTTCAGAGACAACACCTTCCTGGACAACCCAGATGAGAAAAATCCCAGTTACAAGTGGGTATTTGCATGTTACATTATCAAAATTCTATGAATGTGGTGTGCTTAAAATATTTACAGGAAATGTATTTAAATGTTTCATCACTTTAGCTAAACTCACTAACTTTAATTTTTTTGTCTTGACTTTTAAACGTAAAATGTTCCTCTCCATAACCCGTCAGTTTAAATGAATTGAGCTAGAAACAATAACGTTTTTCGTATTAGTATGCAAAGGCAAACGAGGCTATACTACTGTTTAGGTAATCATGTATTGTGCTCTTTAGTACTGATTGCGGGATCTATGAACCAAACTGTGGAATTGACAAAATCAACATGTCCTGGGGCCACGATGGTGAGAGAAGTTGAGCTACACAAAACTTAAGACATCTACCACACCATTTAAAATGAGAAAATGTTTCACTGCCATCATTAAAGTGGTGGCCGTTTATCTACTGTACTGTACCTAACCTCCTGCAATATTGTCTTCAGAGTATCTCTACAGAGTTCTGAAGTTCAACAACTGCTCCATCCCAGAGGAGGTGAGTTCATTATTACTTTAAATGATCATTTATGTTTTGGGGCGATTCACTTCACAGTTGACATTAGTGGAATTCATTATTCCAAAAAAAAAAAAAGGTCTCGACTGGTCTTACAAACAATAGCATCAATAATTTTTGTGTCTCTCTCTGCAGGGGCTGTACATGATTCGCTTCCACTCCTTCTACCCCTGGCACTCTGGCGGAGACTACATGCATCTGAGCAATGACAAAGACATGTACATGATGTCCTGGGTCCAAGAGTTCAAGTGAGTACCTTCCTCTCTCTCTCACATGCAAATTATTTTCCACTCTCTGCCTCAACCCAAAGTGCACAAATCTTTCCATCCTCTCCACAGCAAATTTGACCTGTACACAAAGAGCACCGAGCTGCCCGACGTCGACAAGCTGAAGCCATACTACCAGTCTCTGATCGACAAGTACTGTCCTGGAATACTCAAGTGGTGAAAGAGAACATGGAATAGTACTGTTACACACGCACACACACACACACTCTAATACTTATCAGTGACTTTATTTCTATAAAGTTTAAAACTACTTATTTATACTTGATTGACTGTAAATATTTTTAGGATGACCAACAATCAATTTATTCAAATTTAAAAAGAATCCAGAGAAATATTTTTCTATTTATTGTATTTTAATGTTATAAAATTCTTTATAAAAAGTTGCTGCATCAATTTGTGTGATGTCTCTTTTTCTAATACTGACAGAAACAAAATACACATAGTGTGGGAGGGTTGGGGGGAGGAGGGGAGTGCAATTATTATAGGTTATGTTCATACAGCATGAGACCACAGTGTCAGAAAATAATAGCCAAATAAACACAAAAACTCAAACAAGTGCAAGGACGCACACCACAAACAAGAAACAAAGAACAATTTGAATTATACAAATTTGACTTGATGGGCAAAACACAAGCTTATATTTCACATTTCATAATAACATTTCATCTTTGTACTTTTGATATGGATTGATCTGCTGACCAGATTGACCTTTTTGAATGTTCAAGATTAATCAGAAGCAGCCAAGGAGGTTGTAGAAAGTGATAGGTTTCTGACGCCAACAACTGTTATATGAACCATGTACTGCAGTCAGGTGCAGATGGGAGAAGGCACATAAACAGATTTTTCCATAATTGGCTGATGGACACAAATCATACACAGAACCAACTTCTTTGGTCATTTTGGTGATATTTCATTAAGACGAGTCTACAGGTGTTTTTCAGAACTTTCTCTTTCGGATGTCTTTTACTTCCCCGTCTTGCTCTTCTCCATCACTAACTGTCTCTTTGTCTTCCCCTGAGCCCTGCTCTTCCTCTTCCTCCTCTACACTGTCCTCCCCAGCGTCCTCTTCCTCTGACTTCTCACAGTGGTCTTCAGGTTCATTCTCTGTGTGTTCGCTCTCAGTCGCAGCAGCGGCCTCTGGAGGAGGTTGGGTCCTTTCTGTGGGTTTGCTGCTGCTAAGCAATCCCCTGAGCAGACAGAGAGTGGCGCTGCAGACAATGAGGCTCCATATTATTGTGTGGGCAGGAACACCTCTGGCCTGAGAGCGCACCCAACTCATCGCCCGGAAAATAGCGCTGTTGGACATACGTCGTGGAGGTGAAATGTCCTGGATGAAAAATAAAAGAGCATTTGTATCAATATTGGACTTTAATTGAGCAAAACTTCACACAAACTTTTACGACAAGACAGAAATGTTTTCATGATAAATGTACCTTGAGCCCATACTGCTTCAGCATACCCTCCAGGAAGCTGTTGCCCAGGTGCACTGTGGGATAGAATTCCTGATCATAGACCCTCCTCCACCAATGCTGGGGGAAAGATCTGCCAAACAAAGACCAGACAGAAGTAAATATCCTGTTGGGTGGAGGTGACTTATAGAAGCCACTGAGATACAACTTTTCCTATTTCAACAGGCCAAGATGGAAAAAGTAGAACTATGAATTAAGTAAAGTAGAGTCAAATACTGGCTATCGTTAACATAATATACAAAAAAAAAATCTGATAATGTTTTGAGGACACAAGTTTGCACAGAGAAGATTGCGCTACTATAATCCAGCATGCACACAAATAATTAAATGGGAATAAATTCCCTTAAAAAGGTAATAAATCATGTTAGTTGCTGTTTATGGGGTTTACAGAGGGAGAAGGAGAAATAGTAAGCACTGACCCGTCCGCCTTTGGTTCAGTAAACCAGTATTTGTAGCGGTGTGCTCGCAGGTACTTAGGAGGCTGCTGGTTGAACGGATACTGAGACACATCGGTCTGGATCAACTCTATCACTGCAGAACACACAACAACGCTTTCAGAGATCTGCTTGCAAGGACACTGCCTTCTTTTTAAAATGTTAATTTAAAACTGAAATATTTAGATGGAAAACATTTTTCTGCACTGTGGTCTGTGGGTTGAATCCTTTAAGTTTCTCTAGCCCTGGTCCAAGATTTTAACAAACTTGTGACACACAGATATTGTAAGCTTTAAAGTTAAGCAGTTGGGTGACGGGAACATTATCTTGATAGTACCACTGGGGGGCACTAAAGACAAGTTTTCTACACACAAAGGCTTTTAGTACAAACTGTTGGGAACATATATTCTATCTGTTGTGAGAGGCTATAAAAGGAGCACAGTTGCATTAATTCACTTTTAGCACAACCCAACTAGTGATGTCCAATAACCTAATGGTAAAAAGAAAACTGTTTTGTTTGTGGCCAGAACTGCATTATATTTGAAAGACTTAACTACCGTAATTTAAAAAAAGCAATGCAGTGGTAGTTGTATGCATGGTTTGATTCCTTGTTGAATTGTCCTTAGGATAAATTAAAGAATAAAAGCAATAAAATACACTGTAGAAGTGTGGGTACCATCTCTTTTGCCCTGCAGCAGTCTGTATATCAGGCTGGTGAACCATGGAGCATGTGTTTGATCCCCTAGTGCGGCGAACCACATTTGCCAGTCCAACCTGGGCTGGTGAGGAGACACCATGGCAAGAGGTGCACTTAGGTTGCCTGGCTTATACATGAAATCAATCTCCTGAAAGAACAAAAAAAATAAAGAAAAAAAGATATGAATAACTTACTTTAGTGATGCAGTATGCAAAATGGTAAATCATCAAATAGTTCAATAATATCAATGAACAGTTACAGATGGTGCAAAGTACAGTCATAAAGAGATATTTATATTTTATATATTTTTGATATATTTACATCCCGTTTAAACTGTCCACCATAATAAGCCTTCTCCTCTCACCGTCCACGTGACTGCATCGTTGCTTCCCTCGATGACAACCTCTGGCCGCCCGCCGACCCCGGTCATCCTCCTGAACAGGCCGTAGGAGTTGACCAGCTGGTAACGATCCACCAGCGCATGGGCCTGACGCACTGCGGGCCACAACCTGGCATTAGAGTCATACTCTACATAGGTGAAGGGCACCTGGGACATAGCCAGAGAAAAACATTTTGATTAAATCGTGGCAACAACAAATGTGAGGAAAATATGGCCACTGATATTGAGGATCAATTTAACTGGTTTAACTGCATGACAAGTTTATGCTATGAGGTTCAACCATTACTGTATTTCCAAACACCACTTACCACGCTAATAGCGAACATGGCAGCGGTGGCAAAAGCAAACACAGTCCACTGGACAGTTCCCAAAAACCTCTTCAGGAAACCAGAGACACAAGCACACCTGGGAAAAACACATCACATACGTTAGTTTTGTAACTCACTAACATGAAATACAGAATAGGCAAGAAACCATCTAATCCAGCACATGCACACAAACACATGGAGAGTCCTACCGGAACATGGCTGTGACCATCTCCCAGGTGAGTGAGAGCACACCGATCCAGATGCAGGGGATGGTGACAGTCTTCAGGAACTGGTTAAACTGGTGGTATGTGAACGCTGCGAGGACAAAAAAAAAAAAAATGCAATTGTTTTTATTCACATACATGTTCATTCATACACAGTAGGGCTGCACAATTCTTGCTACAATGTGAATCAAGATTTTTCTCATCAAGAATTTATATCAGGATTCTCTCATACAATTCCAATTCAAACCAACCACTGTATTCAAAGCTTTTTGGTTAAGAACACAAGCCGACAGGATCAACATCAACAGAATCGTCATCATTCAGAAAGGAGATCGTAGAAATACAAATCAAGATCACAATTTTTTTTTATGATTAATTGTGCAGCCCTTATACACACACCTGTCCTTGACGAGATGCCGTTCTTGGTTGGGTCCAGCTTCAGGTCAAAGAAGACAATTGATCCGAAGATCACAAGAGCCCAGACTGCCAGCTCCAGCAGGTAACACAGCCACAACGACAGTCTGGAGTCTGAGCAGGACAGATACAGAGAGAGAGAGAGTAGGGTGATACTTTAGAAAAACTTGGGTCCAAATTAAAGCTTTCAACCTGTTGTAAACTGTGAACACGATTCAGATTTTTTTTTTTTCAGTTTAAAAATGTAAAAGATTTACCCCAATCATAGTGTTTTTATCCATCTTGTAAGGGCGGGTGTTTAATATGCTGACAACATGCAACAACCTTATGGCTGTGCATAATGAATGACCAAATGTGTAACTCTTGACTATTACATGCACAATATATTATTAAGGAAACATTTAAATCTTTAAGAGCTGACAATAGAGGTATTGATATTCCTTTTTTTCTTTATACTTTCAAACTGTGTGTAGCCAGCATATGTGTACACATCAGTTATATCCATCATACCATTGTTGTTGCTCTTGTTGGGCCTGCGTAGCCAGAAGTTGACATGCTGGTCGTCCAGAAGCGACAGACACAGGGCCAAAGTCAGCAGGTTGAAGAAATTGTAGTTGCCAGTCAAAATGATGAGCACTTGGAGCAACACCTGGGTAGACACAGACACACACACACACAACTAATTAACTTAGAATTAAAACATGCTGAACAAATTCAGGCACTATTGGAGAAGGGTGAAATCATTTAATAAAAAAATTAAAAAATCATGCAAACTATTGCCTTGACATATAAATATTGACAGTATAACCTTGAAAATAAACCTACAGAGAATTGCTTAAATGCTAAAAAAAATTTAAAACAACAAACATAAATCAGCAAACTTATTCCGGAAATTGTATTTGAAACAAAAAGGAGCACTTGAATTACTGCCCACCTGCAAGTAAAACGCCCCAAGCCGGAGCCTGCGCAGTGGGCTGAAGAAAAGCAGAGGTGCAGCGATCTCTATAACGATGGTCCCCATCACACTCAGCTTCTGCCACCACACGGGCAGCTGGTGGGCATACCAGGCCAGCGGGGTGGGGATACACTGAGTCTCATAGTGATATGTCAGGGCTGTTCAACACACACACACACACACACACACACACACACAAAATCAATTAAATGAAAAAAAAAAAAAAAAACATATAGTTAGCAGTAGTTCAGTAACATTAGGCAATGCAAACAAATTAAAGATCTAATTCTCAAACCGGGACATTTCCGGGTGGAATGAAGACTGCTAAGGTTATACCAGTATACAAAGCTGGGAGCAAACACAACTTCACAAATTACAGACCTGTCTCTTTACTTCCGCAATTCTCCAAGATTCTAGAAAAACTCTTCAACTCCAGGTTAGATGCTTTTTTAGAAAAGCATCAACTACTTTCTGACAGTCAATATGGATTTAGATCAAACAGATCAACATCATCAGCAATAATTTAATCAATAGAGGAAATCACAACGGCTATAGACAAGAAACAACAGGCAATTGGAGTTTTTATCGATTTAAAAAAAGCATTCGACACAATCAACCATGACATATTAATTTGCAAACTGGAAAAGTATGGAGTAAGAGGAGTTGTTCTAGATTGGATTAAAAGTTATTTTAACGGGAGAAAACAGTTTGTGAAGTTGGGTGATTACTGCTCATCATGCTTATGGCGTACCTCAAGGGTCAGTACTGGGTCCAAAGTTGTTTTTACTGTACATTAATGATATATGCAAAGTGTCCAAGCTACTGAAATTAGTCCTGTTTGCGGATGATACAAACATCTTCTGCTCAGAAGACAATCTCGCTGAGCTTCTGAAGGATCTTACTGAAGAAATTATCAAACTAAAAAACTGGTTTGATTACAACAAATTATCCCTAAACCTGGCCAAGACTAAAATGATGCTATTTGGATATGGTAAAAGAGATGTGCAGGTAAAGATTGAAATAGATGGGGTGGAAATTGAAAGAGTGCATGAAATAAAATTTCTTGGAGTTATGATCGATGATGTAATCAGTTGGAAATCACACATAAAACATGTAAAAACCAAACTGTCAAAGAGCATTGCAGTAATAAACAAAGCAAAGCAGGCTTTGGATCATAAATCACTCCACACTCTTTACTGTGCACTCGTTTTGCCATATCTAATCTACTGTGTCGAGGTCTGGGGGAACAACTACAAAACCTCATTAGCACCAGTAACAATCCTGCAGAAGAAAGCGATTTGTGTCATTCATAAGGTTGGATATTTGGATAATACATTATTTCTACAGTCAAAAATCATGAAATTCACTGACATTGTGAAGTTTCAAACTGCTCAGGTAATGTACAAAGCAAAAAACAACAAACTCCCAAATAATATTAAAAAATTATTTAATGAAAGACAGCTTAGTTATAATTTGAAGGGGAAACTACATTTTGACAGGTTCAGCATTCGAACAACCAGGAAAGGCTTTTGCATTTCAATTTGTGTCGTGAAGCTGTGGAACAGTTTGAATATGGAGATCAAGCAATGTCCAAGCATGAAACAGTTTAAAAGAAGATACAAAGAGTTGGTTTTCCTGAGTTACAGTAATGAAGGAGGGCTTTGACGTCTCATTACTTGTTAACATGACTAGTTAACTGTGTGATTAGCAGTAAGCTATTGGTCTTAAGGGGGGTGTCGCGTGCTGTGGTGGCTTGGCCTTCTGCGATGGCTGACTCCACAGTTGCTGTGGTGCTGGCAGTCGGAGTGGCTGACATTTTCAGTGTGTCAGTGAGTAGTAAACATGGGTATGTGTAGGATTATGTATTGGTACGTTTGTGTGCATCTATGTGTACTGGTATGGTGTACAGTAATGCAAGTGTTCGAGTGTACGTTTGTGTGTATCTATGTGTAATGGTATGGAGTACAGATATGCCAGTGTTTGTTTGTACGCTTGTGTGCATCGGTATGGTGTACATATATGCAAGTGTTGATACATATAATTGATATCATGAAAATGAGAAATTAGTCTGAAGGAAACATGTAGTTTTGAGTTTTGATTTTGATATATGACCTGTTAATATTGTTTAAAGAAGTGGGGTTGGATTGAACAAGTTTGTACTTCTTCCCACCCCTTTTCAAATATGTTGTGGCATTTTTATAGAGTGCTTGGCAGCCTTATCAGTGCAGGAGTCACTAGGGCTGACTCCTGTTGATGCATTTTTATTATTGTATTGTTGTTGCATATTTGAAATAATGATTCATTCATTCATTCATATGGTGTGTAGTAAACGACATAGACATAATAAAGGATAGACGCTGCGTTGGGCGAGAAATGCGGGCGCCATCTTGGACCGGTCAAAACTGATGAAAACAAATGTCCCCACTCGGTGATAGTAAACATGATGCCAGAGCACTGTGCTGCGTTTTGCTGCTCGAATCGGCGGACCATCGTCAACAGGGCTCGGGGGATTACCTTTCACAAGTAAGATTTAACATTACCGTACTATTGATTGTATTTTGTGAATAGAATATAACCAGAGTTGATATTACTGTACTGAAATCGTGTCCAGCTAGCTAGGCTATGTTTACTACGGCCGGTGTTCACCCGGCTATGAACTGAGACTTGATAAGTCATATCCCATAACACTGACTTAGATTACAACTGACACTTGTTGAAGGTTTCCCAAGGACAAAGATGAGAGGAAGAAGTGGGAAGTGGCTGTGAGGAGAGACGGATTTACTGCCAGTTTTTCCACAGTGCTTTGCTCGCAGCATTTTAAAACAGGGCGATTTGGATCGGACGGGTCAGATTGTCCGCCTCCGAGATAGGGTTATTCCATCCGTCTTCAGCTTCCCGGTTCACCTCCAAAGAGTAAGTGTAGCATCATAAGGATATATTATAATTCATAAATGTAAATATTCTATTCTCAATCACAGGGCAGGGTGAGATATCCTACTTATCACTTTATATAGGCTATACATCTCCGGAAAAAATTAAGAGACCACTCCAAATGCTCATTGTCTCTTGTTTTACTCTTTTGAGGCATATGTTTGAGTATAATGAGTTTAATGAACATTTTGATTTTATAATATAAACTGCTGACAACATTTCTACCAAATTCACAATAAAATAGTGTTGTTTAGAGCATTTTCAATGAAGAGATAAAGATTTAAGAAAAATCCAGACTGGTCTCTTATTTTTTTTCTTTTATTATCTATTATGCTTCTTAATTTTAGTTGGAAAAGGGCAGGGCTACGTCGACCTCCAGAAGAGCTGAAGAAAGCCTGTCCATTGCCTCTCAGGATTCCCTAGAAACAGCAACCTCACACCCACAAGTGCAGCCTATTGATGTGAGTATTTCTACTTTTAACATTTATATCATAACACACACGTCACACACACACACACACACAGACACACACACACACACACACACACACGGTGCTGGCAGTGGCTTTGACAGGTGATAACTCTAAGAAAGGATGTGGGCCATAAACTAGTGGTGTCAAAGTGATGTTTGTGATGTAAAACATTACTCAAACAATGTTCATCCCTCTTTCTACTAGGATCATGGCTATGCCTTGCCAGCTTCTCCGGCTGCTCTTAAGACCAGACTGGAAAATGCCTTGGCAAGAGTGGAAAGTCTGGAGCGGGAGAAAAAAAATGCCATGGCCAGAGAAAAGAGGGCAAAGACCACTGTAAAGAGTCTTCTGGAGGAAATAATCCTGCCCTCTTTTAAGAGGCAATTGCCTAACAAGCTTGTGTTTTAAATTAGAGAAATAAAACATATTTTTACATGAACACTCATGTTGTCCTTCTCTTTTAATGAGATATTATATACACTGGTTTTTATTTATATTTAATGCCTTCATGGGAAACATCCACCCTTCATATGTACCATGCTCGACTACTCCTCCTAAATTTCCCCGAGCTAACTCCAGTTTAGGAATAACTGCCTTTACATGTAGTGCCCCTAATTCATGGAATGCTCTGCAGAGCAACTTAAAAATGACTGCTCTTCCTACTCTTGGTTTATTTGAATCTATGATTTCTGAATTTTACACATCTGACTGTAACTGTTTTAGATGAATTCATTGTTCATTTAGTTTTTTATTTTTGCTCTTTTTTTGTATAGGCCTACTTTATTTAAATTAATATATTTTATCCTATTCTATTTCTGTTCTCTGTTTATGTTATCCCTGTGATTGTCTTTATTGTGTATGCTCGTCACTGTAAATGAATAAAATGTATTCTATATATAAATATATTTATTCAATAAATATATTTATATATAGCCTAATCATATATTGTTAACTTACTAAAATAGCTGACTTTACTGCCCCTATCTGTTTCTGCTTCTCTATCATATTTTGTCTATAGTGTGTGATTTGCAAAATACCTATCATAGCCTACATCACATATCATAAAGGTGACCAGACGTCCCCATTGTTGGTTGCCTGTCCCTGGCTAAACAGAAACAACTACTTTTTCCCGTTTTGTTGACACCTCATTAGGTTTTTCAATCAGATTGCTAGTCAAACTGGAAATGTCTCCGTTTTCCCCCTTTTCGGGGGATGTTCCTCGTTTTGATCTCGGACGTCTGGTTACTTATATCATATCAGAATCTTCTATGACTGTTAAGCCCACTATGAATATTAAAACACGTCGAAACTTGTGCCCTGTATCTTAGCTACATGTATGATCTTTGCAGCAAAGAAAACCGCGTGAAAATCAGTTTGGTATTTAATGAGATATGATTAATTACATGCGCTGACAATTCATTGCACCTGCCAAACAGACTACACAGAGTGGAACGTTTGACCGGTTCAAGATGGCGGCCCCACGGCTCGTCAGCGCTAATAGGCAGTAGCGGCCAACGCGGCGTCTATCCTTTATTATGTCTATGGTTTTATATACCATTTATGGTTTTTACCTGTCCCTTTCAGAAGCTACGGCGGCCTTCAAGGACAAGAAGCTAGTAACTAAAGATTTCATCATCCACCACTACCTCAAGTCTTTCCACAATATCAAAAAAAGAGGTCAAGATGTATTTATTTATTAAATTTATAGTGCTTTTATTCATCTTTCAGGTGCATTTCCAGCAGATAACGACTATCTATAAAAACGTGTTTGTCCGTTGTAGAAACATGGCTGTGCAACATTGCTGCACGCCCCGTCTTATGCAGAAAGAAAACTATTTAATAAAAAAGGTAATAAAAAAAAAAACTTTTATTTTCAAGCAACTATACACTAATTAAAACATACTTATGAATATTATATTCCATTTCTACCAAGTCTCTGTCCTGAAAAATGCCAATTCCCTTTACACACTTTTAATTCGCTGATGTGGCTGAGATATCACAAGAAGAGTCAAATATTGCAGTTTACAATGTGCGGTGACTTCCTTTCTTCATGGTATATGTACACATACCTGTAAGGCCCCACCACGTTGGACATCGCGACGTGAGTTTCACCACTCCGGAGGCAAACATGAGCCTGAAGAGCAGCCAGCGGAGCAGCCAGAAGGTGACGGAATCATGCTCTCTGGCCCGCCGTGTCCCTCTGAGCACAGTCAGTGGAGCAACAAGGATGCAGAGGAACCCTGTCTCCAGGAGCAAGTTGTCCCTGGATGGTGATAAGTAGGGAGAACAGGACACAATGAAGTGGGTGGAAAAAGTGGCATGTCTATTAAAATTTCGATTATATTTTTTATATATATAAAAAAAAATCAAATGTTGTATTTCCCGTGTACTTTGTCTTCGTATTTTATTGAATGTAACTGGCTGCTGCTATGACATTTTAATTTCCCTCTGGGGATTAAAAAGGTAACCTATCGACATCTATCAATCCATAGTGTTGTTGCACAGCAGCAAAGATAAACATTACTACGATGTTACAAACAGTGGGCCGAGAAAGATGACATAGGCCTGATAGCTAACCTGGCAAAACCCTTTCTGGATTCTTTAATAAGCTGCTATCTATAGCAGCATTGTGTTAATTACAGACAAAAAACTACAAATCATCACTCACCACTGGAAGTAGAGAAAGACTTGCCCCACCTGAAAGTAGAAACAGAAAACAACCAATGAGAGACCACGACAGTACAGCCACAATGTGTAAGAAAAGCAGTCCCACTAGTGGACACTGACCTGGTACATGGACAGGTACAAGGCCCAGAGGCAGAAGAAGACCACGCTGTCACGTAGAGCCTCCAACAGCAGGGCGGCCAGGCTCAGCGCGGCCCCTACAACACACAGTAGCTCCATGGCGGTGTGTGTGTCCACGCCAAGCCACGGTCCCAGCCACAGCAGAGTGGGAGAGGACAGCAGCTGCTCCCCTAGTGGCTTACCGCTGTACCGCAGCTGCCGACGAGCAGGCAACAGCCCATCGTTACCGTAGAGCCCTGGAAAGATAGAGATTAAGGGTGTATTCACACATGCTGTGTTTAGTTCGGTTGAAACGAACTCAGGTGCACTTCCACCTTCGGTGCGCATCTTTCAGACAGGTGTGAATACAGCAATCGCACTCGGGGGCGGACCAAACAAACGCTCCGAGACCCAGCTGAAGAGGTAGTCTCGATGCGCTTCAAAACGCACTCTGCTGCAGTTCGTTTGTGGTGTGAATTTGGCCGGACTCGATCCGACCCAATTGCAGGAAGCACTGCGCCTTTTCTTTCTTTTCTTTTTTAATAAATCGCCATCAGCTTCACATTATGGGAAAGTGTTGTTGTCGCCATTGTTAGGAAGATTAGTTGTGGTTTGACCGGGAGCCCCGAGCGAAAATATTACATTTGATAATGATGCGTGCGGATCAGCGATCAGATGGAGAGGAGCGTCTCCCGTAGCCTACAGTGCCAACAGGTTCACGCTGCGCTTTGCATGAAGTGTGTGTTTTTATTGTTCTTCCCAACGGGACCGTCAATACTGTCCCCGTGTCAGTTTGGTGCTGAACTGCGCCGAACTGACACCCAGCTGATACACAGCTTAATCAGCTGTGTTTCAGTTTGAGCCTATTCTTCACGCGAGTCGCGCGTCCAGCAGCAAAAATACAGTAAAAATGATGTTTCACATCGTAGGCTAGAAGCCACATAACGTGGCATTGTCATAGGGCTACATATTATAAACATATGAAACAACAATAATTAGATTTTTTTCTTCTTTATTTATAGGCTAGATGTAGGCATTTTTATTATTTTTAACTCCATATTATATCAATGATAAATTCGCAGTTTTTACTTCGTTCTTCCTGCTTCTCTCCACCCCAGAATGTCTGTCCAATGAATGAATGACCTTAGATCACGTGTGGTTTTGCTTCGTAATGCTGGTTCACTTGCAAAAGGGGCAATATGAAAGTGGACCACACCAAACAAAAAAATTCAAATTCTATTTGGTCTGGACCAAAGCAAGTGAACTAACGGACTTTCCATGTGTGAATACACCCTAAGAGAACGTGAATCAACAAGTTGGTGGCTTTAATGCTCAAGTCACTGGAACTCTGTACTGGATTGAGAAACATATTCCCTCATGCCTCATCTGGTGTTCTGATGCGTTAGTGGTGGGAGCGTCACATTCAAAATCTGTCAAAGGTGTTCAACTGTGAGGGCCACGTGATTCACCTCATATTTTACACTCGTCAAACCATTAGTAATTAATTGTGCACGTTATAGAAGCGCATTGCCTGTCAGTCTCAAATAAATTATTCCGTTTTTTCTTTCATTGTTGGATCTATCAGTATAATAGACAGGATTATCGAGAATCGATGCAAGCAAAATGAATACGGCTTTATTTAACCAGGTAAAATGTATTGAGATTGGGGGCACCCTTAGCTCAGTTGGTAGGGCGTCCCCCCCATGGGCCTCGGCCAGCAGCGGACCAGGGTTCGATTCCAGCCCGCGGTCGTTCTCTGCATGTCACTCCCCTCTCTGCCCCATTTCAACTCTGTCTCTACACTATCAATAAAAGCATAAAAATGCCAAAAACATACCTTTAAAATGTATTGAGATTAAAATCTCTTTTTCAAGAATGACCAGGCCAAGAAAGCAGCACTATGATATATAATCACGATCAACACAGTCCCAATCAGCATCCAATGAATACAATATTTAGGGACAAGAATATGAAAGTTAAATGAGTACAGTTAAAAATAAATAAATACACCGGGACAGATCAAATGAGAAAACCTGGACATTTTCAAAAAATCTAACTTCAAACAATTGCATTGACCTTTAGAACGATATTTTCTGTCCGTCAACATTCCTTTGTGTTCCCCCAGGGTATTCAGGTGCTTTCTAGCATCGTTCCAGGCAGAAGGGGCAGCGTATTTAAAGGCTTTTCTTCAGTTCTAGCCCTGGGCACGTACAGTGGCTTGCAAAAGTATTCATACCCCTCGAAATGTTTCACATTTTGTCACGTTACCACATACGTACATTTATTTTATTGTGATTTTATGTGATACACCAACACAAAGTGGCGCATCATTGTGAAGTGGAATGAAAATGAAATATGGTTTTAAAAAAATGTTATAAATAAAAAACTGAAAAGTGTGGCGCGCAAAAGTATTCAGCCCCCTGAGTCAATGCTTTGTAGAACCACCTATCACTGCCATTACAGCTGCAAATCTATTGGAGTATTTCTCTACCAGCTTTGCACGTCTACAGACTGATATTTATTGCCCATTCTTCTTTGCAAAATAGCTCAAGGTTCAGATTCAGCATCAGATTGGATGGAGAGCGTCTGTCAACAGCAATTTTCAAGTCTTTCTCAATATTCTCAATTGTTTTTAGGTCTGGACTTTGACTGGGCCATTCTAAACACATGCCTATGCTTTGATTTAAACCATTCCATTGTAAATATGGCTGTATGTTTAGGGTAGTTGTCCTTCTGGAAGGTGAACCTACACCCAGTCTCAAGTCTTTTGCAGACTAACATGTTTTCTGCCCTGTATTTGGCCCCATCCATATTCCCATCAACTCTAACCAGCTTCCCTGTACCTGCTGAAGAAAAGCATCCCCGCAGCATGATGCTGCCACCACCATGTTTCACGGTGGGGATGGTGTGTGTATAGGGTGATGTGCAGTGTTAGTTTTCCACCACACATTGCATTTTGCATTCAGGTCAAAAACTTCAATTCTGATCTCATCTGAACAGAGCACCTTCCTCCAACCCTTGCCAAAAGCCATGCATAGTCAGATGAGACCAAATGTGAAGTTTTTGGCCTGAATGCAAAATGCAATGTGTGGCGGAAACTAACACTACAAACCACCCTATACACACCATCACCACAGTGAAACATGGTGGTGGCAGCATCATGCTATGGGGATGCTTTTCTTCAGCAGGTACAGGGAAGCTGGTCAGAGTTGATAGGAAGATAGATGGAGCCAAATACAGGGCAGAAAACATGTTAGAGTCTGCGGCAGAGGTTCACCTTCTGTAGATGTGCAAAGCTGGTAGAGAAATACTCAAATAGATTTGCAGCTGTAATGGCAGCGATAGGTGGTTGTACAAAGCATTGACTCAGGGGGCTGAATACTTTTGCACGCCACACTTTTCAGTTTTTTATTTATGAAAAAAATTAAAACAACATTTCATTTTCATTCCACTTCACAATGTTGTGCCACTTTGTGTTGGTGTATCACATAAAATCCCAATAAAATAAATGTACGTATGTGGTTGTAACGTGACAAAATGTGGAACATTTCAAGGGGTATGAATACTTTTGCAAGCCACAGTATATCTGTAAAAGATCCTGAGAGTGCAAAACGTAATGACTTCTATTTGTGCACATGTCTACACAGAAAAAACAACCAGTGGACATTTTGCAGTGGCATACAGGGAAATATGGTGGACACGATTAACTAAAACACAGTTTAGAGATTGGACTTTAGTTATTTAACACAGTGGGATCACCTCCTTCTCTCAACAAATGCAGGACATGGGCAGATTTCCAAATGTTAGGAATCTCATTGTTGGAAAATGTAAGATTATAAATATGGGTCAGAAGCACACCACAGTTTGATAATGAAAAATACCAGACTGAAATGTTTCAAAAGTATTTCAAACAGACGAGACTAAACTATGCATAGGCTAAAGTGATGTAGTGTTTTGTATTAGTTTTATATAGAATGCATTCAAAATAATTCCAAGTTTAAAACATATATTCTTCTAAACTTTTTCTGGAATGCAGTGTGGAAAATGATGTTACTGTGACCAAAAAATTTTTTTCCACACATTTGGGCGTGTGCGACGTCTCCTAGCCTTCTGCTTGGCAACTAAATATTAAGAGTCCTTCACCGAAACAAACAGAGGGTTTGTGGGTACTGTAGTACTTTATATTGTTATCATGCGTACGTTTTTACTACAGCTAGGCTCGTTCTCAGCGACAACTTGCTCCTACATTTCACTATGCATTTCACCAGGAGTAGGGAAACTTTTCGCCTGCAGCCCGCAGAAACTTCCAGGCGTTTCTTCCTTCGCCCCATTTTTGACAGCGTAGAAAGAGCAGGAAGACAGAGCGCCAAGCCCCCAGCTAACAAGCTAACACACAAGCCAGTACTAAGTTATGAACTAGCTTCCCCACGGGCAACACAGATGTGACTCTCACCTGGTATCTGCAGGTAGAGGGAAACAAAAGCGGCCAGGTATATGGCCGCCATGGACCAGAGGAACATGCGTCGTGGCAGGGTGATCTCTCCCATGTCTGAGCCGAACTGCTGGAACTGCTGGAAGGGACCGCCGCTGTGTAGCCTAATCACCACAGAGTTCTCGCTGCCTAGGAGGGAGATAGGGAGCGGGATTTGGATTTAACCATAGCCTGAGGATAGGAGGACACGTAGCGGTGAGCGGAAGATGATAAGTTCCCCGAGCGGCATCAAGATGTCGCTGCTGCAGTTTGTGTCAATATTAAGCTGCATTCAGGTACCATCGGAGGAAACATGTGCACTGTTTGAATGTTGATGAACTCAATAGCTGGCCTGCTGTCGTTTATTGAGTTGCGTGACGAAATGTATGACTCCATATTATTTTAATGTTTTATTAAAGTAACATTTCTGACAGGTACCGGTATTTGTGGGTTATTTAGATTCAGTCTATGATTATTTGGGAGATTTTTTATGTTGGAAGTTGAAAGTATATTTTTCCCATAAGGTATGAACGCTTCACAACAGCATATTGTTCAAACAAGAAACATTGAACATATTGTTCATCCCACAACAATTAGATCAATCATATTGGCTGCTCATTAAAAACTCTCAAATTCAAACACTTAAGCTAAACTAACCCATGCCTTAAATGTTAGTCACTGCTGAGTCATATGAGGATTCATTTATTAATCTAGAAATCATCAATTAAATACAAAACAAGTATATCTGAATATGAACTATTTAATTAAATGGCAAATTAGTCATTCATAAACAATAAGTTAGTTGCAGCCCTGTTGTCAGACTTATGGAGTTCAAAGTGCCTTAGTATAATGCAATTGCAATCATTGTGTTAGTTTTATGTGGTTCCTATACAGCGAATAAAACGTACAACTTTGCATTGAATAGCTGCAGTATCAATCTTTACTTCATTGCTGTCTATTAATATACAAGTTTGTTCATAGCTGTTATAATAGATTATCAAACAGAGGCATCTTGGTTTGATAGATTTTATTGTGCAAGAGTTACCAGGCGAGCAAACAGATTCATGGCAATAAAAAGTAGGTCTGCATGCTGCTAGTCAGAAAGCAAAATCATGTAAGTATGTACATTCAAGTTTTAGACACAAATATAGGAAACAGATTCGAGTACCACTAATTATCAGATACAATGAGTCAAAACATTGACAATTCATTGCACAGGCAAAATGAGCAGTAGCTTTTAAACATTTTATGTTACAAAAATACTAAAATCTGATTTTAAAGAACATTTACACGGTTTATTTTCAGGTGGCACCTACACCAGAAGATGCTTTTATTTTTTCAAGCATTGGAAATTAATGTTGAAGATGGACAGATAAGTAACAGGAGTATTATTCATAACATGACTGTCAAAGCACCTTATGTGAAGAAGCTTAACAGAATGCGATATTTGACACAGACAGTAGGAAGCATAACAAAAAGGAACTGATCTTGGAGCTGCAAGTGAAGTAAGATTTACTTCAATACACACAGCTTGAGGTTAAATAAAGTTAAAAGTATTTTTAAATAATTGTTATCCTATAAAAATCCCCAAAATATTTATATTATTTGATTTCATATCCATCTGACATTATACCCATCACCATCACATAATGCCAGTTGATTTGACCATCTTAACATGAAAGGAATAAAACACCTTTATAGTTGAACTGATAAAATAGTTATTGGAATAAACAGCAATGGCTGGTCTGAACGGTAAATCATCGCCCTACAAAAATATTTGCATATGCAATCATGGGCTCTTTTTTCTAAATAATTATTAGTATTATTGATGCATGTAAAAACAAACTGATCAGTGACATTATTTGACACTTTCTGAAGACATTTGATTTTGTTTTAGGATACTGTCTGTGAGCAATACTTCAACAGTCATAAGGAAGATTGTCCATCTACATAATTAATATAAAAAGAAATGTTTTACATTAAAAACCAGATACATATTAACTAGTCGATAATTAAAGAAAATGGCAAAGTGTATGTCGGGGGTGTATTTGCAGTCTTGGGTGATTTTTAAAGGAAGAGCACCACCCATGTTGAAATCGAATCCTTCCCTGATAGTCTTTAAAGTGGCCACTCTGAAACAAACGGATGGGCCCTTAAACTGCAAGAGTCACGAAATGGGGCCAAAAATTGTGTGAGAGAATCTGACTACTTTTACATTATTCAGTGGTATACAACTGTGTCCCTTTTGGCATTGCCATTTAATGACACTTTCTGTGAGCTGTAGATGGACAAATTAGTCATAGCTGCCTCAAACGGCACTTGTGCCCACACACACACACACACAAAGGGATCGCCAACACATACTGTAGCTTAGAGTGACCCCAATGTGGACGGATGTAATACGCAAAAGTTAGATGCAGAAGGGTCCTTTGGCTGTTTTCAAACACTCCGATGACCTTATTCCCAATGACTTATAGTATATCATTATCTCCTCCATGAATGCTCTTTAAAGACAGAGGAACACTGTGCAACCTCTATATTAATACAAACTGCATGTTTTTTGAGTGTGTGTGAGTATTTGTTCTTTATTACCTGTGTCCAAACCTTTGGAACTTTTACACACTTTTTAAGGCATGAAATAAATGACTGCTATTTGGACGGCTAGACTCAGATTGTGTGTCCAGCAGACAAAGTGAGGCCCTATGTTTCACTGTCATGTAGCCCCATCTGTTCCGCTAGTGCAGGTCTGTCCAAGAGTTGCCGCTGAGGAAACGGAATCCTGGTCCGTTTCCCTGACACAGATAACGGCATCGCCGCTCACATTAATGAGACACTGAGCCTGCAGGAGAAACCAAGAGGAGAAGATTCAACTGTGAGAAATGCTGAAAACCATCAGGCCCGAGAATCCTAAGAGTATATTATGTATAAATGGAGTGTAACAGGTAAATGTGTGTGTGCGTGCGTGTGTGTGTTTGTGTGTGTGAGAGAGAGAGAGAGATGTGCAGAGGGTGTGAGTGTCTACCTGGTTCTTGTTTGGATTTTCCATAAACACACACTCTTTCATGCTGTACGACACCACTGCATTGCCACCTAGAGCTGCTACATGGGCTCGAACCATCGCAAACACCTCGGCTATGAAGGAGTGGAGGAAACCACTGACCCCGCCTTCCTGCAGAGGACAAACACACATACATTAAATACGTCTTCCTTTCTGCACAAGATGATCCTGTGCACGTGGTGTGTCCTAGCAGTCGTACCTCCCGTAACGATGTCGTCTCTCTGATAAAAAACATGTTGATAATCCCGAGGTATTTAATGATGCGAGTCCCGGGCAGGAAAGAGAGCGGCGTCATCTTCACCACGGTGACCGTAGTGCCCCCAAAGGACCGGTTGGAACGCAGAGAGCGGGAACGTCCCTCTTGCAGTGGACTGGAGCGTTCCAAAGAAGAGACTGCAGGTTCAGAGACAGCAGGTAGAGGTCGAAAGGAAGGAGGCGGTGAAGGAAAACAAAGAGGAGAGGAGGGAGGAAAAAAGACAAAAGAGAATGGAGACACCAGAAAACACTCTCAACAATAGTGGAAACAAATGAAAAGCAGGTATGAACTTTGAAAAAAGAAAAAAAAATGTGAATGTGGAATGTGCGTGCAAAAAATGCAATCCTGTGAGCGCTTGGACAGCAGGACTGACACACCTGTAATGCAGGTATATGTGAGTTAAGTCAGTGTGCGTCTGTGTGTGAGGCAAGTGTGTGTTCTGACATGCAGTGGTGTGGATGTGTGGTGCAAAAGACAATCACTTTGAAAAGCGGGCTCTGCCATGCATGTCATGCAGTTGAGGCAAACAGACAAGACAGTTACACAGTGTCTGCAGACAGACAGACAGACCTGGACACAGCTGTGTACGTTTTACATGTGTGAATACAGTACTTGCAGTACAATGAAGTACAGGAGAGAATATTTATATCTATTTTGCATTTGTGAAAGAGGTTTGAGAAATGGGAGACGGGACAGAGACAGCTGTGAGCTGAGCTGGGCACATGTACACGAGCCAGAGTGTGAAAGATGCTCCACCGTCTTACTGCAAATTTACCTGATGTGGCTCACATCCATCAAACCAGGAACCTTTCAGAGCCACACATTAGATTGTAGTTCACTTACAAGATCTGGCCAAAAAAGCATTGCCCCTCGCCCCACCATGATCCCTACCACATTCATGTTTGTACGTGTACAGTATACTAAAAATCACACATCTTCTTAGCTGAAGAAGATTCAGTGTAGAAAAAGCAGAGAAAAATCAAAGGAATTCTTCCTGAAATTGTCATTAAATCGCTGCAACCCATGCGACCCTTACAGATTGAGACAAGTATAAAGCACGCTTAATGTGAAAAACATTGACTTCCCTTTAAAAAAAATCATGGTTACCATGGCAACAGGCCATTTCAAAGCGAGGTTGCTGATTGGAGGATCCCTCTGAGGGGCGGGGCTTCAACTTTCACACTCCAGCTAAAAGAAGCTTGTGCTTGATATACGATGCTCCGCCCCCCAGCGGCATGCATGGAGGGGTGTGTGAGTGTATGCCAGCGTGTAATGTGTGCGAGCGTGCGTATGTGTGTGTGTTTGTTGGATTGCTTTAGAAACTGTATGTGTGGGTATGATCACCAGAGTGTGCTAGAGACTGTGTCCTCCTACTTGTCTTAACTGATCCTCGTCTTATGGTGTGAGCTTTCAGCCTAAGCAGCTCTAGCCAGGTGCTGCATCTGTCTGCAAAGGAACCGTAATCAACGGAGGCAGCTGGAGAGAACACAAACACGCACGCAAGCACGCACACACGCACACACACATACGCACAGCCCACACCCAAACATACACAAACACAACAACGACAACAAGAGAAATAAAAAAAGAAAACAAGACACGTAAAACAAACAAACAGAAAAGAACAAAAGAGGATGAGGTTTTGGAGCGGTGCAGGATAACTCTGTCCGAGACAAAAGGATGAAAAGTCAAAACAGGGCAGTGTAGTTGTTTTGGTAGCAGGGAGGTGGGCCAGGGGTCGATGGTTGGGGAGAAGGAGGCTTACCTCTAGATGAGACGTTAGTATTCGCTGGGACACCTGGCACACAGACACACAAACGTCAAAGTCTACCATTGCAATTGACAGAGAGCGAAGAGAGTTCAGGGTCAATCCCTTGGCCAAACCACAAGGCTAAAACAGCACACCCTACTAGGGTTTCACCTTCAAATTGAAGTGTCTAGTCAATCAAAACGCTCCATCTATGGACGGGAAGTGCTAGGGTGCCGTTTTTATTGCATTCACTTGTTGCTTTATGGGCATGACGTCTCATCTAAACAACATCACACTCTAAATTCACATCAAAGCAGAACCCACTGGGCTTTGTCACACCACAGTTTATTTACCTGGTGGACGAACCATTACCAGCTGATTGTGGCAGAGTTTTGCAGCTGGAGTGAGTAAAGAGACTGTACCTAAAGTTTTAGTGAAGGAGATGGGCAATGCCTGTTAGTGAGGCAGGCAAATGAGGAGGTCAGGGAGCCATACAATAAAATAAAATGGTTTTAAGGCTACCTGAGATTTTGGATGATGGCTGAGTGGGGGCGGAGGACGAGTCTGCACACAACTCCATGGGAAACTGCAGCTGCTCTTCGATCTCACCGCATCCTGAAATGATGCACACAGAATCAAGAAGGTGCTTACACCAGATTTCAAATCACAAAGCACAATGAAAGTGACGTTTCCTCGATCGGCTACACTGTTTAGAGCAGCAAGGGGTTTTCAAGGATAGTTCTTTCTTGCTACTTTACAACTACTGACACAAACTGTAATAATACTCTTTATGTTTCTGCATGAAGTTTCAAGGTTTGTTGAATATCGACAGAATTCTCATTTACTGCATTAATATGGGATCAAGCAGAAGATCCACTCAGTGATACAGCTTTAAAACAGTCCTAAGATACAGAAGATAGCTTGTTTAAATGTTTTGCAATTATACCACAAGCACCTACTGTGGATGAATATTAATTATTGTTAGATAAGAAAAAAGTAGGTTCACATTGCATCAATGGCACAATGGACTTTTTCCTGTTAAATCCAGTGTATTGGAACCAGCTGTTATAGACGGGATTCTTTAAACTTTGACAAAGCTCCAAAAACATTGAAGACATCGTCAAAATGATAAAATAATCTTTTATTAACCAGACAGACCTTTAGCGATGGGTTTGTCTGCTGCCTGGTCTCTGTCGAACGTCATGGCAACTGCTGTTACTGCAACCTAGGGAGGCAGACGAGACAACGGTAGATACAAGACACATTTACATTATTTACTATGAACTGCATCCAACTTCAGAAATCCGACATGGCCTGGAGCTTCTCACCTGTATGAGTTCATCCTCTGGCACTGCTACGGTGAAGTTGAGATGACAGAGGCAGCAGGGGACCATAGAGCGCAACTTGAAGTAAAAGCTCTGCAGCAAACACAATGATTCCACTTATAATCCTCATTCAAAAACATAATTATTGTATTAACCATCGTAATAATGTCCAAAGGGATAAGCGTGGCACCAAGTACTAACCTTAAGCAGATTCTCACACAGGTCAGTGAAGATCTTGTTCAAGCCTTGGTTAGTAAGATTGGCATTATTCAACCTAAAGACCCTCACCGATGTAAACATCTGGAAGACAGTAACAGACATAAAAGCGTAAAAGACCAATTACAGCACAGTGCCTTATTTTCAGAATTGCAACAGCAACACATGTGCACAACTGGACAATGGACAATTTTTTTTTAAATTAATTCTTTAAAATGACAGTTTGGTGACGATTTCAGAAGGTTTGCTGTAACATGCAAGGGAAGTAACACTGCATAATGAAGAATGACCTGAACACTTGATGTCCAGTTGTAAATCCCAGGCATGACCTCAGTGTTGCAGCTGTAGAAACCTGAAGATAAACGAAGTGGAAAATAGAAAATGTGAGTGTGTGCAGTGTGTGGAAAATTAAGTGTAATTGCTGTTGAGTTAAGAGTAAGGTGCATGTACCTGCGGGCGGAGCGGTGTCTATCAGGAGGGAGTGGAAGTCTTCCACAGCGTCAGTGTCATCAATCTGTGGACATGACAGCAAATGGTTAAACCTGTCTGTGGAAATATTATATACATGCATTTTTTTTTCTATGCATTGGTAATATGCACACACCTCCAGGACAAAGGCATCCTTCTTGCCGTGGGAGAGGTCCAGTTCGGAGACTTCGTCTGAGCTTTCCGAGGTGGAGCGGAAAAGCTTGGATCGCTGCCTCGGCTCGGGGATGGGAGAACCCACCACCTCCTCCGTCAGGTCCTGTGAGCAAGAAGGGAAAACGAGGCCTGAGTGGATGGGAACAGCAGTCATCACATCTGCCATCTCACAACTCGGCAAGACTTGTTCAGCTAGTAGAAAAGACTATGTTAATGTTAATAAACACACCACATGCTCGCACTCGCTCAAGTAACCAGTCAGCTGAATCGTTACAAACACACACAGCTGGTGTTAATTTTAATATGGATCTGGAAGAGTAAAAAAGTGACACAAACACACACACACACACACACACAGATGAATGTAAATTGGCTGGGTAGATGGTCATCATACAAATACATAAACACAGATGAGTCTACAAGTGGGTTGACCTCGAGATGTGACTCTGCTCCCGAAACCTTCCCCCAGTTAAGAGCTGTTAAAGTGGTGTAGTATTGCGATTAATATAGTGAAATACTAGTCATGCTTTGCTGTGTCTCACAGCTAAAAGTTGCCGTGCTCAGTACCATGTTTATGCCGCAGAACACCTCAGGGTCCAGGGCAAATAATTTCTTTAATGACCAAAGAGAGACAAGAGGGGTAAGTTTATCAGGAGTTACAAAGAACAGACTATATGGATTATGTACATGATTTTTTTTTCCCACTGGAACAGAGAATTATACCCACATAATAATGGAAACAGTTTCCCTCTGAAATGCACTGTTTATGTCATGGAATCACGCTAGTTTTTGTGTAAAATTAAACTTAATCAACTTTCATATAAAACTATCTGTAAGGCACAAATCTTTAGTATCTTCAGTTTGTGGCCTTTAAGTTCTTATTCTGACATCCAAAGATTTATAGTATTTACTTTTGTGTTAAAGGGTTTCACATTGACTATGAAATAGTCAGTATGTCATGGGCTGTGGGTGAACGGAAAAAGCAATTTCCCCATAAGACAACCTTGCTACTGGAGTGTTGAAATAAAACCTACTGATGACGATGCAAGTTAGTGCCCCAACACGTGTTGTGTGTCTCACCGGTGGGTTTATTTGATAGTACTCTTTGTTCTTGGCTATAGTGTCATTGATCCTTTTCTGGATGGTGAAGATGTGGTGCTCGTTGCTCAGGTCACCAGGAGTCTTCCCTGCAATCTGGATGCCGCCTGGTGCCGGGAGGGCGGTCAAGTACACTCCTGTAGCAGACTGAAGACACACAAACACACACACACACACACACACACACATTTTAAGGACTGTGTTGCAGTAAACACATGTATGGCTGACACAAGCCGTTTAAATGGCTGTCCACCTACAGCCAGACCAAGGAGCATGTTCTCTCCGACACTGATCTGTATGTGTAAGCCAAACAGGGCGTTCATGCTCCGCAGCTTCAGCTTGTTCATCAGCTGAGTGTGCAGCTCGTATTCCATGAAGGGCAGCAGGTTGGAGATGGCCGTTGCATTCACTTCCCCCTGGGCCTTCTTTTTGAGACGACACAGTCTAGAAGAAAACGCACAAAGACAAGAAGTCACTTTTATCAGTGTCTTTTGATGTGAGGCTCCATTTTGGGCTGTGTGTGTAGTTCAGCCTACATGTTGCCACTGGAAAAATATTTCCAGATAACGCAGTTATGACTGCTGAATCAAAGTGATAATATTCAACATTTTAAATATTCTGTATGCGCTACATTTTACTACATTAAATCTTACTCATATTATTTACACAGTATAGACATATATTAACTTGAGCATATATTAAATGCTCTCATTTTAAATATCTCTGTTGCTATCAAACTTTTTTGGGTCTTTCCTCTCTATTCCTACGGAAACAGAAGCGCTTTGCTTCAAATTTGTATCTTGTCTTTTATGCCATTTAAATGTGATGTTTTACCTAGCCTGGATCAGGCAGCCCTTCCCCGTGACGGCTGCTTCGGATGGAAGGTCGATTGTTGTGAACAGCACATCGGGAACCTTGGGGGGGAAAAAACATTACAATTATTATAATTATTGTTAGATTTGATGCCAAACAGCATTGGACAATCAATAGAATTGTTGACATTTCGGGGTCTTTGATCTAAGCAACATGAAGCTACTTTGGGAACCTTTTGTCGTCTGCATTGGTAACAGTAGGTGAGCTGGGCGGGAAAGGGCATGTTGAGCTCATCGTACGGGATGTGACAGAAGCCACAGCTCGGGGGAGACGGCTCCTCGAACCTGGCAAACAAGACACACACACACAACATCTTCCATCAGCCTCCATAGCTAAATCCAAACTCACATGGCAAACTGTACACGGTCAAGGATCAATCTAAATCATAGCAACCTGTGCTCGGAGATTCCAATGTCTAGGCAGCCTTCACGCATAAACCGAGGATTCAGGATGGATGCCGTGCCTGATGCTGACAGGATACACACCTCGTCACTGTGATGAGGGGACATGGATGGACAAAGGGATAAAAGAGAGACAAGAAGAGAAGAGGTTGAGAACAGGAGATGAAACCGTGTGTTTGAGACAAAAGGCATGCTGGTTACATTACATACAGATTCAAATAAATGCAAAGCAGGCAAATAATATTGTTGCTCGTGTGGATGTAGCACTACACACCAGATGCTAGTTCTCTCGCTGTACCCAATTACAGCGTGGCAACCAAGAGCTTTGGCATGGGATTTGATCTCATGGCGAATCTCCTCCCACCAGGCGTCACGAGTCTCTGGCTCATCTGCAAAACACGAACTTCTAAATCAGACAGCTTTCACGAAAAACTCCCATGAACAGTGACATTTAGCTAAAGATTTGGTCAAAGCTATAGTGCGTAACTTTTTCATATTAATGAATGTCAGTTACAGTGAAGCCATTGCCAAACGAGTTGATAGAAAGTTGATTAAGCCCATCACCTCCACAAAACTTTTCTTTCAGCAAAGGTCCGAACCTCATAACGTCTGCATCCAATAGCGAACCCTTATCTATCAAATATGATCAACACCGCACATTTCCTTATCATTTCAACCACATTTACTTTCAATGGAAAACAGGAAAGGCAAATAGTAACACATACATACTTACAAAAAAAAACATACACTTAATGCTCATAATGCATGTAAAATAAAACAGGGTAATGATCTGCTGCGCTATGGCAAAAATATCAAATCACCTTTTTTTTTTAATGGCAGGATCACGATCCTGATGTTATCCCGATTCATTAGTTTTTCATACTGGTTAGGACTATTTAACAAGTTTCAGTAAATTCAGGGGCCACAGTTTTGTTGATAATCATATGGTAGTCTTATGTTTAGTTTCAGACTTCTCAAAATTATTTTGTACTGATTTACAAATGATTACATTCTTAGAATTACATATAGGCTTTTAATAGGCTAAACTTAGTTAAATAAACACATTAATGCACTTAAAAAACATAGAAAAAAATCAGACCAAATTCAGCTCAAAGAAGGCCTACCTTTTTAACAAGTTTTAATCTGTGTGTGCAATTTAACCAACTGGACATTAACAGGAATGTTGACGTGGGTTACTGTTGGTGAACGTGGACGGTCGAACTGCATCAGATGCCGCTGGTTTGTCTCACCGAGACGCAGGCTTTTATAAAGCCTACAGTCCGTGGATACAGGGCGCTCGATAAGGAAGTGTGCGTTGTCAAGGCAGCAGCGCTGCAGGAAACGCTCGTTACTTTAGTTTTCTTTGACAAGATTTCCTCGTTACACCATGAAAAGGGAGGGAGGAAGGCGCTACATATAGTATTTGCTGTGATTGGTTTATAAGCGCGTAGGAGGGGCACGGAATGGAGTGGGATAGTTGTGTGATTTGGATGAGAGAAAAAGAAAAGTGGTGCGTGCGTCTAAGCATAGAATAATCTGCGCTCTTTTTAAATTATTATTATTATTAATAATAATAATAATAATAATAATAATAATAATAATAATAATAATAATAATAATAATAATAATAATAATAATAATAATAATAATAATAATAATAATAATAATAATAATAATAATAATAATAATAATAATAATAATAATAATAATAATAATAATAATAATAATAATAATAATAATAATAATAATAATAATAATAATAATAAGACCAACACTGGGTCTGTGTCCAGACAGCGGTCCGCCATTTGGAGATGCCTGGTCTAGAGGGAAGAGGGCTGACCAGGAGGACCCCCTCTGGAATTGCATGTTTGTGACGTGTTAGAAATGTGGGAGGGGTTAGCGGGAAAATTCATTTCAATAACTATGCGTGACTGACCATGTGTGAATCAGCATGTGTTAATTGACAATAAAGACTCAACTCATGTAGATGCGCCAACAGTGTTATGTTTACTGAGTACTCCTCATGGGGGCAACAGAAGTTCCGCACTATAGCTTTTACACACACCAACTAATGCTCGTCAACATCCTTAGATAAAGGATGCCTTGACTTGTACAAACAGGAAATCTCTATCTAATCGGACAGTTTTGATTTAGCAGGAAATATACAGCGAACAGTGCAGTTTGTTTATTCTGAGTCGTGGGTTAAATGGTGCATAAAAGCAAGCCAAAAAACAACCAATCAATTTGTGAAACAAAGTGACAATGAAAATAAATTGATGAGTTTGAGGGTGGTGGTGATGATGAAGGCAAAGCCAATGGGTATGTTAGTCACGTGGGTTCTTGCTGATATTTCTTAAGTGCACATCATCATCATCCTCTACTGTATGTCTCCTTTCACATCAGCCGCACTAACAGAAAGGACACAGGTGAGAGACACAGCCACCAGCAGGTATGTTTTGGCTGCATTGCTGACTGAAAATAATATACATAAATTAGTCACTGTGCCTGTGTAAAAATTGTTTCCTATTCCTACCACGGTTACCAAGGTTTTAAATTCAAAAGGGATGAGCCTTCATCATACTTAGGCTAAACCATGGGTGTGTTTCAATAGTCTCATGAGGCTTTGTGCCAATACCACCTGTCTTTAATAACATTGTCCAGAAGGGTCTAATCGCTGCTGGCTGTGAGTTTATAATATCCATTACTTGGTGGTTCACTGAACGATAGAACACCTGAAGGCAGCTACATTACGGCCCCCACACACATCCTACCTCTACTGCGCGTCTACCTCGCGTCTGCGTCTGACTTTTTGTCACAGACTGTGAAATCAACGTAGAGCGAGCACACATCCAACCTCAGACGCACTGCTGAGGCGCGTCGGAGGCACGTCTGCAGCGACGCTCCCCTTCACCTCAGGAGGCTCGCCTATTTTTTTTCTGAGAGCAGCGCGTCTCTCTCGCGTCTCTGTGCTTTAACTGATAGAGAAATTCTCTGCTGACAGTCATACCAGCAGCATTCACTCTAGTTACACGTTTACCCGGTGTGTTTATTTCAAAATAAAACATCCCTCAGTCGTATACGCGAATAATCCCTTTATTTCACGATTTAATTGTGCAATCAAAATCCGAGGGATTTAAAACCTAATTTTCAATTAGTTCTGGCATTTCATTTTTGGATAAATGACACATATAGAGATCCAATATAGTGAAGAAATAAAAAAGATCATGATGAGCGCAACAGTTTTCCGTTGCTCTATCTGTGTCTACGGCCTTCTTCTTCCCCGACCACACCCCCCTCTCTCTCTCCCGTATAAATCAGTAAAGTGATTTTTGAAATACTCTGCTGAGAGTCATATTGACTTCATACTGGCAGCTTTCGCTGTAGTTTCACCATTTCCTGGTGTGTCCCCTTCAAAATAAAACTTCCAACAAGCGAAAAAATGGCAAAAAAAAGAAAAAAAATGGGAATTATCTATGAAAACTCTATGTAGAAAGATAGGGCTTTTACAAGCAGCAGCTGCTGAGACGTTGCATGTGTGTCCGAGAAAAGTCCGAGAGAGGCAGCAGTAAGGTAACGCGACGCGCTCCAGAGGTAGACGCAGGATGTGTGTGGGGGCCGTTAGAGTATTGAGCCGCACCCCATGATGCCCTGAGAGGGCCACATGCGGACGGGAAAGAAAGAAAGAAAGAAAGAAAGAAAGAAAGAAAGAAAGAAAGAAAGAAAGAAAGAAAGAAAGAAAGAAAGAAAGAAAGAAAGAAAGAAAGAAAGAAAGAAAGAAAGAAAGAAAGAAAGAAAGAAAGAAAGAAAGAAAGCGAGAGCGAGAGAGACAGAGGAGAGGAATGAATGAGGGAAAAACTAATGGGAGGTGAACTGAAGAAATGGTGAGTGACTACTGATGGTCAGGCATCAGGCCCAGGATGAGGTGGGTTCCTTTAAACCATAAGCGACATGTCACACAGGCACAGGCTCACCAACGTGCACGCTCATGACCATGTGCACGCTCATGGGCAGAGAAGGGCCATATTCATTCACCAGAGTCCGTCAAATCCAATCTAGTGTTTTGAGTCAGAGAATACCAAGTGACATTAACATTGTCCTCTTTCCCCAAGCACACATCTCTCCTTCAATCACCCATCGTACATCCTGTAGCAATTTTTTCAAATGTCCCTTCAACTGCCACCCATCCAATCAACCTGCCTTCCGTGCAGCCATCCATCACTCCATCTCTCTCGCAGTATGAATACGGCCCAGTGAGTTAGGGGATGCACATGCCCGGTCAGTGCTGGCTCTTTTTCACAGAGTAAAACCTCCTAAACCTCGTCTGGTCTAGACAGGTTTGACCATAATGCTGATACATGAAGAGTTACAACAGAGCAGGGACCAAGTTAGGGAAGAGTTGCAGCTATTTGGAGGAGCAGGATGGGTTGGGAGGGCACACCAGGCTTGATGGGGTGGGGACACATGCTCAACTCAGCTCAGCACACACTCACACACATTAAAGAAAGGAGAATGGCAGCTCACTGAATTCATTATCCAGCTAAGGTTTAGTGGATATTTAGGCTAGCTGGGCTACGTTGGTATTTATTAGTGGATATTTAAGCTAGTTGGGCTATGTTGGTCGTAACTTGTCAGTGTTGGGTGCATGCTTACAGAGGGCACACATTCATCTTCACTGAGCTGCCATCACTCCTTTTGGGTGAGAGCAGTAAAAGGGGGGAAATACCTGCAGTGACACTATTCCAGTCTAGCAGTTTGATTGAGCGTGTGTTACCCAAGGCTGGGCCAGAACACACCGTTAGTACAGAAAAGAGAGAAAAAGAAAAGAAGAGACAGTCTAACAAACAAGCACAGCACAACAGCGGCACTCCACGGTCACTATGACGGACAGACAGCACTACATGGTCACTGTGCAAAGACGACCGATATTAAGGCCTGCAAAAAGTTTCAAAAGAAGAAAACTGATGAGGAAATGGAGAAGAATGTAGACGAGAAAAAGGTACAGGCTTAGCCATTTTTCTTTTAAAGAATTTAGGAGAAGAGAAGCTATATAATAAAAATGTCCACATGTCCAAGACACTGAACCCTAAATTGCTCCTGATAGTTAGCTTGCGTGGTAGTAGCTGCTGCTATCAGTCAATGAATGTGTGCTCACGTTGTAAGACGCTTTGGATAAAAGCGTCTGCTAAATGACATGTAATGTAATGAGTCTTACTTAAGATTACCTAAACTTTAAAAGGTGCCCTGTGGAATTTATTTTGTAAACAAACAAACGTTATGTTTCATTGGAAGCTGATGTTTTAACATTTTAAAAGGACGGTACTTTATCACCACAAATTGTTGATTGGTGAATTAGCGTGAAACAACCAACAGAGTATGTATAGCATCACCTGCATGCGCAGAATACAACCAAACAGGGCGCGCTAGTAAAAACATTGCTCCATAGTGCTATTTGTGGTCAAACGCTCCATAGGGTACCTTTAATGTTGCTGTGTAGTTGATGTAGTCCAGGCATAGCAACAGTGAATTCAAAATGATTTCCAAGTTAAACCTGCAGTGCAAATTATGCCTTTTGCACTAGTTTAGGCGTAGTTTTATGATCAGGATTTTAGGCCTTCTGAAAATTTTTGGTTATTGCTAGTAAAACCGTTTTGAGGACATTTCACACCATAGTGACTGCTCCATTTTTGGAAGATTTTAATTAGATTTTTCCTGACTTAAGATAAAATAAATATCAGCGTGTTTGAGTTTAAATGTTATTTTACTTTTTATAACACCTTTGAAAAGAACCCTGCTTATCTTAACCCAGCCAAAACTCCTTAGCACTCCCCTAGATCAGTGGTTTTCAAACTGTGGGGCGCGCCACCCCTGGGGGGCGCGGGGTTATGGCAGGGGGGGCGCGGATGAATATGTGAAAAAAATAATAATTAGTTTGTGTTTTTTATATTAAGATCACGGCATAGCTGGACAAGAGTTCTTCTGCTTCGTTCCTCTCACTGCATTTAAATGCATTAATTATATTACAGAGAAATAGGTCTCGTTAAAGAAAAAGAGCACCAAGCCCAACCCAGAGGACCCTGCATAAATGTTTTTATTTTAAATTAATATTTTTATGGAAAATCATGTGTCTTTCTTCAATAGCTTCTAATTCATCAGACCCAGTGTCTCCAAATTATTTGTTCACACAAAATTCCTCATATTTAGCCTCTTAATTTTCCTCTCAAAGTGCACCAGATTCATGCATTTCACTTTAAAAAGGTGGAAAAAAATTCTCACGGGGGGGCATGCCCCCGGACCCCCCTAGGAGGGTCTGGTTCTCCACTGGCTACTATTTTCCTCCAGCAGGACATTGGAGGCACTAGCAAAAAAACACTTGGTGTGTGAATGACATTTAACTAGTCAATAATTTGGGCAAGTCTGTCTGCCAATCTTTCTCACTCCGCTGCACACTCAGTCACTACTATCCATGCTTAAAGGAAGCAGGATTAAAACACTGGATTAAGATGTTAAAATGTATTAAAAAATGTGTTTAAAATGCATACAAATGTTTAGAATGTTTCAAAAATATGTTTAAATTTGTAAAATAATTAAAAAAAGATCTTTCAAAACACACAGGGGGGGGGGGGCTCCGCTGAAATTTGTTCTCTGAGGGGGGGCTCACTCTCTCACACTTTGAAAACCCCTGCCCTAGATGCTAAATATTTCAAAGAAAATTTTAAAAAATCAGTTGGCTTTTGGACAAACTATGATAGTCCTCTATGTATCTCTAACAGGCAGGTACAGGCCTAGTGAGCAAATGTCTGATTGTCATCAATATAAAGCTTTTTTTTTAACTCTACAAAATTCATGAAAACTCAAAGAGAGAGCATTTAAAAGACACCACAGTACCTCACCTCAGCACCACCTGCAGCCAAACACACAACAAAAGCAGCAGGCAACAGACTGGAGCCATGCACCAACAACAACACATCAACCAGAGCAACGCACGCACACACACACACAAAGTCATGGGACTATACATTACAAAAAGCCAGTCAGTAAAACCATGAGGTGAAAGTTGCCCATTTCTATAACACACACACACACACACACACACACACACACACACACACACACACACACACACACACACACACACACACACACACACACACACACACACACACACACACACACACACACACACACACACACACACACACACACACAGGACTATAAATTACAAAAGGCCAGTCACTAAAACCATGAGGTGAAAGTTGCCCATTTCTATAAAACTTTTTGACAAAAGTTGATGGCAGCCTGTCCCAACTGTATTGCTAGAAAGGTGCAGGATGTACGTTTGAACAGGAACAGCTTTCACCTGCTTTTGATACGTCTGAAGTCTTTCAACATAATTTGCTCCACAAAATCAAAACAGATTGGCAGTAGGACACAGCTACTCGCAACAAGAGCGGACATTGGCACATCACTGCACGTCAATGGAGGAGCTCACTCACACAATTGAACAGGACGAGCCACATTAGGACGCTGTTGGTTTGCGTGCTCTCAACTCACCGGGGTTGTGTATACGGTCCAGTAGTTTGACAGAGCGAGCGCTGACCACTCCGCCCACATGAACCAGAAAACCAGGTGGGAAAGACGTCAAGGTGAAGAAGGGGAACTCCTGCAGATAGAAAACAGCTGGGTCACTTACAAGCAGGGGAAAAAGACATAGGTCGCTCCATTTTAGTAGATTTTAATGGTATTTTTGCTGAATTCAGATGTCTAAAATCAGAGTTTTTGGGTTTTAAAGTTATTGTTTGGTGACTTTTGAATATTCCTTATTCAGTGGAGTTAAAAGGTGCAGTCAGAGATTCTGGAGAATGCTTGCTGTCAAAAAGATGTTTGTGTCAAAATCAGAGAATATCTCCTCACGACCTGCAACCAGTGTCTGTGCTGTGTTCAGCTCACACACAGGTAGCTGATCTATATACAGTATTTACTGATTTTGACAAAGTGACTTTGTATTGTGTAATAAAAAGTGAAATATCTATATTTATATATGTATATTCATTATTTGTCTGGTGTTCTGTTTGAAGTGTACTGCATATGGAACTAATGAGTGTAGACCTGGGCGATAATAGTTAACAGGGAAAGAGCAAACATGCAGCAAGGATTGAGAGTGATGGGCCCAACCCCCCTCCATGCAAAGTTTCACCCCCAAAGGAGTCCCCACACGCTCCATTCCAGCCCCAAAGATTGTAGAAACAAACTCCAGAGCATTTCAAATAGATCTGGAAGTGATTGAGGGAAATACATTCCCGATAAAGCCTAAATATTTGGCATCAATGATTTAGTGATTCATTCAATCCTTTCAAATCTATATAAATGCCTTCATTAGGTTTAGAGTTGAAAGTGAAGGACAAAGGCATACACACACACAGGTCCTGGCTGAGGATCAGGACTTAACATGCTTCTCTCTTCCATTAACATGACAGATGGTCCTCCATGCAGCTCACTAAAGGAGCTGAAAATGCCTGTGAGCATCTTGGTATTCATTCTATGTTGAAGGGATGACCACCTTTGCAGAAAACCTCAGGGAAATTGTGATTTCCAACCATGCAGGTATATGTGATGAGAAGAAATCAGGTGGGAGAAGCATTAGTTCCCTTCCTTGTCTAGTACTCCAGGAAGGAAGATAGTCGTTAGTTTGACTGACAGCTTTTCCCACTCGGAGGAAGAATGAGGTGATGATGTGAGGCGAGCGTGCTCATTCCCATTGGTGACACAGTGAAAAAACATATCAGACCCAGGATAGGAGCCAGAAAGGAGGGATGTGTATGACATGAGTATCACACACATTCACATTCACACACACACATTCACACAGCCCTTCAAACCTGAAGGGAACACAACTCCTAGCCTGCAGGCCTCTGCTTAACATGTCTGTGAATCTTTCAGAGGGCAGTGGATGCCAAGCAAAAACACAAACAGGAGTTCTTCCACCACCAGGAGGACCCACTGCCATGTTGCTCAACCCGGCCTGCCCCTCAGAGACGTACAGACAGCAGTGGAGGGGCGGGTTAGGAGTTGATTCAGACTTTGTAGTGGCTATCGGCTGGTCAGGGTGTTAGGGGGAAGGTGGAGAGACATAGAGAGTGGCACACTGATGGGACATACCCTGGCGTTTAACAATAACCCAGAGGAGGACGCTCCCTGAGTAGCATAAGTGGTCAAGAGGACAGAGAAAGGGAACATTACAAGCTCTTACACAAACCCACTTCCCATTACACTCGTAGCACCTCACCAGTGTTAATTCATAATCTTTCACAGAGAATGCAGCCGTTTGAAAAGCAAATGTGACACTTTCTGACCCTATGTGCAGACATCTGAGGCTAATACACAATGCAAACTGTGTTTGAAAAGAATTGCAATGCCTAGCACTCTGCTTTGGCTTGTGTTTTCGAACTAGAAAGTAAAACCATGTTCCATTTTCTTCTTCAGTGTTTCATTGCAGTAGGTGAAATTCAGGGACACTTGCGTTTGTCTGCACATAGAGTGAGTCAGTAAATACATGTATGAGCACGTGTGAGTGCCATCGTACCCTCTGCTCGAGAGCCGTCTGCGTCTGTTGTCTGAGGAGGGTCTTCAGAGGTCCAGCCTCCTTCCCGGCGCTGCCCCCACTGCCCATTCCTGATCACAGAGGAGAGGTTGACTTCAGCTTTCAATACACACATCAATGGAATAGAAAGCCAGGACAAGGACAGTACAGTTGATTATTGCTTTGCAGTATTAATGTTATTAAAATTATTATTATATAGTACTTCTTCCTTGTCTTCCAACAGGTGCATTTCCGGCGGACACCTACTTTATATCAAAATGCGTAAGGCAGTTGAGTTTGTCCATTCTGTGCTACTGTAGAAAACATGCCGGCTACCGCAGAGCTCCTCAGGTATAAAAACGCTAAAATAAGCAGTCTCTAATTATAAGCAATTATACACTACTTAAGACACGTTGTGAATATAATATAAAATTTTACCATGTCTGTTCTGAAAAACGCCAATTACTTTTACACACAGTACCTTTAAAGCAGAATCAAGTAAAAACAACTGTTGGAGCTGTCCATAGCCAACTCAGATTGAGAACAGTCACTAAACCTGCTTCATCCTCATCTTAGACTAGCCTACTCCTAACATTTTCTCTTATTCAGGCAAACATACTGGACCTGGAGTAAGGTTTGGGTACGGGACAATCACTTCAAACCACATGCTGAGGTAGGAGAATCCTGGGGAGGACTCGAGGACTATCAGTCGGTAGGGTAGTGTTGTTCACAATGAGATCTGGGGCATCTACACTGTGCATGTAGAGTCAAATGTTTGTGATATAAACAAAGAAAATTCAATCTGGGTGTGTGAACAATCCTGTTTGTTTTTTCCAGTGTACAGGAGAGGCGCCGACCCCCTAACACTGAGTGATAAGGTCCTGTGTTACGTGATGACACACAGCGGGTCCTACTATACCGGAGGTTGCCGGAAACAGGTTCTCGCTGAAGGACACGCTCTTTCTCAGCAAGGCGGAGTCTGAGCGGCAGGAGGATGGAGGGGGTGGGGTGCTGGCTCTGGGGGCAGAGCCGAGACCCAAGCCCACTGAGCCAGAACCAAGGAGGGACAGAGTGTATGTGGAGAGGGCAGGGGAGCTGGGGCACAGGAAGACCCCAGGCCTGCGTCTCACTGGCCCCTCTATCCAGCAGGAAAAAGAAAAGAAAAAACAGACCAAGGGACAGATACATTGAGAATGGACAGGCAGAGCAATGAGGGGGAGAAGTGGTCAGAAGCATGGATGTGAAAGGGGAAAAGGTGGCTACTACAAGCCTAGAAGAAATAATAGAACTGTAATAAGATTACATTGCCAATAAGTCTAACTTCATTTTTGAAGCATGATATTGTGTTAATGTTTGCGGCTTTCTTTTTTATTGGTGGAAGGTGGGGTTTGTTTTGTTTTGTTCATCTGATCACCACTACTCACCAAGTAGCATGGGACTCCAATCAGGTCCATTCACCCTATATCATTTTTAGTCGGCATAACATCTGTGATATAGTCTGCTAAGAGCAATATAGCTTGTACTTTTCAGGAAAAATTTAATTGAGTCAAAAGTTGTTATTTCTCCAAGTAAATTTACAAGAGGCTGTACTACTGCTTTGATCTCATCAACACTTTGTGGATGTAGCTAGCAAGCTACTGTATATGCTTACAGAGTTCTGGTTAGTTGACTGGTGGAAACAACCAGGGGGCTGCCCATAAGAGTAATTTGAATTGCTTAAACAAATCGGAGATGTGGGTGACACCTCAAAAGGTCTGGAGCCAAGCTATAGAAAGGAGTTATGCAAAAGATATGGCTAGGCAAGTTAACACACAAAGGTGAGAGAATGGCAGAATACAGGAGCAAAGAGTGGTACATGAAAAAGGGGGAGAATACGAGAAATGGATGAGAGAGAAAAGTACATGTGAAAAGAAGAGCATGGAGTAGGGAGGTGGGCTTTGGGGACTGCTGGTCTGAGGGGTTACACAAGGGAGGGGCTCTGGTAAGAGGGTTCTCCAGAGGGGTTTGGAGCTGAACTGCTGAAATGTGCCCGAGTTGTCCTTTGGGCAAGGGTTGATTACACTTACCTTTTCACTCAATGATTAACCAAAAGTGGCTGATGAAGAAATGGCCTTAGATCAACAACAGCCCCCCTCCCCCCGCCCATATGAGACACAGTGCTTCAATTACAGACCACCACAACAACAGTCAGGGGGAAAATACTAATAACACAGAGATCTGGGGCCTATTGCACAAAAGTGGAATAAAGACATCCAGGATGATTGATAAAGCCAGCCTTGACAAAGTCTAGCCTGGGCACTTTGGATTAGTCAGTTGCATAAACGCCAATCCAGGATGTAAAGGGGCTGCTTTGTCAAGCCAGGTGTAAGTAATTCTGTTAAGTGCCAGCCCACAGCTTTCAGAAGTAGACCCAAAGATCGAACACAGATTTACTGATGGAAAAATGGAAAAGACGGCCCATTTTCCCACAATGCCTTGCTAGTTTAAACCGTAAGTCAGGGGGCAATTCATTTCATACAGGAGATGTATTCTCTGCCTTCTGTTCTTGATGTCCCTGCATTGTTTTATGATAAAATAGTTGACAGTGAGCAGTCTGCAGGTGCATCTAAAAAAATGAATATCATGGAAAGTCCATTCAAAAAGTGAAACTTTCATAGATTCATTACACAAAGTGAAATATGTCAGGCCTTTTTTTGGATGATTGATTGATAATGGAATAAAAAATCCAGTATCTCAAAATATTAGAATATTACATACAACCAATCAGAAAAAGGATTTATAATACAGAAATGTCAACCTTCTGATGTTTATTCTAGATTAATTTCACTCCATGTGTAATGAATTTCTAGAATATATTTAAGTTTCACTTTTTGAATTCAATTACAGAAAAAAGGAATTTTTCATTGATATTTAATTTTGTTTTAGATGCACCTCGATATAGTTATAAGTACAAAGTGAATTTATTTGACCCACACTTGCAACGTCATCTGCCATCGATAATCAATTGTATAAATATAGCCTGCAATATGAACAGACTATCACATAAATTATTATAATTTATATCATTGCATCTTAATCTAATTATAATTAAGTTAATTATAAATGGTTCAGGTTAAATAAATAAAAAATAAGAACTAGTTAACTAAATGACAATGCAGTCTTTTATGTGGTACCTTAAAACAGGCTAATGAAAATAAAGCAATACACGGAAGATCATGGAATAACTGTTAAACACTTTGATTTCAGATCAGAGTGACAGCTGACTGAGCCAATCAGGCAACAGAATAAGTTTATCCTTTACGTTTAGCCTGGTCCTGACCAGGCTAAACGTAAAGGATAAATCTCCACGGTAACTTATGTCCCGCCGCTTTTATGCAACCGGATCATGGCTAACGCAAGCCAGGATAACCGAAATATCCTAGGTTAATCCCTTATCCTAGTTTTATGCAATAGGCCCCAGGTGTGTCTTCAAGTAGATGTTTCATCCAAACTGAACGCTATGTCTAGAATATCTTTTATTCAATATAAAAAAAAGACACACCAGACCACTGAGGATAAGAGGGGGGGATGGAACCAGGAGAAAACATTTAAATTAACTAAATGTAAAAATCAAGCATGAAAAAAGGTTAATAAATAAATAAATAACATTTAAAAACCATCACCAGAGTAGCACCACAATGAAGTGAAGGGATAAATGAGGGGGGTGGGACGGGGGGGAACCAAGTGTTCTTACCCGTCTTGGGCGTCAAACTGAGGTCTGTGTCTGATGAGGAGGACTGGCGGCTGCATGGCTTGGAGGGAGAGAAGGGGGGAGGAGAGGAGGAGGAGGTGGGGAGGGATCTGAAAGGGGTTGGCGGGCCTGAGGACGGGAGCAGGTCCTCCACAAATACCGGCCTGCCAGGAGAACATGACACACACACACGCACACACACACACACACAAACACACTCTCACGTCAGTCACCACCTCACCCTCTTGAGTGTGTGTGTGTGTGTGATTAGTGTTCGTGGTTAATGTGTTTGCATTTAAGGGAGAGGGTTAGTGTGTTGCCATTGTGGAGGTTTTTGTTATTTATTTGATGTGCTACGGATGGCTGGAGAAACACTAAAGCAAGCGTGGAAAGCAAATAAAAATGTGATAAACACAAAGACACACACACACACACACACACGCTAAAACTAAATAAAGCAACATGACAAAAAAAAACACAAGGTGGTCAAATTCAACAGAGGATGACGAGCTGAAGCATGTGTCCCAGTAGAGTGAAGCAATGGTCAGGTGACTGTAGAGAGATCACAGGCCATTCCTCCGGGGCTAAAGCCACACTGTAGACACTTTTATTGGCTGCAAACAGCCAATAAAAATGCAGAATGTCTGACTGCCCATGCTCTATTGTTGGACAGGTGGAGGGATTAGAAGCCAGTATCAACATTTGGTGTCTCTCCTAAAAGAGCGGTATATGGGTCTGCCTTCCTTTTAAAGCCTTGATGCCTCTGTATACATATTTTTCACTGCAACTGCACAACCTACCAAGCTCCAGCAAAATGTATTATTTTTTTCTCTTTCCATCTAATTATCTACTTTTCCCTTTCTTTCCCATATTATCTCTTTCCTTCCCTGCCTCTGCGTACCAGTGAAGATGAGTGTGGGAACAGAGACAGAGAAGTTCTGGGACAGTCTCTGGGTGCTGCAGGCCGAATGCACGGGGCTGTTGTGGGTGGAGCGGCATCCGTGGGCAAGGGGAGACCTGGGCCAATCAGCACGCAGAAAGAGAGAGGACGACAAGAGGACCCGTTTGGACACAAGCAGTAAGAAACGTCCCAATCCGAAAGCCAGGGAGGAAGAAAGAGACGCACACAAGAACCACAACACCACAACATTGCAATAGAGTGAAAAAAAAGGAGACCAAAAAAGGAAAATAAGTGGATTTTTTTTACAGCCCTTTCTCGCCAATTATTCCATTTAAAGCCATGTGAAAGCAGCAAAAAACTCATGCATAGCTCTCAGCAAAAGATCTCAGTCGCACACAATTCCAAACACCACAGTTACGGGGTGACAAAGGCCCAAACAAGCACAGGGGAGGAATTTGCTTGTTTTAAAAACATTGTTGATAATGGATTCATTGTTAAAGTCAATAATCAAGTACAAATGACCAATATTTGATGGTTTCAATAAACTGTTTCGTATTATGGTAATACCTCATGTTGGGACAGTATGTGTCACTACTACTGACTTTGTTTTTCTTCTAATTTAATGTTTGATTTAAACCTATTTTGCAATGGAAACCCTGCCAAGGCTGCAGCATTAAAAGTAAAATCAGACCTTCTAGGAGGCCCACAGTCACTCAGACAGATGTCCCCACAATCGCATAAACAGGTTGAGAATCAAGACATCACCAACAATGTGTTTACATCCCTGATACACACAATCTCACACAAGCTGACACACAGGTACACTGTATAAATGCAAATAGAAGGCATGCATTCAACTATAGCTATGTTAACAGTAATGAAATCACAAGCTATTAACCTCTGCATAGGCAGGGCGAGAACAGAACAAAGTGAAGGCTAGTGGGTGAAGAGAACAAAACATGTGCTAGATACTTACTAAAAGACGCAGCACTAGAACATGCAGAAGCAGCGCAGAAAGCCATGCAAGAGTGGTCTAAAAGAGCAGACGGTGGGGGATTTGGGGGGCTGTGTGTGTACTGTACATGTGTGTCTCAGGGTATGTTGTGTGCTGTTCGTTTCATGATGCAATACACGTGACACAGTAGACAATCCGGATATCAACGATACCGAGACACACACACAGGAGTAAATGTTGGACTATTTACGGACATCACTCACATTTCTTCAATATGCTCCCCCTCTCATGCACACACACCGATCATCTTTTTCCATTCTCACCAACTTATTTTGCAGAGAAACTTGCGCATTTAAAAAAAAGGGGGGGGGGGGGGCGCAGGGTGGCCATGCTTGTGTTGTTGGTTCATACTCACTCCTTTCCCTCCTTGGAAGGGGAGTTGCAGGCATTGGAAGCAGGGGCTGTGTTAGGGTGCATGTGTGTGTTGGTGTTGGGGGCGCTTCCAGAACTGAGTTTGTCCAGCGAACAGGCAGTACCTATGGCCCGCACCACCAAGCCTGACTCTCCCTCCAGGTCGAAACACTGCAGGTAACCCACCACTGCATTCCCGCCCATCTCCAGCACCTTAAGGCCTATTTTCCTCTGCAGCTCTCCTAAACGGGGATAACACACAGCCACATTAACAAAAACAGGGAAGGATCAAACTTCCGCTTCCTCCACACCAACATGTTATTCAGATCGTTGTGAATTTTCCTACCAGACATAAGAGAGATGAGCCTCTGACGGGCTTCGTTGGAGGCCCGAGGAGTTCTTATACGGTCGATCCACTGGTACTCTGGATCTTCATTTACTACAAGTTCCTCCACAAAGCCGTGCACCATCGCTGCCCGGTAGCACCGTGGAATCGACGTGGCTAGTGGACACAATCAGACAGACAATTCTATATTCCATGGAAAAAGTTCCTGTTAACTTATTTAAAACTCCTCTTGTTTATAGCACATATTCTTAAGTGCGATTTAATATGTGACATTTGTTTTGGTTGAAGTGCATTTGAGTTGCTAGAGGTCGCTACGATCGAGACCAACAAAAACAGGCGTAGAAAGCAGCTAAATTTGATAAACACAAAGAAACACATTTAACTAAAAAGAGCGTTGTGACTTAAAATACTTAGATAGTTGGGAGTGAGACTGCTTAAGTAGGTGCATTTATTATAAGACTGAATAAAAGCATCAAGTTTATGTCTAAAACTTCAAATTATAATGATCCCAAATGAAACATCCTTCATGCATTGCTTCATTGTTAACTGCCCTTTGTACTGACAATGTGCTTTTAATGCACACAAATTGTATCTTATGATGTTTTTTATAAAACGTAAATAAACAATTTTGTCAGACGTACTGCAAAAGAACTTGACACCGCAGGAGGACTGTCTGAAGCGGTTCAAATCGTTGAAAAGCTCCACTTTGACGAGGACATTGATCTCCCCTCGGATACCTAATCACAAATAATAGAGCAGAATGAATTATAATAAGGAATTGTACATGAGAAGAAAAAACTGCATCCATAGTTGGATTAGTTTATTCTTGTACCGTGGATGGTATCGTAGATTGGAAACCAGCCAGAGATAACAGAGGCCGCCTCATTGCACAGCAGCGGGTCGATGTCAATGTAAACCTTCCCTATGGCATCGTTTGCACTGTAAGTGTCGTGGTCCAACACTGTGAGCTGCAACGGCTCATCCTGCAAATCCTCATCATCAACCTGCACACCAAGAGCAGGACAGGGTGAGGAGATCAAAGTGAAAACTAATATTTAGTACAATTCAACCACATTGTGTGATACAAAGAAAATAATACAACCGCTGGCCGCCACATTTAAGGAGAAGCTCAGAGGCACCTCACCTCAAATTTAAACCATTCTGAGTTCCACTGTGGATTTAGGGATTTGGGACAGACATCAGTTTTGAACGTTGTGTTTCCAAACTTAACCTGGACAGTAAAAAAAGCAAAAGACACATCTTTGATAGGGCTCATTTACATTTTAAAATAATGATGTACCAACAATACTAATACCAAATGTAATACCTATATTGTTATATAATTTTTTTTTTTTTTTATTAAAAAATTATCAATCACTCACCTCTACAAAGGCATCAGTAAGGTCACTGGCCCTGTCCATCACAGGCAAGTGGCGCCCTGCCACTATTTTGGCCTTCAGTTTCCCAGGCATGATTCACTTTTAAGTTTATCTGTAAACAAATATAAAATGTAACAACAATACATGTATAATTTTCTTTTCAATTGACATCTTATGTAATGAATGCTGCTTTCACTAACATATACTCTGAAGAGTGGGCCTCTTAAGTCTTAATTACACCGGCATGTGTTGTTGACAGTGTGGAGATCTCCTTCCTTTATTTACGTGCTCACTAGCTAATAAGCTAGCTTACCTCAGCTAAGCTACCATTTAACGCTTCCAGTTAAACTCTACATAGTTTATCGATTCAGTTCAAAAGTAATGTATTGAACTGCTGTTTATTAACACGTCAAAAGCTGTCAATTAGCTAGATTACGTTAGCAAGACAAGGCTACCGAGCCAAAAGCCACTTAGGTTAACTGCATTGCAGTGGATCATTAGCTCTACCTGATCGGCCATGTTTCTACATTCAGAACTGCAAAAGCCACCACGTATGTAACAGCAATGTATCTTGCTATACCCGGTGCAAATAGTATCATCCTTACCAGTGGTGCAAAATAAACAGATGGCTGTCTAAGCGGCAGTAGCTTCGTATTACTCGGACATTACTGTTGACAGCCCACCGCTCGTCTGACCTCCGTGTCTCTCCCATAACACGGGACGTGAATTCAAAGCACACCAGGCAGTGTCCTTTAGTTAACAATATTCACCAGTGGTTATAACGTATAACGACTAAACAGACTTGGCTTTGGGGACAGTTAAAGATCAACAAATTACATGTGTCACTGTTTAGCGCGTGAAGCCAACGGCTAACGCTAGCCAGAGGAAGATACAGCTACACGGCACATGATGAATGAGTTGGGTTAGCGTGTGCTGCCTTCCCGTACACCTCGTAAGCTCGTATAGTTTTTTGAAACGCCACACCAATGTTCCTCGGGTTAGAAATACAAAAAATTAACTTTTATTCCCCACGCAAAAAAATGTAAAAGTGCATTTACATATTATTCAGTGAAACTACATTATTGTTCTTTTCGCTATATTTTACGTGGCTATATTTACAGAATTAACAAACACGTATTACGAATCTACCTAAAGGCAGCGTTAGGGTTTGTCTTGGACATGCGCAAGGTGAACAACCTGCTGCTGCATATGCTACTAGTGCAGAGAGGACAATTAGTAAATTAATCACTTTTAGTAGGCTATAGTCTCTCAGTTATGTTACTGTTAAATATTATATTTTTATTTGATGCATTTTGGTTTGTTTTCTCTTCTTAAATGTATGCTTAGGCACAGAGCCGGCCCAAGCCTTCAGGGGGGCCTAAGCGAAATATGATTAGGGGGCCCCTCTCCAATGTTAGCGCTGCTGAAACTATAGATCTTTGTTAAATATCATTCACACACCCAGTGTTTTCCGCTAGTGCCTCCACTGTGCGGCTGTGCGAAAATATTTGACAGGCGAGATTCAGACCCTCCTAGGGGGGTCCGGGGGTATGCCCCCCCGGGAGATTTTTTTTAACCTTTTTAAAGTGAAATGCTTGAATCTGGTGCACTTTGAGAGGAAAATTAAGAGGCTAAATCTGAGAAATTGTGTGAACAAATAATTTGGAGACACTGGGTCAGATGAATTAGAAGCTATTGAAGAAGGACACATGGATTTTCCATAAAAATATTAATATAGTAAGGCGTCCCCCTCCCGGGCCGGGACCCGGGTTCGATTCCCACCCGCGGTCGTTCTCTGCATGTCACTCCCCTCTCTGCCCCATTTCACCTCTGTCTCTCTGCACTATCAATAAAGCATAAAAATGCCCAAAAAATATCTTTAAAAAAATATATATATATTAATATAAAGTAAAATATTATGGAGGGTCCTCTGGGTTGGGCTTGGAGCTCTTTTTCTTTTACGGGACATATTTCTCTGTAATATAGTGAATGCATTTAAATGCAGTGTGAGGAACTAAGCAGAAGAACTCTGTTGTCCAGCTACTGTATCTTCTTTTCCACAGACAAGGCTGAAATAGGCTATAGACTATACACAGTGCATGGGCAACTGAGGGCAGCCCCATTTCCAATTGTTTTTAAATAAACTCAATGCACACTGTGCATGGATGTGAACGTGACATGATCAGATAATTTCGGATTTCCCCCCAGATGAACTGATTACATTTTTAGGCTATTAATTATCTAGACCAAAACATTTTATTTCTTTTTTTTGTATAATAACTCACATTTGCACAATATGATGTTAATCTCAAACACACAAACTAAAAAAAAAAAAAAAAAAAAAATTTTTTTTTTTTTTTTTTGGAGGTGGCCCCCCAGGCAGTCGGGGGCCCTAAGCGGCCGCTTAGTTCGCTTATGCCTCGGGGCGGCTCTGCTTAGGCAGAAGAATTTATTGGCAAGAAAGGTCCACAATGGCTGCTTGCCATACTGTTTCAGGTGCTGCATGGTTAGGGGCCATGTTAGAGGCCTTTTTGTCACCAAATTCTGAACCTTGTGCCATGTGGATTTGTTTGAATCAAATCACAGAGCCTGCAGCTTGTCACCTCGGTCCAGTAGGAAAGTCAGGCCATAGGTTGGTATTTTTGGCCTCCATGTATTTATGAAGACAAATGTCTGTGCCATCCCTGGAACTATGAAGTGGGGAGTCATCACTCAAGATTAGGTTACACATGTGAGACCATCTGTGTGATGGTGTCTCACCTGGACCCGTTTTAAAGGTTTCAGTTGTCCTCAAATAGCTGTTCAACATTACTTTAGCCTCTCATTCTTTTTACTAGGAGAAATATTTAAAGAGAGAAATGAGGATGTCAAGGAAGTTTTCTATCCAAAAATAGATATTTCTGCTTGTTGTTGGAGACTGCACCGAACCTGTTGGCCCACAACACATAGCCTATCATCACTGTCAGAGGAATGCAGTGTGTCAAAGGAGGTTGATGCCATCAAGGTCAATACTTTCCAACCTTTAAAGGAAGGTAACAGCTATATGAATCATGACAAATATTAGAAACAATCATCTGAAATCAAGGAACTTCCCCTATATTTTCCAACTTTATTTTATTATGTTAGCACAGACACTTCACAACACAATAATGTCCTTGGATGGAAACTCAGCTGTAACAGTCCAAAGACATGCAAGTATGCTGAACTTGAGCATAGCCTGCCTTTTCCCAGTGCCTGCTGTTGGAGGTTGAACCTTGGATATTGAGAGAGTTATGTGTGCACCTGTCCCAGTAATAATGCATTTACCCAAAACTGAAGCCATGTCATTCACAGCTATCACTTGTTGTCAACTCATTTTTTTCATCATTAGTTTAAATCATTGAGCAGACACCGGAAGGTTAACGTTTTCACTTATCCTAAATCTTTACAAGATGTATTCACTCAAAAATGTATATAGTTTGGTTCACAGATCATTAATACTCATAGCCTTTTCCTCTTATGCCAAAATGACTGAGGTCAAGATTTCAGTTTTTCCTTTTTCACATTTTTTACTTTGTTTTGTTTTGTCTCCACAACTATTGGAGAGATTGCCATACCATTAGGTACATAAATTCATGACCTCCTTAGAATTAACTGGTGATCCGCTGACCGCTCCTCTAGAGTCATCATCAGGTCAACATTTCAAATCTTCTACTGCTTTGATTTAGGCCTAAACACCTGTAACATTTATTTCAGATTCTGTGCTTTGTCTTTTGGACTTATTAGGTAGCAATTTTAGTCTATATCTTTACACCTGAATAACTTTATTTTATAGGTTATTCCATTTTGCTCACATAGGGAATAGGCTTAATAAGGTACTGATGGGGGGAAAAGGTACTTCCCCTGGTTACCATGTGTTGAACAGTGACTGTGTGGTTGCCCCACATTGTGTGGATGACAGACAGCATAGCAATAGCACCAGAAAGGTTATTGAATATATCATTGTGACATCTGCTGCAATCACGTCTATATTTCTTGTCGTTGGCTGCAGAAAATGACGTGGGCCTATATGTGCACACAAGTGTCTTGCTGTTTTTTTTTTTTTAACCTTTATTTATACAGGTAAATCCCATTGAGACCGAAGACTCTTTTTCAAGGGAGACCTGTTCCCATTCCCACGTTACCATTCACACACACATACACCGATAGCAGGCTAACTATCAACATTCACACGAGGCAAGGTGTGTGAAGTGTCTTGCCCAAGGACACAACAACCATGACACAAGTGGCAGGCGGGGTTCGAACCTCCAACCCTTTGATCATCAGCCGACCCGCTCTACCAACTGAGCCATAGTCGCCCCAATTGTTGTTTGTGTGTTTGATTGTTTCAGAACTTGGATCCATTTTGTGCGTTAATAGGACATCATCTTTTCCAACTGAGGTGATAATCATACCAGTCAGTAAACAGCTGTTGAGTTAACTAGCAGATCTTTCACAGTGAATCCATGTGACCAAACAAACGTGTTACTGAGAGGTGGGCGGTGTCACAATGCCAGCTATGAGTGATGGGGAGAAAAGGAGAAGATGTCTTACTACTTTCAGTTGCTATGTGTTTTTTATATATAACCTATTTTAAGGCACCACAGATGTCTTCCCATTGTCTGCTATCATCAATACAACAATCGAAGAATCTTACTTGTTAAAACATTTAACAAGTTGCACTTTTGTGATAAACAGGATTTTATTATCATCTTTTTGATCTATAATCCTACTATATATTTGTGGGAGCAGAATGTGACTATGCTGCTACATTCACCATTTTAGTGAAGTGGCTCATACTGAAGTGTTGACCTTTTATTTTGTGCGTAAAGATCTGAAAATGAATGTTGTAGCTGCAAAGAGACAAGAATCAGCAGGTTGTCACTCATTTTCAATGGCTAACTGCTGCACATGGAGAGGCCATCTTCTCAATAGAGGATCTGTGGGGCGCAAGTCTTACATATAAAAGCAAACTGCTGTCAAAGACTGTTCTTATTTCTTACTCGTGTGCATTGAAAAGGCATACAGTTCTGTTAACCAGTGGACTATACTTCTTTTTCAAATCCAGCAGCATCCTAAGGGCTCAAAGATGCCTGATGAGTACGTTCTGGAATGGCAGCATTTAAAATGTTAATTTTTGTATTTATTGACCTGTGCAGCATTTTTGTCACTTAATAACAGTGTTTCTTATTTGCTTGTGTATCTTTGCTTTCTCTGGTCCAATGAATTCTACATGGCCATCACAATGTAAGTTGCAACCTGCATGTCCTTCTAACTGTGCTATCCAACCTTAATAATTGGGAAAGACAATTTGAGGTTCATGTTTTGTCAAAGTTCCTTTTCTTGATTCCTTTCTCCACATTACACACAGGATATCAGTGGCCCCAAGGTGGCGAAGGTAATTATACTTATTTAATCTGAGAATGTGTTCATGAATATTAGTCCTGTCATAAACAGCAAACCACTCATGACAGAATGCAACATTTGAGTGCACAAGTTGAATTGTATAGTTTAATGTTAACTAGGCCTATGTACTGCACTTTATCATAGTAACACTGACTAATAAATTAAAATGTCCTTCTTTAAAAAGATCACTTCAGCAAACACAAAGAATCCTAATAGTTCAACTTTGACCATCTCAATCATGATTTCAGCATGGACTGAACAACTGTCTTTCTTGTTAGATTTTAAAATCAAATTATGTTGAGCAAATGCATGTATGCATTTCCATTTTACAGAGATATTTTTCAGAGAGGGAGCAGCATGCCTGAAGATTAAAAATAGTCAAGAGTTACGAGTAACTGTACCAACCTAGGAATCTGTAGGAATTTTAAATCTATCAGACAAAAGATGAATTGCATTAATACAAGGTCATATGTAATATTTCTCAATTTCTATTCATTTCAGCCAAAATCCAAGATTTCAGCATCCCGAAGGCTATCGTTGAAGGTGAACACCTAATGGAAACATGTCAAATATGCCTGCGTGTAACTTATTAACTGACAAACTTTACACTATATCTATACATGTGAGAGACCCAATCAACAGGAAATTCATCAACTCATCTGCACTTTTACATGCTTCTCTTCATGTTAACTGCGACTCATCCAGATCCTGCTGCTGACACGTGCCACAGAGCAGCTGGAGGCAGAGAAGGCCGCAAGAGAGGAAGAGAAGGTTCGCCACCTGGGAGAAAGCGTTCCCCCACTGCAGCTCACTGGTTTACAATTGGAGGAACTGCAGGTGAGAATCACAACAGACAGTCAGAGGAGGTGGAGGATAACAAAACATGGCCCTGAGACCTTACCATACAAGATGTATTGTTCACAATAATAGGTAGTCTTGTTCCACCTCTACATTTTCGTGTTTGCTGTTGTTTTGTAGACATTCTGTAAGGAGATTCACTCGAAGATTGACAAGGTGGATGAGGAGCGGTATGACTTTGAGGCCAAAGTCATCAAGAACAACAAAGATGTAGGCCTATGACACGCACCATAACACTGCAGATTTAAATGAAAGAGCGTTCAAAAATAGAAGATCATTGGGTGGAAAATAGTTCTTTATCAACAAAAAGTCACCAGCAAAGCTTTTTACCTGCTGTAGATCCATGAATTGAATCGAAAGATAGCGGACATGGGAGGAAAATTCAAGAAGCCGGCTCTGAGGAAGGTGAGAGTGTCTGCAGATGAGATGCTGAAAGCTCTCTTCGGGTCCAAATCCAAGGGCAACATGGACTTGAGGGCAAACCTCAAGTCTGTGAAGAAAGAGGACACCAAACAAGAGAAGGTAAGTCTACACAAGCAGACATGGGTGGGTGTCCAAAATATTTTAAAAAATACAAGTAACTGCAAAAACGGTCTGTGTTGGCTACTTTAGGAGCTGACCGTGGAGGTGGGCGACTGGCGTAAGAACGTGGAGGCCATGTCTGGTATGGAGGGCAGGAAGAAGATGTTTGATGCATGATGTGAGTCAGAACTAGAATCCAATTGAGATAATAAGTAATTTAACAACAATGGAATGTGAAAAACAAAAGAAGAAAATGAAAGAGCTTTAGATATCACACATTTGCTCAGGAGGCCTGTTGCTTGTTTAAGCTCACCAGTGTCATTAATAAACATATAAAGGATGCAAAGACATAACTGTATGCTTTTTTGAAAAAACACTAGTCCATGCCCTGGACGTATTCACATTTGTTCTGCACTTCGAGGCAAGTAGAAGTAGAAGTTAGTTAGAAGTTAGTTTTTATTCTGTTCTCAAATAGACCATTTGTAAAATTGCGTTGTGAATACACAGTATATTACTGCTTAATAATGTTATTATGTATAAGAACACAATAAATGTGTATATTATTGCCTGTCCCTTTGTTTCACTCACACAACTTCCCTATGGATTTCAAGCACATGTTTGAAATCAAGTAACAAGAAGTAGCCTCATTTGTAATTGCAATTGATTGACATTGTCCTTAACAGAGTTATAAAAAGGGTGCTACAGCTGTTTTTCCTGGAAGGTATCTTCATTCAACTCAGCCATTGACTGCGAGTGACAAAGCACCAGAGATTTTTTTCTTTTCAGAGCCTGGATATACTTAGCCTTTCGTCTTGACTGGAATGTATTCCTCTCCAATAATAAATAATAAACACTGCCAGGCACACACCGGTAGCTGTCCTTGGGCTGACATCAAAGGGTTCCTGTAAGGGGAAGGTTGAACGATGAAAAGTCACGGGACAGCTTCAGCGAAGAATTTATGGGGGCTGAGGAGCATCTGCCACCATACAGTCACAATGTTATTCCTACTGTGTAGAGAATTCTAACAGGCTAAAAATGGTCCCCATGCACCACCATTGTACCGTCCGTCACTCTTTTTCGTTAGAGTCTTGTTGAGTTAGAGTGGTATCCTAAAAAGGCGTCCGACCGGAAACCTGCTCTCTATCTGAGCTCTTAAATCACCAGCAGTCCGAATTTACACTAACACTTTCTTACACTTTAATCTTTGCATCCATATACAGTATCTGACTTTGTTCCATGTCATTGAATGCATTGTCAATGTGAATGTAAGAGTTGAATAAAAGCTGAATGAAAAAACTGCAAAAATACTGTTGAACATAAGATATCAGCTGATCTTGGCTCAGACTGTGCTGCGTAGCTGCCTACTTTGAGAACTTTTGCCATGAGGGTTATATACTGTATACCCTACAGAACACAGTTGATCCACAATTTGGATTAAGAACATGCAATTGCCTAAATGTATGGTGTGTTCATCGGTAAGTAGTTTCTTAATCCTCAAACTTCCTGATCATTTCCAATTCACGTGAAAATAGACATTCTCTATGTGGAGACTATTAGACCACACTACTGTATTAATAGGAGCCCAAGGAGGCATTTCAACATTTAGACATTTTTTCTCAGTCCACTATTTGCACATCATGTGAAAACTATTAAAGAAATACACATCATGAAATGGAAATGAAGGCAAGATAAGTTTATTCCTCAAATGTTTCAAGGCAGTGTGGAAAAACAATGTCCCTGAGAAAAGAGACTCGAGAACCGTACAGTGAGGCAGAGTTTTAACCCCCAGCACAAAGAGAGGGGTGAGGTATATCTAAAAAAAAAAGTAAGAGTTGAAGAAAGAGAAAAGAAACATCACACTATTCTTGGCAGTGTAACAAACCAAAACCACTAGTAAAGACTGGCATCCGAGCAGAATTATGTTGTGTTTCTTGTCTTAAATGACAAGTAAAATGGTTCAACATATGTCAATTTCAAAAAGACGAAAGGCACAACAGGTTTTTTTTTTTTAACCGGAATGTGAACGATCACAGAATTAGTCGTTCTCTTAAATAACAACAAAATAATATGATGAACACACATGATCATGTTTCCTGTGAAACAATTACCCACTGTTAAAAGTGAAAGCAAAATAAATGTTTTAAGATTCATCAAAACAACTGTTCAGTTCAGCAGGTAAATGAATAAAATGAGCATGGACATGGTTGAAAAAGCAGTTCTTGACTAAAAGGACCCTTGATACTATATTTACACAGACACATTTCATGTTAAAAAATAAGCCCGGCTTTTTCACTTTTCTGTAGCCTACAGGTAAAAGAACAAGCGGTCCTTCCACTTTTTATTTTCAACTATTATCTTTTGTAAGTGGAAGTAGGTTATGCTCCGAACAATGCAAAACAGAAACCCACCTGTCTAGATCCAATGCTAGTATGGTGAAAATATCTTACATATTTAATCATTTTTTCCAGTTTAAGGGCTTTTCCCAGAGTCTTTAAAAGCAGGCCTGTCTGGCCCCAGTACCTGAATAGCAGCCACAACAGAAGGCACAATTAATATTAATGAGCGCAAACGGGGGAGGGGACTAGACACATAAACTGAGGTACACGTTTCTTAAATTTCTGTTGGAACATTAATCTTATATTTAAAAACAAAAATACGTACAATAAATATAAATGTATTTTTTTAAATTTACAACATGATGAAATGAGGCTGTGCTTACCATACACATAATCTGCAGTCAACAAGTGTTTTTTTTCTTTATTTTTTTAAACAATGCTTTCTCCAGTTAAGACTCATGTGCAAGACTTGTGTGATCTTTTCCATTGGTATAGGACACTTGTGTGTGTATGCAACCTTGGAGTGTCATTTCATTTACAGTTTTCTCTTTGGATCAGCTCAGTTCCCTGCAGCCAGTAGTGCAGATCCTCATGGTCTTAAGTCAGCAACATTGTGCAAAGCAATATCTTCATATTATCACATAGTCCATGGCACCCCCTCCATCAGTACCATCTTAGTAGTCAACAGTACATCCAGTGAAATAAACTCTGAGCATATTAGTAGAATCTCATTCGCTGCGGCCGGCCACTTAGTAAGTTGAGCTTTAGTGACCAGGGACAGTATCCAATCCCATGTCAGCAGCCAGTGTCGCCCTCTCTGTTGCTCAGCAGGAGACATGTTTCCGGCCCCTTAAAGTGCTCCGGTTGCCGCGGTTGTAACCGTGGCGACCGTGGTTTTCGTTGTGGCGTCGGCTTTGACGAGGTCACCTGTGTGTGCGGGACATCCGATGGTTCCACATGCCACGTCTGGAGTGATAGTGGTGGAAGAAGTTCCTCAAGTAGATCCTCTCCACCTCCAGCCCTGCTTGTAAAATCCTAGACACAGAAAAAACAAAACAAGAGTGTGTTTATTTACTGTATATTTCATTTTGTCTTCCTTTACCACAGTGGCTCCTTAACTTTGTAAGCCAAAATATCGCTATTACATTTTTTTTTGTAAATAATAACCCAAACAAGTTTGTATACGCTCACACTATTATGTATCGTCCAGCTGTCATGGGTAATGCCTCACAGCAGCAGGTTTGTGTGAACTCTTCTGACAGTTATTTTTAATAACTCTAAAAAGGAACGTGTATAAACTTGTTGTTACACTCAATGAATGCAGGCATATATTTTTGCTGTTCAGTCAAGACACAAAAGACACGCCTTTCATTCAAAATGCATCTACTATTGTCAGAGCAGCAGCATTTATCATCCACTTTGAAACTGTATATATTAGATAGATTCTTTCCTACTGTTGCAGCTTTTTTCTATACAGTTTATTAAAAATGCAAAATATAGGGAATGATCAAAACTAAGAGTGCCAAATAATTCTATCCATTAAGCAGCATTTTAGAAAAGTGAGGAACACACCTGTCCAGGAGCTCCCAGTCTTCTCCTCCCCAGTGGTCTGTGTATTCCCGGGTGTTCATTCCTCCCACTGCGTTCAGGTCTGACTTATAGATCCCCAGCAGGCCAAAGCCATTGACCTCCCAGTAACCTGCAACACAGACGGTACGGTCGCATTTTTTATTCAGATTTAAATCACTAATACATCCACACTTTTCCTGCAAATGCAGAAGAAAAAAAAATTAAGTGGAATTTTTTTTTTGCATTAGTTTAGTTATGTTGCATGTTATTGCCTTAGACTGACTACGTCTTATACTTGTATATTTCTAAACAGGACCACTTTGATATCTCACATCAACGTCAGAACATTTTTAATTTATCTACACCTGTCATCTGGCATGACTGGATGACTCACTAAAAATCAGGTGTAGACCACATAGAGAGCTTATTTGTCTGAGCTGTGCTTGGCGGGGAAGCAATCAGACATTAATCCAGATGTCAGTGTTAAGAACAACAGACAAAGACATGGGCTCGGAGGTTTGCTCTAGATTACACATCAAGGAGGTCCACCTTAAGTGCACATAAAAAAGAAACAATAGGGAACCACAGTAACATGAAATAAAAAATGAAAAACAGGCCTATCTGCGTGCCTACCTCTGGCATCCATTCGTGTAGCCCCACAGTCAAGTCTCATGACTATTGGAGCAAAGGCCATGTATCCCTCCACACAGTGCTTCCTGATGGTGTCGATGATGGAGGGAGGGAAGTAAATGTGTAGGTCACAAAGGAACGCAATGCTGTGGTCATCCTAAAGGCAGAATGAGGAGGCAAAGGGACTTATCATGTCTATAGCCACACATCTAACACTTCATCTCCAACGAAGCAATGCAGCAATACTCACATCTATAAGGTCGACACCCGCTTGCAGACCAGCAGAACGCTCAAAGTTTCCACTCAGCTTCACATACTGGTACCTGGTAAATTTCACAGGAACAGTTAAAGCACATATATATGTATATATATATCCTGTGTTAATGGGCTTCACAAGTTCCGGCTGACAGACACACCTGTGGAGTTGGGATTTCTCCAGAGCTTTCCTCACGTCCATGTCAGTGCTGTTGTAGTCGACGATGATGAGGTTGAAGTTGGCGTCTCCCGTCTCTCTGAACAATAGTTCCATATCGGCGATCAGCTGCAGCACCCAGCGGGCCTGGTTTTTCACTGAGAAAAAGACAGACAGACAAATGATTGGCCAGTGTTCATTTAGCAAGGCATCCTTTTTCATATTGTGTTTTTTGCATTCAACGGTCCTGCCATTAGATTCAGATTTCAGATTTCATACAGAGACTGGCTACTGAGGATAGTTTAAAAAAAAAGATAATGTCCACATGAGATCTGAGTTTTAACACAGCTTTGAATCCGATACTGATGGACAATAAATATAATTAATACATAGAGAGGCCTTTTTTTTCTAAGTAAATATTGACATGAATTCTGTGATTAGGACTTGCCCATGAATGTCAATATTGTACTTTTGTACAGGATGTCAAGCCTAATAAGTAAATGTTGACTTATTAGCTGGTATTGTGTTCTGGGAAGCACCTTGGTTTTCTGTGAGAAAACCTTTGGTTTTGAAATATGTAAAATAAATATAGTTTATTATTATAATTATAGTTTTGAGGTAAACTTTTAGATGCTTCCAAAGTGGTACTTCTTGAAAATACCATGACAGCACAGGATAATAAGGAGTTGGTTTAATTTAATGGCTGGGTGTACCCGGTACTATGAAGTGGACAGTGGCGACAGTATTCCAGTGGAAGCCCACCGGGTTACAGAGCACCAGCTGTGGTATCTGCCGTTGGTTGGCGAAGTCTGTGCTCCGTGGCATGCCATAGCGAATCAGAGCATAGATGTAGTGTGACAGACGCACAGTCTGGCCGGTCACATCTTTCAACTCCAGCTCCAGCAGGTAGCGGTTACCCTGGACCCTGTCCACGCGCTGCACCACGTTCACCACTCGCACCAATGTGAACTGCCTGCAAGTTTAGAGAAAAACAAAAAAAAATGTAAATGTGTTATATCGGTAGTGTGGTAGATTCAGAGATGTGACATGCCCGTTACAAAAATACTGCAGAACAATAAATAAATACAAATTCTTAAATTAGGTGTTTTTTCTTTAAAAGGAAAAGTGAGTGATATGGTCCTTTTAGCTAACTTCCTGTCAGTGAGTGCATTTAGCAGTCCCCTCCTTCGTCCCTACGTCACCATCACATGAACTCGCAGATGTCTTCGTCAGATAGCAGGATGGAGGAAGTTGGAGGAAGATATGGTTAAATTTTAAGAGGTTACACAAGCTATGGAACCAAAAATGTTTTACCCGTTTTAGATCTGTTATTGTGAACTTGACACATTAAAATGGGGCTGATTCCTCTAATAGAAGCATGTCATGAATCGGATGATGCACAGCAAGCGTGGGACTGTACACTACTTAAGAAAGTGTTAGGATGGCCAAGAGGAAAGTTGGCCAACCAGTTACCATAAGGTCGCTGGTTCAAATGCCAGCACCGAACAGGATGGTGTTATTTGTAAATCTAGTGGTGGTTATATGCATGGTGCCAACCATCTCTAGCATGTTTCCTTGAGCAAGACACTTAGCCACCAAACTGCTCCATGGGTGCCGTAATGGCTGACCCTGCGCTCTGACCCCCTTGAAAGTGTGGTGACTAGAGAGGGGATATGCTAAGAACGAATTTCGATGTACCTTGTGCAAATTGACAAAAACAAATAATAAAGAAACTCAATTACCCAGGGTGCTTTTCATCCAGTTTGTCCATGAAAGCCTTGACCATGGGTAGGGCGTCGCTGGAGTGGAGCAGCAGGTTGCCTGAGACATTGCAGCTCAGGTCAAAGACGTCTGAGCGCTGAAGCTGAAGGTCCAGAGGCCGGAACTGGAAGGTCTGGCTCCAGTTGACCTCGGGGTCAAACACCGGTGGGGGGGTGAGGTCCTCGTCATCCGCGCCATCAAAGTTTCCTCCCTGTCCCCGGTAAAAAGACAGAGCGTCTTCTTTCTCAACCCCCTTCATGTCTTTCTGAATGTGAATCTCATCCTCCTCCCCTACTCGCTTCTCCTCCATATTTCCATATATTGTGTCCGGCGGCCTTCTGTCCAGTTTGCCCCTCGGGATCATCTTTGCTCTGTAGATGCCGTTTTCTAAATGTTGTTGCAGAGGCATGTTCCCTTCTACCTCCTTCTTGTCCCTGAGTTGCTTTTTTCGGGTACCTTTGTCCCTCTGATTCAGCCTCACCAGAGGGCGCTCTCTCTCTGCGGGGGCAAAACGCTTGGTGACGGCTGGCCGGAGCATCGTTTTGCTCTGCCTGGCCGATGCCGTTTTTTTAGACAGAGGAGCTTTGAGTCTCTGGTTTGGATGTGTACGGCTTGTTTTACTGGACATCTGGAGATGATGCTGTTGTTCAGACGGGACTCCTATTATTTGTATTGGTGGATTTGTTTGGCCTGGTCTCACAGCTGTCTCTACTGATTTGAGCTCTAGTTTTTTGGTCCGTCTGAGCTTTCCTTTTTGTTTAATCTGTTCCACTTTCTTAACCAGGCCCTGGCCCTCTAGTTTAAACTCTGTTCGGTTCTGTTTTGGGGCTGGTGTTGTCCCTGGCAGCAGAGGCTCAGTTCCTTTCGGTGGCTCTGTAGGAGGCTGTGTGACAACGTGTAGTCTTGCTTCAGCGGTGGTGTTATCCAGCGCGTCTGGGGCTTGTTGCGCGACTAAGGAGAAGAGCTTGCGCCTGCGTTTCTGAGTATAGTCGTCATAATCATCGCCATAGTCGGGGAAAAGGACGTTGCGTTTCTGGTCTGGCCTGGCTCCCCTTTCAACTCGATAGGCTTCATTGTTGAACCAGTTCTCCTCAGCGAGCACTGGTTTCGTGGTCTGGAAACCAAAATCTAACATTCACCACAAGCAGAGAAAGAAAAGAGAGAGTGTAATGGACTGACAATTCGAGCAACATTTGTTTATTTGAAAAAAAGTGAAGTACAACATACGTATACCTCTGGCTGGGAATCCGTTCTGAGGGTGGTCTAGTGTCATGTACTCGGAGAAGCCAAACCTTAAGACCAAACCACAAAATAAAGCAAAGATTTTGAGGAAGTTGATTTGTTTGATGTTATGTGAAAATGACAAATTACTTACTGGTAAAAGAAATGCTGTGTAAAAGATTCTCAGTTATTTGAGGAATAGACCACCCCCTATTGGTGGTGCTCTAAACCTACCTCTACTACTTATTCTGCTCCAACCCACTGTATACATGTTCATTTAGTATTGAATGTGAGGTCTCACCTCTTCATGTAGTAGGGGCTCTCTTGGTAGAAGCAGCTGATCTCTGACTCCATGTGCGTGAGTCGCGTGTAGTCAACGGGGTAGATATAGGACATGTGGACCTGGAGAGATATGAGAAATAGAATAACATGCTGGTAAAGTGATTAAAGCGCTAACTGATTAATCATGTGTTTCTTTTACAATAGGATCAAATAAGTGTGTGCAGCATTCAGATAAGAACAGAAGATACTGCATGTATACCAGATTTCAGGATAGATTTGAAGTAGGGTTCTTCTTTAAATCATTTCTAAGCTAACTATTTTATAGAAATAGTTAAATATTTTGGAAATACACTTGTTTGCTTTCTAGACGTGATTTAGTTGAGAAGATCAACATAACTGTCTGGTAGATCTAAAGCTACAGCTAGCCTGACAAAGGGGAACAATTATAATCCAGCAACTCTACCAACAATTCTAAAGCTAACTAATTTGTTAAATCTGCACATAGCAAACTAATGTGTAAAAAAACAGCATGTTGTGGTGACTTGGCTGGGGAGTGGCATCCTGGTTTCCCGGGTACGGCGTCCATGTTTGTTTGTTTACTCTGCTGTCGGCACCCGGATGGTCTTTGTGTGGTTTGCCAGGGAACTAGCAGTGACAAAAGTGTTAAGCAATGGGACCGATAAAACAATATAAGGGCAATGAAAGATAGAAAAGGCGTCCTGTATCACCCTGGGGCAACAACAACAAGAAAAATAGTTTCCACAGTGCTATGTCATTTTCTATTTTTGCAAGAACATGTTTCTCCAATTCCGACACATTATTCAGGACCTTCTTGCGTGTGTGTGTGAATGAAAGGCTTTCAAAATAACGTGAGGGGGACTGGGTACTCTAATAAACAATGTAAATACGCACAAACTGCAGTCCCTGGTAGCGTTCCAGAGGGAAGCCTTTAATGGTGTAGCTGGGCTGGTATGAGCAGTCCGGTAGAACCCCTTGTAGGAACTTGCTGTTTATCAAAGGCACTGCAAGCAAACAAACCATGATTACTTTGTTTATCTTCGGTAGAGGGGAAGTAAGAGAACAAACAACATACTTGCATCTGGAATGGGAGGAAACGGAGCATGGATTCATCTTTTAGAGAAGTCTCTCACCTCGGTAGAGAGTGTCTCGCGGGTCTTCCCTCAGCATGTCTGCTGCAGCAGTGTGCGGTTTGGTCGGGGTGCGTTGGTGGCTGGGAGCCGTCTGTGGTATGTGAGCGACGTCACTCATCAATAGGGTCGACTCATCTGTGAGATAAAGCCACAGTTTGTTAGTGTGAGCGCTCTGCAGTCTGCGCCGGCTTCATCGTGGTTTAGGAAACAACAGTGCAGCGGAGATTCACCCCCAAACTCTAGACCTATAAAGAATCACTGAGCGATGTGGTTTTGCAGGCAGCTGGGGGAAGCGGGTTTTTTGTGCACTTACTAGCATAAAGGGAGATGTGACTGGATTCGATAACCCTGAACCCAGAGTCTTGGCCCACGAGCCGCCACTGTGTGAAAACAAAACACAAAGAACCTGTATGTCTCTTTCCGTTTTATTGCTCACATTGCAGGTGAAAATGAGCCCCCAGACCTGACAAGAGTCAGAGACTACTTACTGCAACCTCCACATGGTCAGTCCCCCTGTCATTTTGCTTGTGGATAACTTCAAAGAAGTACCTCCTCTTGGCAGACAGCCTGTCAGACATTGGAGGTAAATAATCAGTACAACATTATAGTCACATCAGACACAAACTAAACCATTTCTCCAAAGAAATACAATTGTGTAGCTTTAAGGGTCTGTACACATTTAAACACAATTTGGTTTTTCTGAATATATTCCTGCACATTCCTTCACCTAAGAGTTGCAAACTGAAAGTCTGGCAACATGTGTGTGTAACAGAATGGCCTCATTTGAATTCATTTGTGTTCCTGTTTGTTCACGACATTTTCTGTCATCGGTTGCAACTTACCCAACTACACAGTGTGGAGATTTCCTCTCCAGCAACAGAAAACCACAGCCCAACACAGTGGGTCAAAGCTTTCCAGTTTGTTAGCAATAATGCTACTTAACAGTCAGACAGAGTCGGCTCACTTGTTCCAGAGCCTATAAGTCGTAGCTTGAATAAATAAGAGTTTTCTAACGTATCAACAATTCTAGGTTGGATTTCCAGAAGGGCATTAAAAATGTTTACAAAGGAATGCTTATGCTTAGGTTATTATTAGACTAGATGTGATGTCTTTGAAGGGGTACTTTAGAGATCAGCCCCAACAATTTCATTTTGCAGTCAGTCAAATAAGTAATGTCACATAGTGCCAACTCACCAAACCGGTTTGGAGATCTGATTGCAATATTTTTCAAACTCGCCTGGGGCTGTCCACTCTCTGCCAGTCTATTTAAAATCAAACCGACATGAAAGCAAATATTAAAGCAGGGATACTTAAATCATGATGGTAAACATTTCGAGTATGAGGAAGTGGCCCTCCGCCCACTTCGGAAGGTGACTGACACCCATACCTTCCCAACCATTGCCAGCAGCTGTAGGTTGAGGGGGCTGTCGTCTGTGCTGAGCCACAATTCCGAGTTGTCATCAGAGCCCACAGCAAACAGGAAATCTCCTAAAAGAGATAAGGAGAGAGAAAGAAAATAGATTAGAAGAGATCAAGAGTCAGATTAGGGGGAGAGAGTAAAAGGGAGATGTGCTGCAAGTATGTATTTAGTGTGGTTAGAGACAGGAAGTAGATAGAGAAAAAAAACGCATGTCGTACCGTCAGCGTATGGATGTAGGTAACCATATATTCTGAGCCCATAGTTGGTCCACTGAGGGGTGACGGCCAACTTCTGCACTGTGGTCCTGGACTGTAAGAGTGAGGGAAAGGGAGACACATAGAATCCACCATGATGTTTGCTCAATGGGAAACTACATCTTGAGTCCAGGGACGTGAGGATCTAGCATGTGGATGTAGAATGCGCCTCAAGAGTAAAAACAACTCTGTGTGTGCTAGTGTGTGTATGCTTGTGTGTGTGTGTGTGTGTGTGTGTGTGTGTGTGTGTGTGTGTGTGTGTGTGTGTGTGTGTGTGTTTCTGAACCCCGTGTCAGAGTGTTGGCAGGGAGGTTTCGGCCCCAAAAAGAGTTGCATTTCAGAAAGAGCTGAACGATAACAAATTTGTCATTCAAAAACCACACATGAGAAGCTGATAAGTAGGAACTGTTGGTGTTGGATTAATTTTTTTTAAGTGATATCTATCACATACATCCTTATCTTATTTTTTTTAATGAGGGTAAGTAAGGATGGGCATCACCGGTTTCTGCAAAGGTTTTGAGCACTTTCCTATTTTTCTAGATCTTAACTCATTAGGTAAAAGTACCAACAATTACTAAAAGTCAATATGAGACGCCACGCCATACTTAAGACATCGCTTACAGCTAAGCTACCTATAAAAACTCAGCACAGTGTTTAGTTTGGTTGAAAAAAACTCTTCTTCTCGCCCTTGGTGCACCTCTTTTGCGCAGGTGTGAACACAGCAAATTGTGAGGTCTGGACCAAATCAAGTGAACTAGCGGACTTTCCTGGTGTGTTTACACCCACAGACTTTAGAGCCTGCTAACAGCTCTGAGGCTGCTGAAAGACAAGCTGCTTTGAGCAAACTGCTAATGTAACATTTGCATGTTAACATCCCCAAACCGCTGCGTCCCAAATCCATGCCGCACACTGATTCTAAGCAGATTTTGTATGTTTTGTTCTCACATTGGAATGTAACAAAATAAAGGTTTGATCGAGTGCTGTTGACGCACACAATTTGTTGAGAAACGTCTCCAAATAAATAAGTATTAGCCTAAATCTGTAATTAGTAATTAACATTGTTGATGTCTATTTGTGAAGTTTAATTGGGAAGTGGGAACTGGGGATTCTGAACCAAATTTCATGGCTATCTATCAAAGAGTTGTTGAGACATTTCACTCAAAACCACAAATATCAAGTGAGGGATCAGTATAGTTGCTGAATAATTCAGTCTGAATAATGATAATTCAGTCTGAAACAGACCGGTTGACCAACAATGCCATACCCTTGAGCCTTATTGTTAATGTAAAATCAGATATTAGTTTTCTTGTGTCACTTGAATAAGACGGTGTAGCACTGAGTTGAACAGCTGATTGGCGGAGTGCTACGCTAGACTGGTAACACATTAACCAAAGTACCTCATACAACCCCACTTCAAAAATAGTGAACTATCCCTTTAAAAATGTGGTTTATGAATTAGATCTGATCAATATAAAGATTAGGGTTGGACTCACATGCGGATACAGTGGGTAGTGCAGGTTCTTGTAGAGGTCAGCAGTCGAACTGCCACACCAGTCATCAAAGGCGTGCAGGTTGGCCTGTCCCTTAAACTGCAGCAAGAAAAGAGACACACAGCTGTTAGGTGCTGCAGTCAGTCAGCAGGGGTACAATTAACCATCTGGTCCTCAGCGCTTAGCAAAACCAACAAACACAGACTTCCTTGGCTACCACTCGACAATACAATGGCTGGTCTACTGGTATCACCTGTCACCCGACTCCTTTTAACCAACACCTCTTCTTGATCCTATAACAAACAAACAACAAAAAACAAAACAAAAACACACATAGGGTATTTCCTTCCTTATGTCTAGTAATAAGATATTCGCCTCTAAGATTTATTTCCCAGCTCCTAAACAATGGAGGTAAGTGGAATCTGTTCTTCTCACAGCACTATGACATTTAAAAAAAAAAGTTTTATGAAAACCGATCACGCCGGAGTATCCACAAATGTTATCGTGAAGAGTTTTCTTTTGGAACTACTTCTTCCTACCAAGAAAATATTCTTTACAAAAAACTGTTGGGTAGATTATGGAGAATAACTGTGGCACTTTTACAGAAAATATCTTAAGTATCTCTTCCCCTTTTTGTAATTCTTTCAATCAAAGTCTCCAGGAAACACTTGGACACACACACACACCTGAATGAAGAAACAGAGGCCCAGATGACCTGTAAACATACACCTGTGTGGCATCCATCAGCCAGAGAGGCTATGTTATCTGATCGGTGGGTGCATAGCAGGGGCAGAATAATGCAGCAGGAGCCAAAGCCTGGGTGTTTGTTACCAGTCCGGTAGTTTTTTTATCAGACTTCATTTGTGGTCAAGCTGAACCGTCTGCTGTCATCAGCACAATAAGTTAAATGTTAGCATGACCCCTTAAAATAATGATTAAAAAACAATTAACACGCCATGCGTTGCTTGTAATAATTAAACAAGCCTCTTTCTCTCCCCGTTTTCTATGTCCTGATCTAAGGCCTATCCACATGGAGTCTCATTTGCTGTCAAACTCGATCATATTCTATTTCAAACAAGGGCTCTGCTATGATTCTCTTCCCTTCCCTTCCCTTAATATGGGAGTGCTAAATATGTGAAGGTCAACGCCTCAACATGTTCAAAGACTACAGAAAAAATTTGACATGTACTGTTTTGGACAGAACATAAAGTTTTAAGAATCTCCCTGACTTATTGCACCTCATAATCGAACTGTAATTTACTGCATTAAAAAACCACTACTACAGATATAAATAAACCTTTAAATCCCTCTGACTTCATGCAATACATGTTTTGTTTTATGAGTGGGCAATGTGGATCAAATCTTCTGTGAAAGGGATTTGTAATTATTTAAAATTTAACACATCATGTAGCGCTGCAACTAGAAGACAATAACCAGAAAACGAACTGGCAACTTTTCTGACCTTGACATCAATTGTATAAATCATTTTTCAGATTATCATTAATTTACGTGACTGTAATCTGAATATCTTTGCACTCTGGAGTTTAAATTTGAACAATAAATCTAACAACATATAGACCAAACAATTGATCAATCAACAGAGAAACATTTCGGCAGGCGTATCACGGATAAAACATTTTTTTAAACGCAGCCGTTAGAGTGTAAACAACATCCAACCAGTAAAGAAGAGGCAGGGCACCCACACAAACCTGGTCGGCAGGATTAGGCTACTACAATGCTTATGTAAAGCGGTATTTGGTTATGCTGATCTGTGCACAGCAACAGCTCTCTCTCTCTCCAACAAACATGAAATATGAGGTGCAAGCAACTGGCCAAGGCACAGCGCTGCTTAATATAGTGGAAATATGATAACCCTGATACATATCAATAGAAGCTGCCTCTGTTGCAGTGAGTGAAATATACTCTACATTGGGCCAATGCATGCACTGAGATGGGAGGGGATTGGGCAAGCCAGGGCAGGATAGAAGGAGTTCAGAGGAGGTGATAGTGTTTTAAGCATGCTGGCACTGACTGTGGACACACACACACGCGCACACACACACACACGCACACACACACACACACCTCTGGTTTCCAGGTTTGCCGAGTGTGGATGGAGCTCCAAGCTGCCAAATCCTCCGCAGAGATTGTTGGTTGGTCCCCTGGTCTCACCTAGGAAACACACGTGTTAAAAAAAACTACATGTAAGCGTGGTTTCTGCCACCACACCTCATTACATCACCTTTTTACTTTCTTTGACATATTTTTTTTCCGTGGCGTCTTTTTTCCTTACCCTTTCGTCTGACACGGCTCTCCTCCAGCTGCGGCCGTCAGCGTCAGGATTCGTACCTGATTAAAGTAAGCCAAAGCAGTCAGGGCAGCGCAGCAAGGCTGACAGGCAAAACACACGGCTACTTTGCACAGACGGGCGGGGCTACACTTGTCACACGTTTTTATTCTTCTGATTTTAAAAGGGATTTGTGATCTGGTTGTTTGGTTGAGGGGTTTTTCTTCCTGAATCCCTGACATTGCATTCAGGCAAAATATATTCGAATTCCCCAAAATAGCGTGCAGCCTTTGTGGTAGAACAAATATCAGGGGGAGTACATACACGTGCACATGTGCTCTCGCAGTATTTTCAGCATAATCTCAAACCTGGACACGTGACAACTTTCTGCTGCAACCACAGAAAAACAAACACCTCCAGCAAATATCTTAAACGGTGTATAGGCCACCATCACACACCTTTCAGTGTCATAGGCCTACATTTAAACTTGCTTAAAAGGTGTTGCCAGATTTGCAGTCTGTGGTGTGTGCCGCATGCTTTTTCATCCATTTCTTTTGGGCTTCCACTGTTTTGCATGAACAATGAATCCCAGTGTCCCAACGGAGACCCACCCACTGCCTGTTCCAATTCAATGCTGATGACCACTGAATGTAATTCATCTGAGAGACTCACAGCCCTCCATTGAGCTGCTGTGGCACTCCTGTGTTGGCAGAAAATCCCCAGTGCTCCGGCACACATCGGACGCAGACCTATCATTCACTTCTACAACCTCTTCAATCAACCTTCAAATTATAGGGTGGTGTGTGTATTTTTAAAAGAAGGAGTTCCCTGTGTTTTTATTTATTTGATCTTTTTATGAGCTTGTGGTTTCAGTGAATGAGTTGGGGTTACAGTTGGTGCGCTTGGCCTCTGTCTTTATCACACACACACACACACACACACACACACACACACACACACACACACACACACACACACACACACACACACACACACACACACACACACACACACACACACACACACACACACACACACACACACACACACACACACACACACACACACACACACACACACACACACACACACACACACACACACACACACACACACACACACACACACACACACACACACACACACACACACACACACACACACACACACACACACACACACACACACACACACACACACACACACACACTCTTGAGACGCGAAGGGCCATTTTTGGCATCATGAGTAATTCTAGAGTGGCGGTTAAGAAAAGCAAGAGAGGAATATTTTTATCTCCATCTGCAGTACTGGACAAATCCTCCTTAACCTTCAGCCTTCTCCTGTTGCCTTCTATCCGTCACATCATTCACCACACGCGCTGATAATGTTCCCAATAGTTGTGAAATCTAAATCCAATCTTTTCAAAATGACAAGACATTTGTTTTGGTGAAATTCAATGACTCAATGTTAGAATGTTTCAGTTGATAAAAAGAAAATTGTTTTGCGTGGATTTACATCAACAACAATAAAGACACAAGAGGTATTTCATGTAGCTTTTGCATTAATGTGATGTTTTGCTTTGTTCCCTCTATTTGGGACACACTATTCCAGGTTGGGCACAGCCACTCCCCCTGACAGCAAGAGGGGAAAAAAAGAATAAACTGTATGTAGACTTTAGAGGAGAGGCTATGTAAAACATATGGTTGATTCTTATTCAAACAAGCAGTGTAGGGGAGAACGGGGTAAGTAGGCACACTTTTTACTCTAGTGAGAATTGCTCATCACCAAAACATCTGTCAATAGCCATTCCTACATTAAATTGAAGCTTAAGGTGTTAGCTAGAAATCTGTGTCTCTCTTTTTTTCCAACTTATTGTAATGAAGAAGTAATTTACCATCAAAGACACTCTGACACATTGTGACAACCAACCCCATCAAGGGGTCGGTTGTCACACACTATGGGGTTGTTTGTCACAATGTTATCTTAATGGGAAAAATCTTAAAAAGAAGGCAAGCAAGTAGAACTAAATTAGAAAGTTTAATTGCATTGTCAAGTTGACAAATAGGCCTACAAAACTTACTGTAGCCTTGGCAGCTGGTCTAGTTTGGGATGCACTGGGTTGTTTTGATTTTGTTGCCCTTTTTTCTTTTGCTTGCTAGCTGCCTTTTCCTGCTCTATTCTTTCCTTCTCTGGGGTGTCAGTGAGGATACAGCTTGACAATTTATTTCGTTATTGGGTTCCTTTTCTGGCTGCAGCCTTGAGATAACATGTGACAACCAACCCCCCAAAACATTTGACGACCAACCCCAACTTGAATTTCTTGCTAGCATCAAGGCCAACAACCATCTGACAACTAATTAGCTTGCTAACCACAATCTAAACTATAGTTTACTCTTCACACTTTCTGAGGGTAACAAGTGTTTTGTTATAAACCCATTGTGTAAAAGCCTAGAAGAAAAATACTGAGAAGCAAAATATTTTGAATTTGACATGAAAAACACAAAACATCCTCTCACCTGAAATGCAGCTGTCTTCCTCCAAGGAAGTCTATGTATGTGACCTCTGATCCCAATTCTGGACCTTTTTTATATCAACATTTCAGAGCTAGCGCGCTCTGGTGGCGAGATATAACGAATGTGACATCCAACCCATGTGACAAATTACCCCGTTCTCCCCTACATGGTCACAAAATGTAGATACCAGTTATGGGGAAGGGGAAGTAGCGCACTGCACATGACTTAATGCCTGAATGGTTTTCCAAGGAAGCAAAAATAGCAAAAGGATGACGGGAATTAGAGACAGGCTAGTGATAAGTTCTTATCAAGGCTTTTGTCTACCAAGGGGTTCTTTAATATTGTTTCCCAGAAGAGATAGAGAGAGTCAGAGAGACACACACACACAAACACACGCACACATACACACACATACACACACAACAACAACACAACAAAAATCACCCATGCACACACTCAGGCAGACATTCTATCCATTGGGACACTTATTAACTGCAGCAACTCATACCTTATCTATGTTCTTAAGTACCTGAGTGACCTACATATGGGAAAAACAAGCTATCCCTAAAGCCTCTTGAAAACTGGTCTAAAACAGTAAAAATCTAAATATGATATTAAATTCTGATTTTAAATACATTTTCATAAATATTATAAAACTTGTTTAAAAAAACAGCTTTTTTGCTGTCTAGAACGTTTGACAGGACAGTGTGGGCGTGGTCATATCAAACGTTATCCATGGCAACAGTCATTGTTTTTAAAGAACACTGCGGCAGAGAACTGCTGTGATTGGTTCAAAATACTTATTGTGTCATTAACAAAAGCCTCAGTTAACAAAAGTCTTTAAAGCTTATCAAACTTAAAGGACGATATATGTATTTTGAATTGAGAAATATGCCTAACTCTTTTCTTTTTGCAGTGAAAATATAAAGCTTCAAGCTTTTTTATTTTGGACACACTGAGCCCAGGAGCGTTTACATTCAAGATGGTGAAATTGTTCTTTATCTTTTTCTAGATAGTGAATTCCTTATGTAAGATCCTCCGAAAAGCCCGGCAATGTTGTTTTCATGTATCATAACGAAGATGACATGGAACTTTTGTTATCTTTCACACTCCTTTTCGGTTTTGTGTAATTTATTTTTAGATAACACTATTTATTCATTTTAATGCTTGGCCTTGTATATCTGAACCTGGCTGTTGGTTCAGACTAGGATTTTGATCTTTGACTCAAAGATGTATGCAATTGTTACCTGGGTGTTAACAGCTAGCATCTAATAATACGCCAATATTTAATCAAAGCCTGTGTAAAGATGCAATTACACATGATGTGTTGAGGCAGATATGCAGACTGAATCACCATAATGGAACCCGGCCATCAGTTTCTTGTTTATATGTGAAGTTTGGGTGAGAAATATCTTCAAGCTGCTGCTATATCAACAAGAACAACAAGATGTCCACCAGGGATTGTAATAGGGTTGAATTTAAACGTTCAATTTCAATCTAAGAGTTCTTTTTAATATTTCTTGCCCTGTAAAAATAAACCGTACACGTGCAAGTCTGTATTAATTTATAAAAGATGTTGTTGAGCCATGGAAATGTTCAATGTGTATCAAAATTGGTTCCTTGTATCACGTTGCCCCCCTTCACATCACACATCTACATTTTAGCTGTCTCCATGCTTTAAAAAAAAAAGTCTCTTGAAAAACAAAATAAAATCTTCATCTCCTCCTGTGATCGGCTGTTATTTAATGAGAGAAAGAAATGCTGCTACCTGGAGATCCCTTCATTTGTGTGTGTTGACGTTTAATGATCCCCATGTGTCCCATAAAACTGGTTTTAATCATTAAATCATTTTACTCTATAAAAAAAAGTCTCCGCTTATTGACAACGTGTAATGTAACAAAAACGATCGTGGCACCACAATGGCTTTCACACTTGATTAATTAACACAATTTAGTGCCCCCTTATCACCGCAAACACCTGGAGCCACCCTGACAGCGTGTTCCAATGTGTCCAACCTTATTTGCCAGTGGCCTATGACACTTGATTTAAATCTCTCCACATTGCCCTTTCAGTTCTGTGTTGAAGACTATTTGAGTCCTATCCCTCAGAGAAGTCCCACTGTGGCGGGGGGATGCAGCCCAGGAATGTCTGGATAGGCGTTCCCTTTAATGTAGGTCTCCTAGGCAAGTGTTTACATGCCAAGCTTTGTTCAAGGTGTTTGTCATCATGTTTTCTTATGTCTTTCTTGTGGGCAGACATCAACTTTTCTTTTTCTAACAATCTATTTTTGTTGTACTGCTTTCATCTCCACCCATGCCAATGTGGCCTGATGTTAAACTTAGGTGTGAGAACAATGCAACAGATGGTAAAGCCGAGGTGTCATTGAAGCCAAAGGGAGGAAGTTTGGTTACCCAGTGTAAAAACCACTGCAATTTGGCATCCCCTCCTCCCCTCCCTCACTAGCACTCTTGTTCTTGCTGTGAAACACACACACCCACACACGCGCACACGCACACACACACACACACACACACACACACACACACACACACACACACACACACACACACACACACACACACACACACACACACACACACACACACACACACACACACACACACACACACACACACACACACACACACACACACACACACACACACACACACACACACACACACACACACACACACACACACACACACACACACACACACACACACACACACACACACACACACACACACACACACACACACACACCCTGATCCATCTCTTTTAGTTGGCCTGTTGTTTCACCTGCTGCGGGCTCGTGTTTCCTGTGCAAATGCTTCAAGCAGCATCATCCATTAGATGTTTAAATCATGGTTATTGCTCTAACAGGGTCTTACATCTGGTTTATTCTATATAGAATCTACAGCTACCTAAACTTAAAGGAATACTTCACCCATACGGAACCAGCGTTCTATCATTATAAAATAACTATTATAATATAATGAATTAGGTTTTTCTTCCCTCAGTCTTCCCTTGGCCCAGCTGTCCTGTTAATCCTAACCCTTACTGTGATGTCACAAGAAGGAAACTGTAGGGTTAGACAGTGAGACCATAAAACACTCTTTCTGCCTTTTCTCAAGATGATCCGATTTAATTTTTTTTTGCACATTTATACTAAATAGGATCTCCGAGTTCAATACACCTTCATATTCCACCCGGTGAAGTAGGCCTTTAACCTGCTATGAGTGATCAGAACAACTTGAAAATTGTAAATTGACAATACAACTTGTCATAAAAACTATTTTTTGTCATTTTAAATGGTTATTCATGGACTTGGGGTGTTTGGCTTCTCCACGCAGCATCAACACTTTGCTGACTGAGAAGTGATGATACAGCAATTATGGCAAGTGAAGCAGCACATTCTTGAGTGACATTTCATACAGTTGAGTTTATTGTAAGATGTTTTTTTTTCTGTGATGTCCAAAATTAACAAATAAAGTGGATTTCAGAAACAACTTTGAAAAAAAATTAGAGCAGACAAATACTGTATGTCAAAGAAATAGACACTCAACGAAAAGTGGAAATCTCCTTCTCTAGTGAGCAAATCACCTTCTTGTTGCAACGTTTCTGCTTTCGTGGTCGCTTGGCGTGGGGTTTATTGTGATGTTGCACTTTGTTTACCTGCAGCTGCGTTACGTCTTACTGGGCTACTGAAGCCCGTAATCCTTGTGCAAAGTTTATTCCTGGCTTTTTTTCTTCTTTTTTTAATGCTTTAATTACTTTCCACAATGAGGCAAAACAATTTCAGGTTGTTTATAGGCGCAGCACAGGTCTATACGTTCACAGGGGTTTAATGGACATGCACTTGTTGAGTAATAATAACTTGTCGTAACTGTGTCCGGACTGGTTATTATAACCATAAACTTACTGTTTTCTTTAGCAGCAGCAATCTCATGGTAGACGGCCAAAACTCCGACGAGCACAATCGCCCCGAAGAGAAGGTATCTGCCATTTCGCCGCAGTTTCTTCAAGGGGACAAACGCCGCAAACATCTTGGTTGTCGGGCGAAACTTCCACCAGAGTTTTTCATAGGTCGGGTCACCCACTTTGGCATCAGGAGGGGTCGGGGACCGATCCCACCATGCGCCCGTCCTATTGCTTATGCCACCCTCCAACGGGTGAGCACTACCGGTGCCCTGGATGTTCCCAGTGCGCTCGGTCCCTGGCGGCTCTCATCCCGCGAAAAACCCCACCATGGCCCGAGGTTGCTGGCTCTCGTGATACTCTAAAAACTTAAAAGGCGTTTTCCTGTTGCTCTTTTAGCTGTTGTTGTGTCCCGCGCTGCTGCCGCCCTGACCTCACCTCCAGCCGCTTTGAGCATGCAAGAAGCAGCGGCAGAAACTATCGAGTGAAGATCTCTCAGACCACTTCCACAGTTCGCAAGACCTTATGAAGTCAGACAGAGGACGGCAGAAAAAGACCGGAACATAGGACACTTTTGCCTTCAAAGTAAAAGCCTGAGGGACGAAAAATAAGCAACGCTCCCATAATAGTCCCCCCCCCCCGAAAAAATCTGTTTGCTAAAATGTAACGTCAACATATCTAATTTATGTATAATTATTCTACCCTGTTTAGAGTCACACGCCTAAACATGTTTGTCACTGGGTACTTTTGTTTTTAAATGTAACACAGGAAACCAATTAGCTTTGTAGCTAACTTGGGCTGCCGCTGCTGTAAAATCAGAGGGAGGAGTGAACATGGGCAGCACCCTCGATCATCACCCTGCTGTTAACTACCTTTACCTGTAACAGGTTGGTAGCCAGATTTCCTATTACTTCCTTTTTTGGGTTTCCTTAAACCTGCAGTGTGTAGAATTTTGGGTTTTATTTCCTAGCAGATTTTGTTGAAAGTAATTATAATATCCATAAGTACATTTAATTTAGTGCATAATAGCTGAATTTTTTTTTTGAATTATTATTTTTTCCCTTAGAAAGGGTCTCATATATGTCCATATTTCTGCATATTTTGGACCAAGGCCTAGTGCCGCCATCTTGAAAGTGTCATAGTTGGAATGTCATCAGGTGCATTGTTTATAGTTTAGAATTGTTCTTGTCCTTGAAGGCCACTGTAGCTTCTGTTATTATTCAAAAGGGGTGGGGTTACCCAGGGAGCGTTGCATTCTAGAACTTTCTTGATGATGTCATATTACACACTGCACCTTTAAGGGAATTTAACCAACATCGCAGTCGCACACCTTGTTTGGAACCTCTTTTACCGTTATTTCGTTAATTTAAATTAGCCTAATTAATGTAGCCCAATAAGAACAATATAGGCTAGCCAAAGCATCGTGTAATAGGCTAATATTAATACTTTGGCCTATAATAATACATCAAGGGTAATCAAATTAAGATGAGTCAAAGTAGGCCTAATTAATATAATTATATTCAAAAAGGGGTAGGCTAAATATATTCAAGGCCTAATATGCATGCAGTGTGTTTATTGGTTAATGTTTGTATTTGTGTGTGTGCCACAAGTTTATTTTGAATACAGGTGTTGTTTTATGGACATTAAAATTGAAATAATAGGCTAATGCACGTTTGTAACAAGTTATTAATAGCATAGGCCTACCAGTAGCCTACATAGGCTATCCTAGGATCGTCATCAAAATAAGCTTTAAATTATTAAGCAATTCAATATTTGCAGAGCAAGTTCACAAGGAATATAATGGTCTGGAGTGCATTCATTGTTGGCCACCTCGATAGCACTCATTTATGTTCAACATTTTTTATTCGGATAACCCCGGCCCTTGAGATGAAACCATCTCGTTTTCGAGGGGGTCCTTGCAAACAAAATACAATTAAAACATATTTTTATTGTTGCGTTTTGTCCAAAGTCAACTTGAAAACACCTTTGTAAATGTTGATGCACCTTGTATGGTATGTCTGAGCATTGATTGTGAGTCCACTCTGGTGCTTTATCTAGTGTCAAGTAAGCAAACAGAACAAAAAAATTAAAAATGTATCCAGAAGTTCTGCCAATGACTGTTGCAGTTGCATTTAAGACAACTGTCAACATACTCACAGACAAATCTGTAACATCTACTGTATTATTATAGATTTCCAAAGTTAAAGTCTCACACTTTGTGTCAACCAAAAAAGTAAAAAAAATAAAATAAAAGTCATACTGTATCTACCTGAGAATCAGAACTGAAGCATTAAGCTGCATTCAGTTATCGATACAGATAAAATACTCTTATGGAGCGATATTCGCAACTTGTTCTTGCTCTCAATGAATTAATCTGTTTGTAATGTGAGGTTATTATTATTAATCAGTAAGACATTAACTTGGATATGAATGTAGTAGGATATAACATCCTTTCCCCTTTTTTTTAGACCACATTTGTCAGAGATAATCACACACAGGCTATTCTTCATTACGGGACAGTGTCAGACCTGAATGCTGTTCTTTTGAATCGCTGTAAATAAGGAGAGGCGAGTGCAGTGCTAAATTAATACATTTATTTTACCACTCAAGGCACTCAATGCATAGCACCGATCGTGACAACCACACATTTTATAGCTCTATAACTCTAAATGGCAGACGTTTCAATTTCCACGACAGACTGCATGCTAACTGGAAACTGAGGAACAGATGTAACAGTCAAGAACATCACACGTAGTGGAATAGTAGCTATCTTTTATTATTTCCTTCTGTCAGGGCAGATCAAGCAGTGATTCTTCAACAGACATATAAACTCAACACACAGCCCTGTCTAAATTAGCTCCCTAATTCAGTTTCTGCCCCACTCTAAAAAGGTGCTGTCGACTAAAATAAACAAGTACACATCTTCCTCTAGCGTACCGTCCTTAACAGCCTTAATCCGATGAGCCATATGCATGTTTTCATACATGTACTTTTTACAGTTAATTAAGACTAAGACTTAAATGTTTATTACTTGAGTGAGTCCATGAGAAGCTAATTGAATATATTTTCTGGCTGCTTTAAAATGCACATAATTCCAGTTAAGTAATTGGTTGTATTCATCATTTTGTTTTAGAGAGCAATACAGAAATCACAAGCACAACACTGGAAAAGAAGTACAAAGTCAATAGTTTCCAAAGCAAAAGGTGAACAGTCCTGTACCCTGGGGCTGTACGGCGCTCCGTCTTTAGATTGAGAGAGAGAGAGAAGACCGACAGCTATTCCAGGCTTATTACTCCACCTAGCCACAGTGCTGCTACATACGTACTTTGGGACACAGGCACTCTAACATTCAGAGACACTACATCTATGCACACAGCCAACAAGAAAAAATAAAAACTCCAGAAAAGTTGATCAGTAGGCCCATGAGAGGAGGTTGGAGGGATGGATAGCATAAAACGTGAGGAGGGGCTCAGGACAGAGGGTAGTGCAAGGTAAATGGTCTAGCCCTTGACGGGTGAGGGTATAAAATGATGCACTTAACACATGATGTCATTTTTTCTCTCTACCCAAAACACTGTGAAAACACATGCACAGTTCAAAGCTTTGGGTTGAAAGGGGTCAGAGGGTTATGAGACGTAATTAGTTAATAAAAACCACATCCCACAGTGCCATCAGCTAAGGGAAGCCCCACCCGCTCAGCAAGCCGCCAAAGCCAAAAAGTCACAAAGAAAGCCAGAGAAGACGCGCTCAAAGTCAGTGCTATGTAGACACGCTCGTTCTCTCTTTCACACACACACACACACACACACACACACACACACACACACACAGTCACACCATAAACACAAATGGCTGAAGGTACAAAAGTCTGAAGTACAGATGAACCATAAGAACCACATATTCAACTACGCCTTTGCTTCGCTCGCAGCTTCCTTTTCTCCGTTCTCCAGATCCATCTCATCGTCGTCATTGCTCCCATCCTTCACCACCTCCCCGGCTTCTTTCTGTCCATGGGGAGAGACAAACCAACAATCCAAATCAGCAATCTTTTATCCACCACTTTTCAGTCAGTCTAAAAACATGCTTATTCCACCCTCTTATGGCGGTTGTAGAAAACACAATCCCTTCACCTTTGAATCCCTCTCTGCAAATTTCTGGAACATGTTGGCGTAGATGCGTTTGTCCTTCTCGTGCTGCTCCTTGATGCGTTTCTGACAAATAACAACCTGGCAGGATTTAAAAAGAAGTAGAGGTCAGACAACTTTTTATTTTTTTTAAGATCAGACTATTGTAGAGCAATGTATACACACTGTACAATGCAATGAATGCTTTCAGATTTTTCCCTCACCAAATACATTTATCATTATTTAAAGTCAATCTGATATGAACTCAAAGGTTCATTAGGAATAGTTTTAAATTTGGCTTTTCACAAGTTTGTACTACTTAGTACCGACATCTGGTAGATTCCAAAACCAGCAAGTCAATGCAACAGCAACAGTTTATCTGCCAAGTCATCTCATGCCAAACATTTTAATATATCTTAGAGAACATCATGTGCATGTTTAATTTTGGATGATAGCACAATAAATAAAATGAACTGACTCTTAACTGTATAAAAAAGGGACATATTTGTTTATCTTTATGAGCACTTTTTGGATGTGTAACCAACTTAATCATCTAAAATCTATAAAAATCATACAAAAAAAGAAATATCTTTTAAAAGATACGGTGCATGATACCTGGGTCTTGGCAGCCTTGTTGGCAGGATACAGTTGAACAACTTGTTGGAAGTCATCTCTCGCTCTGTCAAACTCCTTCATACCAAACAGTGCCTCTCCCCTTCGGAACAGAGCCTTCTCATTGGATGCATCCAACTCCAGAGCCTATTATATATTGAAAATATTATAATGAAATACTTTCATCATTTGACGATGTAAATTAATAAGCAATTATAGCAAAGCAGTTTATCCATAAAGCAGACATTTGTACAAACTATACTCAACATAAACATCAGGGGACTTTTTACTTCAGCACCAAAAAAGTCTCCAAAACCCCTTTTCAACTGAAGGAACTTTCCCCAGGGAAGAAGAACCCTTGGAGGAACTTTGTGCGGCCGCAGGGACCAGGGTCTAAATCGAGTTACACTCGAAAAAGATCCTGCTCGGGTTGGTAGTACTTTAGTAAGGTTCAGGAGCTTTGGGGGCGTGATCGCAGTATTAAAGAATTCTGATTGGTTGAGTAGCCTTCTCGCAGCATTTCACCCACCATGTTTAAAACTCCGCTTTTGCTAATAGCGATCGTCTCCTTTTATATGTGGATTCAATCAATTGCGATATAATAAAGAGTGATCAGCTAGCCTACACGTGCATTTCAAATGCCACTGCACACAATTGGATAGCACTACAACCAATCAGAGCAATGAACAAGGTGACATATTAAGCCTTGTTCGTTTAGTGACCAGCGGGATTATCTGTTAAATTAAACTTTTGCCGTGGTCTGTCAGCAAAACAGAACATTCCTCTTACTTGCTAATGAAAGATTGGAGTGCCGTCTTCCAAATCGTAAAGGGTCGAGGCCAAAGCTGTCTCAAACTCAAACAACATATCCGCAGCCATCTTTGATGTTAACTATCACGTCTTCAACTGTGCACGCACAGCACTATCGTCATCCGGTTACATCTGCCCCTGAGCACCATACATAGGGCTCTGGCCCGCCCATATCAGATGGAACCAATTGAAACGTAGTATAGGATTTCTTGACATATTTAATGAGCTTCAATGGAGAGTGTCCAGACCAACAGGCGCAGCAAATTTAATTTGCCAGCGCCTAGTGGCAGGTCTGGATTTCCAGGCTAGTAATCAGCAACAGCACAACCTGAACGTCCTCCGTGCCACAAAGCCAGTCAGCAGCAGTGACCATAGACTGCATAAAAGAGGCAGTGAAGCAAAACTTCAGCTCAGTAGTCTCGCATTTTATTTTTATTTTTTTGTCGGATAGCTTTGGTTCTCTGCTAAAATAAACAGAAACTATTTTGTTGACCGTCATATTGACATAATACCAGCCACATTCGCAAAGTTTCAACAATTCTGGGGTGTTTTTCAAAAGAAAACCTTCCACAAGTGTTTATCTGCGCAATATATATTTGTATACACAGTAAGGCATATTGACTTCTGTCGAAACTCAACATTATTTAAATGGATCATAAAATGACATGCAGTGCAGATGCTTTTCCATTTGTCGTCGTCCTGATTTGCAAAACCTGCCTGGGACTTAAGGCAGCGCTGGAAATGCAGTCAACAATGAGCCATATTAACCTTTTAGTTTTGGTGGACAAGCGGCTTAACTTGCTAAATATCCAATGCATCGTCAAGAAATGTTAGTCTACCTTACAGATAAAGAATGAATATTGAATACCTTTTCACAGTTTTCAAAGGCTTGGTTTGGCTCCTGTACTTTCAGGAAGCACATGGCCAAGTTCAGATGAGCAGCCAGCCGCAAGGATTTCGCTTTCTTCTCGTCCTCCTCCGACAAACCAGTTTCTTTTTCCAGCCATGACACGATCCTTTTGTACTGCACTGACGCCTGCTTGTATTTTCCCTCCTAAAGCATATTAAAAGGGTGCACAAGAAAACATGACAAGAGGTATTAAAATCAGTCTAAAAAAAATTCTCTTTATAGCCATGTGCTTTGTAAACAGCCTCCTGCCAACCTTAAAATACTGTGTTCCCTTCTCTTTGACGATGCTGCTCTGTTCCAGCTTCTCTAGCGTGTTCATCTCCCATGATTCCTTGGCCTGAAGACATAACAGATTAATTTTGCTCATTTAGGGGAAACCGTCACTGTACACAACTGACGTGTAACTGACCAACTCAAGTCTAGGAATTGGGAAGTGCAGAACCATGATCCGTTTACCTTCTCAAAGGCGCTGAGCTTGATTTTGTATTGCAGAGTTGCTCCGCCAGGGATGTTATACTTGGTATTTCCAGAATCCTTAAAGCCATACCTACAAATCCAAAGATACTTATTATTAGTTATCTCAAATGTGGGACATACATGTTCCATAAACGGTAGCAGTTCAACCTAAAAACAGTATGAAATTACTATTTTTTAGTAAACCGTATAGTTGTGGGCTTACATTTCCTTCAAAAGATTGTAGCCTATTGTGTGGGACGAATTACAGTCTTTGTATCCATTTTTTATTTTTATCTTTTTAATGGTACCGTTTTATTGCCAGATGTAGTTGAACAAACCTTACTCCCTTCCTTCAGTACATATTAATATTTACCAGTGTAGGCTAATTAAAGTGAGGAAATTATTTGTAAATAATAATAAAGCTTTTATTGCAGACACAGGTCCATATAACACATCATACAGTTTAAAAAGGAGATAAAAAGACATAGAAATTAATAAATTACATATAGGCCTATAGGATATACATGCTATTGCACCAATGCCGTCTTAACCTAGACGTATATCTGTAGCAGCTTTTCAGAGGGCTGACTAGGGCTTCAATTAAGTGATTATCTGACTTGTCCAGGCGACACATACAACTAAACATCAGTTGTCTTAAGAGTGCCTCACAGGTTGGCACTCCAGTGGACGCAAATAATTGACTGGCACTATGCCACCTAGGGACACGAAGTAGCAACCTCATAGAATTGTATGCTACCTTGAGCCTCTGCATACTCTTTTTCTTATAATTAGACCACAATTGAGCAGTATACAATGGTGTGATGTAGGTTACAAACAGAGAACATTTAACATAGAAAACTTCCTTATAAGCATGTTAGCTTGAGAATACATTTTACAGCGCTGTCGGTAGAGGTCCTTGTCATCCGTCCAGTCATCGGATATGACATGACCGAGGTATTTAATTTCCTCACACACAGCAATAGGACCGTCTGTTATTAAATAACAGTTCACTTTGAGATACAACTACACACACAAATGATCTGATAGAACAAAAACCTAAAAACACTGCCTATTACCATACTAGTATACATAGTATTTGTCTTGTGATCATACTTAGGCTTCATATGGAAGAGTGCCTCCTCTCCCTGCTCCATAGCCATGATAGCTTTCTCCACTCCAGCTGGAAAACCAAGACCCTCTCCATCTCCAATCTCAAACTTCAACTCCCGTTGGTCGAACACGCGTCCCTCACAGGACCCCTCAACAGTTACTGAAAGGAGGGAAATGCCTCGGTTAGTTTGCGCTTCAAATGAGATCTCTGCTCACTGCTTACAGAACCTAAAAGTAGATGTACTAATCACTGCTACATTGCATAAAGATGTGTTACTACTTAATGTTAAAGTAAATTAAAAATGATATCCCTTTATTAGCAGGTCAATTTAATTTCAATTTACCAAAGAGAGAGTTGTGTCTGGATGCGTGTACCTTCAACAGCTGCACCTTCATTCGGCTTGGAATATCCCTCCCCTTTAGTGATAATGCGACGGATGATTCCTCCATCCTCACCCTCAGTTATGTCCTCGCCTCGAAATTCAAACAGCTCCACCTACAAGTGTAGAGACGTGTGAAATAATAAAATATAAAGGCTCAGTGCATTTCCACTATAAACTTAGGAATACAGTTTAGGTATACTAAAAAATAAAAATGTAAATCACTGGTGCTCACCTCAAAAACAAGAGTGGCATTGGGGGGTATCTTGGGTGGGCTGCCTGCTGATCCATAGGCATACTCTGGCTTACAGATGAGCTGAGACAACTCCCCCAATTTCATGGTTGCTACACCAATGTCCCATGCCTTTATGACTTGGCCTAAACACAGAGAAGACTGGTTACCAACACTGTGCATTTGTTCAACTATGGCAGGCGATTTTTTCACATTAATATAAGACACAAAGCCAACCTTTTCCCAACTCGAAGGAAAACTTCTCTCCTCGGTCTCTGCTTGAGTCGAAATGGGTGCCATCCAGAAGTGTGCCCACATAATGCACAAACACTTTGTCCCCAGTCATGGGCAGCTCAGTGCCTGTGCCTTCCCTTTTCACAAGCTGGAAAATCAGACACCAAGAAGAGTATGTATTAAAAAAACAGTGTTTATTAAAACATTTTAATAAAATAAAGGCATCTCTGCATCAGACATTTAAAGCCAGCTCCACACATGTGTGTCCTGCATTCAGGTACTAACTGCATCCCAAGAGGTAAAGCTGGCAAACCCTTTTCCGTGAATGTAAGCTGTAACGGCTCATTCAAACCCCTCCGACTGTGCGTATGTGCGCGCGCGCCTGTGTATGCAAAAATATCAAATGCCACTATCGGCATTAATAGGTTTTAAGTTTGGTCCATCTCAGGAGCCTCCTAAAAACGTGGACGGTTGAAATTGGTAATTGATTAACCACGTTGTTGACACCCAAACGATAAGTCAGCTATGAAACCAATGACAGGAAACGAGAAATAGCGATACGGTGTTGTCAGCATGCTAGTTAGCTTGCTTTAGCTGTTTTTATATATGTATTTATCTAATTGACAGTGCACGCGATAGCCTATGGCTAACATCAACAGCTAACGTTAGCCTTAACGAATGAGTAAACAAAAAGCAGCCAGCTACCTCTGAGCTGCCTGGATTAATACATAGTACCAACAACCCCCATCATTTACCTTCAAAACACCTCCATCTTTCTTTGGTGTGATGTCTTCTCCCTCCATTGGGATGGTGTGTTGTCCTTCACTTGTCTGCTCTTCTGCTGTCATTTTCATTTAGCACGCTCCTACTCTGAACTGCACTACAATTCACAGGCTAATAGTAGTAGTGGTGGTGGTGGTGGTAGCTAAAGCTAAGTACTATGTCAAAGCACGCTGAGTGAGTGCAGCAGGCAGCAAGATGAAAACGGTAACGCTAGCTAACGAACTACCGACGGCCAAAGCCTTGTAAACAAATACGCTTTATAACTTCCAACTGGCTGAGCTGACTATCGCTGTGTGCACCAGTCACACTTGTCTCCGTACAGAATATGAGCTTTGAGTGGAGCTGCTTCAGGTCCACGTTGCCTCGCTCGCGACTGACAGGCTCTTAAAGACGGGCATAGAACTTTCCAGACATTCTAGGAGGATCCAGGCGGATTGACCCGTGTTGTTGGCGTTACCTATAACTCACATTTACCTCCCGCAAAGGCGGTGTACATACAGAGAGCATTATCTTACAGATGTAATATCTCGTCACAAATATAATTAATAGTGTGCTTAGTGCAGATATCTCGTAATAGCCATATCGTCTTTTGTTAAAGGATAACAACAATTCTAAAATTGGACAAAGCTGTACATAGCACCGACCGCGTAAGATATGCTTTACACTAAAACAGGCGTTCTTTGTATTTTCTTGCTCCCTATTGGTCAGATGATGTCCCCTCTGCTGTCTGTTGGCGCGTTTGTTGAACAGCCGTGTGTTGAAAATATTAACACATAGGATATTACAAACTCCTTAAAAGTATATTTGCTGGTAAGTATAAGGCAGCTATATCTGTAGGCTTAAGATTATGATCCCCTGTAGATGTAAGACTTCCGCTAATAAGGGCTTGCTTGGATTGGTTGAAAGTTACTTAGTTAGCTTACATTTTGCTATGATTTCGGGACACAGCTAGCGTTAAACGAATTCACTTCAAGACAGTTTAACATCCTTTTAGTTTAAAAGCAGATGTCAGCTGCTTTGTTATACCATGTAGACGTACTGAAAAGCTCTTTTGTTAAATGATAATTTACTTCGTTGTGGTAATTTGAGGTGGTAAAACGAGGCCAACTGAACCAGAAATGTGTCCGAATTTGAAGAATAGATTGAAACGCACAACAGCAGAATCCAATCCATAAACAGGATTCTGCGCCAGCCTGTGTGATAGATAGTCACAACATCACAATCAGGAATTGAGGTTTGTAACTAGAACAAACCCGTCTGAGTTCCCTGTTAAATTGCCAGGGGCCGATTGCATGAAATGCATCTGAAATGTTATGTCTAGTTAAACCCTTATGTGATCTTCCAGGGTGGTTCAAGAGCATGGAGAATGGCAGGGCCCAATTTCCATTTCCCTACCAGCCCTATACCATCCAGGAGCAGTTTATGAAAGCCCTGTACAGTGCACTGGATCAGGGCAAAGTTGGCATCTTTGAAAGTCCAACTGGAACGGTGTGTATGTGTGCATGAGTAAAACATAGATTAAAACAGAAGCTTTTACATTTCATTGTTGTTGTTTTTTTTAAATTGTGCTTTAACCCAGGGTAAGTCTCTGAGTTTGATATGTGGAGCGCTGAGCTGGCTCACAGACATTGAGGAGAAGAGAATACAGGAGGCAGCTGCTCTGCTGGAGGAAGGAGAAGCAGCTCTTTCCCCTTCTGCTGCCACTGAGTCCTCCGCCGCCACTTCCTCAGCCGAGCCCGACTGGATCACTGATTTTGTTCAAAAGAAGGCAGAACGGGATTTGGTGTCAAAGTTGAAGGTATGCAGAATGTCAATGGATCTCAGTTGTGACCTTGGTGTGTTGGGTCTCTGGGAATTTTTGTCTGCTTAACTTTTTGAATGTTATTATATTGTGTGTGTGTTTCAGGAGGACGAATTGAAAAGACAGAAGAGGGAAGAACGATTGGAAATGATTAGAAACAACGTTCAACTAAAGTACGCAATGAAAAGAAAAGTAAGTTATCTTATATCGTAAAGAGCACAAGCATTAGACATAGACATGTCCCCCCCCAAAATAACTAGTTAGTTGAATCCCTACCATTCTGTGTGTGTTTGTAGAGCTGTGAAGATGACGAGGCATTCAAGTTGCTCAAGCTCAGTAAAGAGGATCAACCTGAGAGGCCAGGAGATCAGGAGGACGAAGAGCTAATCATCGCAGAATACGAGAGTGATGACGAGCCCAGGAGCAGGTGAGGATGGCCATTAATCGGTTAAGCGTGTTTGTATCAAATGTGAAGTGAACGTGAGATATTTAAAAAAAAATGAGCAGACAATGATGGTCTTTAAACTTCATGTTTACTCTCGTGCTCAGATTTCTTGGCGCTGAGTATGATTCGGACGATGAACTAGTTGAAGAACATGTTGCTAAGGTGCGTGAGAAAGAGACGAGAGAGAGAGACGTTTCACATTGTACCATTGTAAGAATGAGTTTCCCATTGGTGTTAAACGGTATCAGACATCATGAGCCCTGAATTGACTCTACATACACATGCATGTTCTTAGATCTACTACTGCAGTCGAACTCACTCCCAGCTGGCCCAATTCGTCCACGAGGTGCAAAAGAGCCCCTTCAGCAAGGACATCAGCGTGGTCACACTGGGCTCACGGCAGGTAAAAACACACACACACACACACACACACACACACACACACGCACGACTTGTGTGACAAAGACTTTGAATAAAAGGGTCAGGGTTTGGTTAACTCTCATCCATTATGCATAGTTATATAGCGTTTTTAGTTACCCTTTAAGCAATACGTTTGCATTATGACCTTTACCCCCATTCCTTATCCTAGGCATCATTTGGAGCCAACATAAGATATGCTTTATTCATCTTATTTTCACTCTGTTCATTAACAAGAGTTTACTTAGCTTTAATTACCGGTATCTTTTTTTCTGGCATTTTCCCTCTGAGACAGTTTTTCATTCCTCTGAGTAATTATCAGCTTAACTCTGACATTTACAACATCTCAATGGGGCTGCTAAGTATGTGTTTGGGGAATTAAGCATTGTTTATTAAAGAACAGTTATATGTAAAACTGAGACATTAGGTTGATTAATCATCTAGTCGATCAACAGAAAATCAAATTACAACAATTTTTTTGATAATTATTAGATTTTACTATAAACATATTTTTTTTATCAAAACTGCAATTTCTCCTTGGTCTTCTGTATAGTGAATTGAATCTTTTTCGGTTTTGGACTGTTGGATGGATAACACAAGACACTTTCAGGCATTAACTTGGGCTCTGGAATTTATTAAATGTCACTATTGGCTGATATTTTACAGTACAGTACAATGTTATACAACAATAATTAATGTAATTATATCATCAAATATGTATTAGCACTTTACTAAAGGCTGGTGCAGTGAAAAAGTCAACAGATGAAAGCATGTGTATTATAAAAATGTGTCACTGTTTTTTGTATTTTCTAAAAATTAAAGATAGTTGCAAAAATTTGAATAAAAAAGATTTGAGAATGTAATCAAAATATTATAGTGCATGTTGCTAAAAGCATGTGTCACATAACAAATTAATATGCTGCCAGGAACTATTGTGTTTCATAATGTATTGTATATGTGAACATACCTGGATGTACTCCTTTTCTGATTCTGATTAGTGAAAATCAGATTTTTTTTTATCATGACATTTGAATATATCCCCAATAAAACTGTCTGTCTTTCCAGAATATGTGTATCAACGAGGAGGTGCGACGGCTTGGCAGCATCCAGCGCATTAATGACTGCTGCTTGGAGATGCAGAAAAACAAACATGGTGAGAACCCCTCAAACTGACCAGCTCTAGAACTACTGATTTTCAGGGAACATTTCCAGCTAACCTCAGGATGTCACTTTTTATCAAGATTGTCATGGCCAAAAGAAAAAATTAGTTACAGACCTTAAACTTCACACAGATGACACAATCATGATGCAACAGTAATGCTGTATGAATGATATTAATCCTAGAAACCAGAACAAACTTTGCCTTGTTTTTACATTTTGTAGAGAAGCGGACTCAGGAAGAGGGTGTTAAACGTAAGCGCGGCCCAGCAAAGAGTGTGTGTCCCTATAACAAAGCTGGGGCGCAGCAGCAGATGAGGGATGACATTCTGGGGAGCGTTCATGACATTGAGCAGCTGCTGAAGTTGGGAAGAGAGGCGAAGTCATGTCCTTACTACTCCACGCGCCTGGCTGTCCCAGCTGCACAGGTAACACTGTGTTCTCTTCATCCTGTTTTTTCTGTCACATTTGATTTCACAAAGTTTTTTTTTTTTTTTTTTTCGGTTTTCATTGACTAAAAAAAAGAAAGAAAGAAAATCAGATTGAACTTTTACTGTCATTTTTTTTGTATGCGCTGTTTATTGTGTCTGCACAGTTGGTGGTGTTGCCCTATCAGATGGTGCTTCATGAAGCTACAAGGAGGGCAGCAGGAGTCCAGCTGAAAGGACAGGTAGGATTAGATGTTATTTGTGATACATTTTGCCTATCTCCATCATTGATTTTTCTGAACTAATAACAAAAACCTTTAATGCATACAATATTGCAAAAATGTAAAGACACGACCTGTATGACTGTGGGTTTGAGCACCTGTAATTCAAAAAGTTGAGCAGTAGAATTCATTTGACATATCATTGACAACTTTTTTAAATACTTTTTTGTTTAACAGGTGCTGATCATAGATGAAGCTCACAACCTCAGCGACACACTCTCCTGTATTCACAGTGCAGAGCTCAATGGATTACAGGTTCACACATTCATGAGCACATCACCACGTGACGTCGCAAAACAATAATAAAAGATGACATTATGCATGTTCCCTGTCAACGTGCTTAAAGTGTGAATCTTTTCCAGCTTTGCCGTGCCCACTCTCAGCTCAGTCAGTACACTGACCGCTACAAGTGAGTAGGTTACACGCTAAAACACAGGACTAACTCAGTGCAGTCATTCACACACGTTTAATTTTGTGTTACCCTCCTGAGTCTTGATGGGTAACATTTCTACAAAAACAGGAGCAGGCTGAAGGCAAAGAACCTGATGTACATCAAACAGATACTGTTCGTGATTGAGGGGCTGGTCCGGGTGCTGGGAGGTGAGTGTGTGGAATTGGTTTCTTCGTGATTGATCACTTCCAGTCTACAACGATGGGTTCAGGAGAGGAAATTGCTGGACATGGTGGGGCACATATGACACTTCTTTCTGTTAACGATTTTGAATGTAAATCCTCCTGGCTTGGCAGGTAAGGTGGGGCAGAATCCACAGAGCCAGACTACACAAACAGGTCAGTCAATAATATACACAGAAACGCACACTGATAACACTATCTAAAGCGGAAACTGCTCACCAGCCATTGTTTCTTTATCTTCAAGGAAGTGAAATGCTTACCATTAACAACTTCCTCTTCAAGGCTCAGATCGACAACATCAACTTGTTCAAGGTACTGTAGTTATTATGCTGCTCCAAATCACAACCTCCACATGAACTCTTCATCCTCAGCTGCAGCCCTTGATTCTTTTTATCATCATTCCCACTTCAGTTACAGAGATACTTTGAGAAGAGCATGGTCAGCAGAAAAGTAAGTGCCCCAAGTGAATGCATTGCCTCCCACATGTCAATACTGTCCAGCTTCCAAAATCAACTAGAATAACTAACCGCACGTGACTTCTCCCTGCAGCTGGGCGGCTTTGTGGAGAAGTACGTGGGCTCGGGTGTGAGTCTGCACACTCAGGCTGGCTCCAACAAGGAGAACCGACGTACGGAGGGCTTAAACCGCTACCTTCAAACACTACAGAGCACAGCGCCAGGTCAGAGGGCTGATGTGCTTTTTTTTTTGCACCCACAAACTTAAAATAGTAATTTTTTTTAGGAGATGGAAACCATTTTTTGAGATAATCTGGCGGAAAAAAATTGTTGTACAAAATTGTTTTACTTTAAATTATAATAATAATAATAATGGATTGGATTTATATAGCGCTTTTCAAGGCACTCAAAGCGCTTTACAGGGTTCCAGGTTCCATTAATTCACACACAGTCATACTGATGGTGGTAAACTACGATAGTAGCCACAGCTGCCCTGGGGCAGACTGACGGAAGCGAGGCTGCCATTCTGCGCCATCGGCCCCTCCGACCACCACCTCAAACACACAACAATCATATACATTCACACAAGGCACGGTGAAGGTGGGTGAAGTGTCTTGCCCAAGGACACAATGACCATGACACAGGTGGCTAGGTGGGGATCGAACCGCCAACCCTTGGATCGTTGGCCGACCCACTTAACCACCTGAGCCACAGTCGCCCTATATTAAAATTTCACTTTCCACTGAATACACATTTTACATCAGCTTTACACTGACTAGACGCTACTGCAGACCATACCAGCGATTTAACTACAATCATAGAAATCTCCCACATTTCCTTGTTTGTAAAGTGGAATAAGAGGAATTATTATAATTAAGTATCACGCATTTTGTTGGTTATCAACCTGGAAAACTAGCATGTTGCTTGAACAAGACATTATGAGCAGACTGAATTTGCAGACATTATTGATCTCTTCACACCGTTGCCATGGCCTTCACATCCAGCCATTCTTCTGATTGTTGTTCATTGGGATTGATCTGTTCTGTCTGCTTCCATTTGTGTGTGAAGTTCCCTCCGTGGACCAGCAGGGGTCTGCAGAGGCAGAGAAAGTGCTGTCTGCCTCTCCCATGATGCAGGTGGAGGGTTTCTTCATGGCTCTAACCAACAGCAACGCTGACGGCAGAGTGGTGGTGCACAGACAAGGTAGCCTACCATTAAAAATAAATAAATAAATAATAATAATAATAATAATAATTGAAAGAACAGCAATGAAATCGGTGTTAAAAACAAAATGAATCCCTTTTTATTTTACATCCAGGTACTTTGTCGGAGAGCAGTGTCAAGTTCCTGCTGTTGAATCCAGCGGTGCACTTTGCCAAGGTGCTGAAGGAGTGCAAGGCAGTCATCATCGCGGGAGGAACCATGCAGCCTGTGCGCTATTTTAGATCAACACAAAATAGATGCATAATAAATAAGCTGTTAGCGTGTGAGTTTATCATTACAAAAGAGACGTTGTTTTGTTAGGTTTCAGACTTCAAACAAGAGCTGCTGTTTTCTGCTGGAGTGGGACAGGAGCGCATCGCTGAGTTCTCCTGTGGTGAGTGGCCCATTTTTTTACAACACCGCAGGACTTAAAGACTCTTATCTCTTTATGAACTAAACAGTGGTGTTCATCAGAATGTCTTTTTGTAGAAATGTCTGATGATGAATAATGTAATACTTGACAAAAGCACAAATCGCAAGGAATTTGGTTCTTATTCAGCACAAAGTTTCCCTTGGGGTTATCACATCAACACTTGAAATGTACTCGATATGGAATACTGAAGGAACCAAGTGTTATTAATTGACTATGTAACATTATTTTAGATGTTTGTTTTGTCCTCTTTTTTTTTTTAATCAAGAAAATGAACTTTTGTCTGTAGGTCATGTAATTCCTCCCGAGAACATTCTTCCCCTCGTCCTGTGCAGCGGTCCATCTGGTCAGGAGCTGGATTTTACCTTCCATAACAGAGTCACTCCAACAATGGTAACACGCAGACACACACAGAAATACACACAGTACTGCACTTAAGGTTCTTGATGTAATACCAAAGTGAAATTTCATGCTCGTTTTGGTTTGACAGATGGACGAGACGGGACGCATCCTCTCTAACATATGTAACGTGGTCCCGGGCGGGGTCGTGTGTTTCTTCCCTTCTTATGAGTACTCAAAGCGGATTGTTTCCCACTGGGAGGCGAGCGGCGCGCTGGCTCGTCTGGCTAACAAGAAGAAGGTGCTTGTGCTAAACCATTTCTTAATGAAATGAGCTGACCACCTGAAAAGATTTCCTTATTTTAGGAAAATGGTTCATAAGAGTGAAGAAGAATTGTCCTGACAGTCTTTTTAAGCTCTCACAATTCCTCTCTTAGATCTTCCAGGAGCCAAAGAAAGCCAACCAGGTGGAGCAGGTGCTGAGTGAGTTTTCCCGCTGTATACAGGTAAAAACCGTCACTGCGAAAAACATCAGTTCTCTTCAAGCGCATTTCTGTGTCCATTATGACGCCTGCCTCTGCCTTTGACTCATACATGTGTTTGAACATCTCTTTTCCTGTTTGTCAGAGGTGTGCTCTGGATGGCGGAGGACTCACAGGGGCGTTGCTGTTCTCTGTGGTCGGAGGGAAAATGAGCGAGGGCATCAATTTCTCCGATGAACTGGGCAGGTGTGTGTGTGTGTGTGTGTGTGTGAGGGGGGGGGGGGGTTAGGAGCACCAGTTCTATACCGCCATAATATGTAATACTAAATGTTTATCTACAGGTGTGTGGTAATGGTGGGAATGCCATATCCCAACATCAAATCCCCAGAGCTGCAGGAGAAGATGGCCTATCTGGACAAACACCTGGTGAGACTCTTTAAAGGTTAAGTCTGCGATTATTGAGAATGCCTATTAATAAAACTATTTTTGTCAAAATTTGTGAATATCTTCTCATGCTCACCTGAAATCTGGTGTCAATACACAGCCTAGGCTCTGTAAACTGGTATGTATAAAAAAGGGATGTAAATATAGAGAGCCCACCATAGCTAGCAACAGGCCAGTTTACAGAGCCTAGGCTGTGACAAAAGGCATTCTTGAGAATAGCTTACTCCACCTTTTAACTATCTAAAACATCTTCACTGTATCAACAAGTACAGTATCAAAGCGTGTGAGCCTTGAAATGAAGCTCTTCACAATTTTTTTTTTTTTCAAGACACACAGTGGAGGGAGGAGCCCTGGCCAAGCACTTGTGGAAAACCTCTGCATGAAGGCTGTCAATCAATCCATAGGTAATGATGCAAAATGACAACAGATACAATAAAAGGAACAAAAATAAGTATTCGTTCAATAGGAGGTAAGATGGTATGATCATTTCCTTATATGTTTTTCTGCCCTTAAAGGAAGAGCTATCCGTCACCGCGGCGACTATTCCTCCGTGGTGCTGTGCGACCGGCGTTACGCGCGACCAGCAACGCTCTCTAAACTCCCCACGTGGATCAGAGAACGCACCAGCACGCACGCAACCTTTGGCTCTGCTTTTGCTGCCTTACGCAAGGTAAGAAAGTACAAGTGCATTCATGTATCCACACTTTTAAATAGAAAAACTTATTCATATGTTGGTTGCCTGTATGTTCTGCTTTCTTCCAAGTTCTTCCTGGAGAAAAAGCATAAGCAGGTGTAGTCTCAACTGACGTTTCCCCAACTTTACAAGCTGAAGAACAAGACCAGAGTCAAGAAAACCTGCAACCCATATTGAATGTGTTGTAATTATTTAAAAAATGTATGATTTATGCTGCTTAATATTTACATTCTTTATCATTTGAAGCCAGGGAAGCAGTTTTCTTTTCTGTCTATATTTTATATTTCAATTCTCATCTTGTCTGTTACTTGTTCTGTGTTGGTTGAAACATCAGAAATGTAGATAAAATAAACAAGTGATTGATGTCACACTCAAGACAAAGGCCAAAGGAGACCTCATGAGATTGATGCAAGTGTAACTGTCCTGCAACATCTTTACTTTTACAGTCTATGTTGGAAGGAAAACACAGCCTCCATTACTTTTTCATTTAGTGTGTGTGAAAATGAATCACTGAAGCAGCTTACAGCACAGCTCTGGCTCCATGCTACTGATTCACCCATTGAAGATGCTATTAATTATTTAAAGCATTCAATGTAAAGCGTTATGTAATGCAAAAATTACTTTTATTTAATGGAGAGATGTTAGTGAAATGGTTCCATGATTTCAGTGAGTGCTCCTAATTTCCGCTTGTTTAATGTAACATTATGTTAATTAAAATGTGTGTTTTTACAGCAAATATGTTTATAAATAAAAACTTTCATAATTGTAGGTTTCACTGATGGTTCATTCAACTGATTTAAAAAAACAAAAACAAAGCACTTAGAATCATTATGAAGCCAATTATTGCTCATTTTACACTGAAAATGTTCGGTTAGTGGGATCGCTTTTTAGAATATTAATTGTGAAAGGGGGGGGGGAACTTGGAAGTCTTTTGTACAATGTGTTATCCAGTGGCTATTGAAAGCTCTTCCTCGCCCGCTCGTTAAATGTCGGGTTATGCTTCCCAGTCAGCATCATCTGTTGTCATGTGCGGGGCAGGAAGTGGTGGGATGACATCAGACATTCTGGCAAATGCACCGCCGGTATCAGCGGCAGTTTCACCTGACTCCCCACCTGCTGGACCTTTACCAGATATGCCTGGAGAGGGGGGACAGGACACATTAGATTTACCCAATTCATTTTTTTTTCTCACCTCATTTGACATCAAAGGGGATCCTCACCTTTCCTTCGCATTGCAAGTTTATTGAAGAGATCCGACATGAAGTCTCCCCCACTAGATGCCGCTGCCACTGCTGAGAGACAAAGACAGGCAGTAACTAAATTATCCAAACTCTTCCAAAAATAAACACAATCAGTACTTTACTTTAATTAGTAATTGGAGCAGCCAAACGGTTTAAATCTTTCCAAAGTGCTACTCTTCAAAGTGGAGCACGTCATTACAAGAAGAATGTGCATCTAGTGAGTGGATAGGAGCAGCTTTCTCTTGAAATGAAATGTTAGGTGTTGGCAGGCACAAGTTAAAATATGTCTGTAACCAAGTCAACCTCTTAATGAGGCAGGCATTCATAAAGCCCCCTTGTGTGGTGGACTGTGATGATTAACATATGAAATACAGTTTATGCATGCGCACATCCTGACATGTTGCATATACTCATGGGTGAAGTCTACCCAGGGACCGGTCACGCTCTGCTTTGATTGCATGACTTTCTCATTGTCGTTAAAGCTGCACCGTGTAGCGGTTAATAAAACATGAGCGGAACAGCATCCATGCTAAAATAATGTGACACCTTGCTCTTGCTCCTTCTGTTTCTTCTTCTCCATCTTGCGCTCTTTAATGTCGCGTAACTTGGCTTTGCCGATGCCTCCGGCGTTGCGGATGGACTCCAGGAGGCTGGCGCGGCCGTCTGACGGCTCAGCCACCTCGCTGGGGGCGCCAGACACAGGGCCTGCAGACAGGGGGGGGACAAGTGAGTTCAATTTGGGTTCACGCACATTCACTTCACTTATGTTTGTGTAATCTAAGAGAGTAAATATTATTTAATATTTTAAAATGCTGGATTTTTCCATCATCAAAACAAAAAAAGGCTCTTTCACTTTATACGTTAGGTAATGAATCTAGAATATACGAGAGTTCCACTTTTTGTATTCAATGAGATGCACTAGTAGTGTCCAGCCAGCACAAGCTTTCTGAATTGCATGCACAAGACAAACCTGAAGTTGCCGCTCGAGAGGCTTGTGTGGTGCTGTCAGCAGGAGGTGGTGGTGGTGGTGGAGGAGGAGGAGGAGGAGGAGGAGCTCCAGCAGGAACAGTGGGGGCCATGACAGGTTCAGGAGGGGGAGGAGGAGGAGGAGGAGGAGGAACATCAGGTTGGAGCAAAGGTCCTGAAAACACAGAGATGAAACAGTGTACATCAGCTTAGAAAAACTACTGTACAGTGTCGAGGTGAACTACAACGAGGGGTTAAAAAGTGTGTGTGAGTGTGTGTACCAGGCGCGTTGCTCTCCTCACAGAATGAGGGCAGCTCGGGGATGTTGTGCGTGGGTCCGGACGGGGCAAAGCCAGGCCCCAGGTCTGCGCTGTAGGACAGGTCGTCTGCGATGCCCGGCAGGTCGGGCAGGTAGGACGGCACGTCTATTTCGGGCACCTGGCCCAGGTCTGGCACATAAAAATAGGACTCTGCTGTCTGTTAAGAGAGAAAAAGAAGATATAGATTAATCATGAACTGTGTCATTAACAATCCTACATGTAAAATAAAAAATCTAATCTACAATGTGTTTTGTTTTAGCCTGGAAATCCAGACCCACATCTAGAACGATAGAGGGTCTGGCCACGATCAATAGACCTTTCCAACTCAAGGGGCGGCTCCTACTCGTGCATTTCAAATGCCACTGCACGCAATTGGATAGCACTACGACTAATCAGATCAATGAACAAGGTGACATATTAAGCCCCGTTCGTTTAGCGAACAGCAGGTTAACTGTTAAATTAATCTTTTGGCGTGGTCGGTCGGCAAAACAGAACATTCCTCTTACTTGCTAATGAAAGATTTGAGTGCCGTCTTCCAAATCGCTAAGTGTCGAGGCGAAAGCCGTCTCAAACTAAAACTAAATATCCACAGCCATCTCTGTTTACTGTCACGGCTTCTGCGGCGCGTGGTGCACAGCACTCTCATCATCCGGTTACATCCGCCCCAGAGCACAATAAATAGGGCTCTGGCCCACCCATATCAGAAAGAACGATTTGATTGGTAGCTCAGGATTCCTTGACATATTAAATGAGCTTCAATGGAGAGTGTCCAGACCAACAGGCGCAGCAAATTTAATTTGCCAGCGCCTAGTGGCAGGTCTGGATTTCCAGGCTAGTTTTGTTTTGGAAAATGGTGTGTTTGAGGCACCTGTCGGTCCAGTTGCTCTCTCTGTGCAATGGACAGCGGTGCGTCGAACGGCTTCTCTTCTTTTTCTGTCTCTAGTGTTGTGTGTGTCTTCGTCACTGCTCCCGCCAGGGGATCGAGGAACACGTACTTCTTGTATCTTCAAAAGCACACAAAGATGTGAAGATGAGATGTAAATGTAATGAGTGTTTACAGTTAGCATCTGTGTTTGTGTGTGTGGACTCACAGGTTCTCTGTAGTATTAAAGAGCAACAGGGAGCTGACAGATGAGATGTTCCGTGGCAGACTGCCCAGCCCCTCTTCCGTCTCATCCTCAGACTTCTTCTTTTTGCTCACGCACACTGGGAAATACATCAACTTCTCCTGAGAAGGGAGACACACAGACACAAAGTGAGAGGGAGATCAATGGAATGTCAGCTAAATCTTGAATAACACAAAACAAAAATGCCACCAAAGTGCTCCTGCACTCAGACGCACACAAACACAGCAATACCGAATAATATGGCCGGGGACGCTGCTTCTTGGGGAAGATATTGAATAATGCATTTCTGCAACAGGGAAAATTGCCAGCAGTGTTCCCCTTTTCCCCTGCTCGCTCTGACAAACTCACACACACATACATACACACGCTCAGACTGAAAAAACAACACACTTGCAAGACCAAGCCCACGCAGCAGAAAATATTCTGGTTTTCATAAAAGTTTCCTAAGATGCTAAAGGAAAAAACTGTGGTTCTCAATATAAATAATGCATGAGCTCGTGCTGAGCCGAGAACTCGCACACACAAACACACACACACACACACACACACACACACACACACACACACACACACACACACACGCGACACTATCACACACTGTTCGACTTGTTGTTTTCACATCCTTTTTACATCTCAATCAAACACAAAAAGACACAATGCTCTGATCTTTTCTTTAGACCTGTGAAATAACCTGCGCTGGCTTGATGAATATTATACCAACAGTAGTGACAACAAAATAGAAGAAAGTGTGCCAGCAGTGCAGATACTTTAAAGCCAGCCTGTGTCTCCTTGTCTTTCCACTCATAATATTTATTGTTGTAAGAGGTTGATTGCATCCAGAGCAGGTCAAATAATGATAACATATGATTATGCATGAGTATTTAGATATGATCAGAGAAACCTGGCCCTAATATAATTATCACGCCATGTGACAAGATCCACCTAGCATCGGGAGCTGCAGTTTAAAGTCAAATTTGGCAGGGTTCGACATAACGTATAGCCCGATGGCCCGGGGCCAGTAAAATCATATGCAGGGCAAGTTGATTGGCCAGTCACTGTCCCGCCCGGGCCAGTGACTGGCCAATCACAGTTCAGTATCTTTTTGTAGACTACCTTTTTTGTAGACTATCATGGTTCATTGAAATGCGCGTTGAGAGTCGTAATGAAAGCAGTGTTTATTTAAGACTCAATATAATAAACCTAATATAAAATATATTTTTTAATGGACAACCGATGCGTGGGCGTTTTGACAGGTGGAGCAAGAAGCGGGTGCACTCTCGCTCCGTTGGCAGAGCTGCCTACCGTCCGCCTGCGAGTCGACAAATCAATCGACTTGCTTTGCCCCCTTTCTTTCTTCCCACAGCAGAGGTTGAGGTGCAGAAAGTGATAACTGCGCTTTTCCTTTATCTGCCACCGTAATGTTACAGTATTTGCATACAAGCCCCAATGGTAATACAAATGAGAGGCGTTATTTAAACGCTGTGAATGCGTCTCCGGTGATTGTGTCGGTTGTAGACAGAAACGAACGGAGGGACTCCGCTCACTGTACAGTTCCTATAGTCGCGCAGTTTGGCACTGTGTTTTCAGGCTCGAGACATTCAATCAAATCGCGGAAGTCTTTCCCATTGAAATCGCTAACGGGGAGAATATCCCCGGTTATTAATTTAGCCACAAACCACAGTTCATCTGCGCGGCGGCTCACTCGCTGGCGAGATCACACGGTGAAACGCTGCTGTGATCGGACGAACGCATTGTGTGTTTCTAAGGTGATTTAACGTCATAGTCTCAGACGAGCGTTTAACTTATGCTGCATATTTTGCACTGCATTGTTTTTTATCAATAGTTTGAAAAAATGGTCCCACACCGGACTCTTAATGTGAAGCTGACACTTCATGGAGAAGTGACACTCCTGCAGCGCGCTCACGACCAGACGTGAACTCACATACACGGTGAAATATCCCATTAAAAAAACGGCATAACCCCCTGATTTTCGTATTTCTATTCTATTTTTAAAGTCAACTTGAGCGCAAGTGGAAAACCGGTCATTCGGTCCACACTTTCACATCCCTAATGCATATAGAGAAAGTAAAAAACAGCCTACCACACCACAAAGAATGATCAGACCTTCATCTCTTATTTTTTTTTTATGTTTGAACATGACTTCTGCAGGTGAACTATTCATTAAACTGCCCAAATTCAAGAATAAAAACAATCAAAAATCATAAAATCAAACTACTGGACTTTAAAATACTGGCCGACTCTTTCAACATACTTTCAGTTGTAGGCTTCTAATTCAATATGTTTGCCTGGTTTTATATTATGTGTATGAGCAATATCAACATTTCATATAATTAACTAAAATAAAAATAACCAAAGGGAATATCTATACTGTTACAGTATAGATATTCCCTTTAGATCTGGTTATCTTTCTTTATTTTTCTAATACAGGTATTATAATTATTGACACTAAATTATGAAAAAAAAAAAGTGTGTGCAGGGCCAGTGAAAATATACAAGGGGCCAGTAAAACTCAGATCCACTGGCCCGGCGGGCCAGTAGGAAAAAAAAGTTATGTTGAACCCTGTTTGGTTTAAAAACTTAAACGTTCGAGTGACGCAACCAAACAGCCCAGAAGTCCTTCCCTGATGCGGCAGCCCCACACACACGATGTGTAATACAACCTCAGGGAGGCATCCAGGAGACCTCAGATGCTCCCATCAACACTACTGGCTGCTTCCCAACGAGAAGGAGAAGCATTCTACACACTTCCAGCTCCTACTGGATATCTGAGCCAAGGAACTTTACGGCTTCTCCTATCAGTGATTTCATTCTTTCCTCGGTCATCACTCACAGCTCCAGAAGGGGCTGCTGGAACGTACATCGATTGAGTGTCTCTTGCATTCACCTATATCACTGGTGAAAGCCACAGCATATAGTGGGCATTGAAATATGGCTGCCTATAGATTGGCAGAGTGAGGTGGAGGTTTAAATATTTAAATATATATTCATATATATCAATTATCTAGGGTATCACACTGCTCATCCTCCTCCCTCCATATGCCAGAGTACTTGAAAAAAAAGGCCTTGGATTACTTGAAGTGGCCGTGGGACTGTGTCTCGAAATATTGGCAGGTTAATATAAGTGTGCCGACTGTGGACCCTCTACATGAAATATTAGGAGATGAGACTTCAGCTCGGAGCCCTCCTGTCCTCGTATGACCGGGAGCGAGTTCTGTGTCATTATTCTCAGCAGTAAGATAAAAAGGTTCATGGAAATAAAAAAGGAATCATTCCGCCTTTCATGCCCGTTTCAACAGCGTCAGGCAAACACATTCTTCTCTGTTATATACGTTAAAGCACAAAAGGCTTGTGGGCTTCATGGCAGTGGTGGTGGAACATTTCCTCTTAACAAGCAGGTCACATCTTTATTGTTGCATGAACGTTAGGCGCTGCAGTCAAGACTCCATCGTGTAAGCATCCGAATGCATGTTGCTCACCTGCAAGGCCTTCTCGTCAAAGGGTCGGAGTTTATTCTGGATCCTGCGTCGGGGGCGGATTTGAGAGGAGGGGTCTGTGGCCTCGGTAAAGATTGACGAGTAATCCTGAAGCCGATCTGGGGCTGGGTACTTTGCGCTGGAGAAAACCTACAGACACACAGAAGAAAAAGCAAGACACAGCAGGGTTGAATATTGTTTTCAAGGACCTTGTTTTGTTTCTATTGGTGCATCTTAGGTGCCATGCGTGAAGCTGCGTCGTTCCAAAGTAATGTCGCTGCGTTACCTTGGTGGCCTTTTTACTGCCTTTGATCTTGTCGACCCGGGCCTGAGCCAGTCTGATCCGGTCAGTGACGCTCTGCAGCTGCCGGCGGTTCCTCTCTACACTGTCAGACACCCTGGTACACACACACACACACAGGTGAATAATGACATACACACATTATACACGATGTGTATATATATATATATATATATATATATATATATATATATATATATATATATATATATATATAGACTCTGCAGGGTGTTGAATCCCAGGGTGTTGAATCCCAAAAATTAATTCTATTAATAATCATTTAATATCAATTGTTTCATTATGAACACATCATCCTTCAAAAGGTTACATTGGCAAACATTTCTCTATGAAATGTATCTCTTTCCATGGACTAAAAGGAGACACTTCCTGTTGTTAGGTTGCCATACAGGAGTACATGCTCTACAATAGAAGATGCATCCCATATGTAATAGACTGTGCAATCGATTTAATATGACAAATAGTTTTTACGGACAGAAATACTTGTAGCAAATGCTGTGATAGTAACCTCTTTTATTGCGGTTTAAAAGTGTATTTTTGGGGCCTCAGTGGATCAAGTGTCATGTCAACACCTCCAGTAAATAACATACTGCATGTTGAAAACAATAAATAAATTATTTCAATCACTTTTGACATTCTAAACTTTATTTAACCAAAAAATTATAAATGCATCCGAAAAAGAAAAACAGCCCTGCTGTGACTAAAGTATCTGGACCTCTAAAACACTGAACAGGATCATGAGTGCTAATAGGTATATATACACAATACATCTTATAATATATTTATCAAGTAAAATGTCAAATATAAGGGGCTTGCCTATTGAAAATATCCGTAGAGATGGTCTCCAGGTAGACCAATGCGTCAGCTATCTGAAAAACTGCTTCCTCTCTCCTCAGGTCCGGCTGGATGAGAGGCACTGAGTAAACCTGGCCCTCCAGGCAGTGCTTCTGGGTCATCCTAAAGACAACCAAAACGACAGGTACAAAGTGTATTATCAACAACAAGAAAGTGTATGTGTGTCATATAGTCAAGCTCTGATCTTTACCATGGTAGTTCATTATCGATCACGGGGTCAGTATGACACTGTAGCAGCAAATCAAACTTTGACCTGGTTAGTGATGACTGGAGTAACAATCGTCAATTCGATAAAATGGTCAGCTACTTGATGCAAAACCCACAACCAGAATAATAACTCTGGTTGTGTAACTCTCATAGCGTTATCTCTAGCCAGTGTCTTAGCTTTTAACTACCTCTGGACCAAATCGGCATCATTTGACTCTCACGTGATTATTGCTGGGACACACACGCACTGTGATGCTGTGTAGGTTTGTGTTTGTTTCAATTTGTAAAGTAGCTCAATCCATGTTACAGTGTATGGCAGCTAATAAATCCGCACTAAAATCGATCAAATGTATTAATTTGTCACTGAAATAAAAACCTAGATGCTAAAGAAAGCATCGACCTGAGCCTTAAACGGAACATTGTCCGTACAATGATATCGTATATTGCAAAAACGAGTCGCTTAAAACTATTAGTCTTACCTGACCATGGGTGTTATTTGCGTGTGACAGCGTAAATATCATAAAATTAAGCTTGGCTAACGGAGCTAACATCTGAGCCACTGATTAGCAAAACAAAGGTTCAGCTTCCGCGTCCCGTCCCACGTGACCACGTCGAACTGCCTTCAGGTTCTCTCGGAAATGTCAGTTTTTCGACTTGCGCGCCCCTAAACCATGCCCCTAAACTAGAATTTATCGAGGTAGGGTGTTAATATTACGACTTTGTTTGACTTTTAATTAATAATTTCAATGATATTTGAATCAGTGTAGCCTGTAGCTTACAACATCCCCATCACAAGTAAAGAGTTGTCCAATTGTCAATGAACTGTAGCCTAGATCTAGAAGTCGTTTGTTGATTGAAAGAACAACGTTACGCTTGCTTTATTGTAGCCTAGGCTAAACATTTGTTGTTATTATTTCTACACATGTAGCCTATCTAGCCCATAATTATTCAACCATATTGGCTATTATTGGGCTTCCAAGGTTGCATTATAAAAATATTTTAGCCTACACCATAAAAATAAAAACTAGGGTAGCCTAAATGTAATTTAATTTTTAGGCTATTTTTTTTTGTAACTTATTTTCAGGTTTTATGTGCAGTAAACCAGGCGACATGAGTGGCTCCGATGATGAACCTCCCTTTACAGTCTATAGGGTGCGTTCTTGTTCTGTAGTTTCATGTGCGAAATGACGCACACATCCCCCAGAGCCTCTCCACCCCTCCTCCCAACTGTCACATCTGGATCTGGCTCCTCTCATCATCAGCACCACTCAGCGCAGTCGGAAAGAGAGAGAGAGAGAGAGAAAGAGAGACAGAGAGAGAGAAGCGGCGGTTAACTCGGTCGGTGCAGCCTCGTCTACAACCGAGCAGAATCCAGGAGAGGAGGAGAGCGGAAGAGCATCGCACCTTTTCATCTGCATGCAAGGATAAAATTGCATCTCCTCGGTCCACCATCCAGTCAGTCCAGCTTATTTTTTTTCTTTTCTTCTTCTTCTCTTTCTCTTCTTCTCCGAACCTCTTTTGCCTCGAGTAATATGATGAGCTCCGGCAGCCTGCTGGAAAACCCGGTGCAGGCTATTCTGTACCTGCGGGAGCTCACCACCATCGTCCAGAACCAGCAGAGTCTCATCCAGACCCAGCGCTCCCGGATAGAAGAGCTGGACCGGCGGGTGGACGAGCTCATCGGCGAGAACAGGCACCTGCGGGACGTCAGGGTACAAGAGCAGCAGCATCCTTACCATCACCTCCATCACCATCTCCCTGACCCCGGCTGCCTTCATCTTCTTCATCACCACCACCATCCTCAGGAACCCGATGAGCTCAGTAAGACCAGTAGTGAGGAGTCTCCGCAGCCCGACCATACGGCTGCTGCACCAGCACATCAGGGGGAGGCGGTTCCGGAGGTCCAGTCGTCGCCTCCCCAGCCTCTAGACCCGGGGGACATGCAGCTGGTCCCGGCCGACCCGTCCAAGGTTTCTCCGGATGAAAGTGACCCAGAAAACGGAGGAAGTTTCCACCACAGCTGCCGCTCTTTGGTTCCGATGACCCCCACAACCCTTTGTCGATCCCTTGCCCTGGCTAAAAAATCATCCGAGTAAGTAGCCTATAGGCTAGAGGTTATATTTTGTTTGCATCGACTATGTATGCCTGGGAATACATTGGTTGGCTACTCACAAGGTTTACGGTGTTTAATACATTTGTAAAACCTCCTAGGGATTATCTGCGGTATCGTCAGGCTACCTTGGTAATAATAGTGGCCTTTTTTAAACGTTTCTTAGTATTTGTGTTGCATCCGTCTACTACAACTGTATTATTCGTAGAGTGCACGCGCGCGTGTACGCCTCCTAAATATTGAGAGGCGTTTAATTAATGAAGAGGGCGGCTGAAAATTCCCAATGTTCAGCTGTGTGCGTCGACCGAGGACTGTGCTAGAAGGGGAAGATGTGGATTATTTAAATGAGAAACTGGATCATGATAGCTGCTGGATCATTACATAACAAACAGCTGTAGGCCTATCTCTGTGTGTGTGTGTGTGTGTGTGTGTGTGTGTGTGTGTGTGTGTGTGTGTGTGTGTGTGTGTGTGTGTGTGTGTGTGTGTCAGCGCAGCGGTCAATGTCAGCTGGAGACAGGAGGAGAGCATCAGCTTTCACGTGTGACTGTGACACACCGTGAGTCGCTGTCCGCAGTGCTGATGGTCTTCTCTATTAATTACTGCTCAGGATCTGGGAACTCTCACGGGACCCCTGAGCCTCTGATGTTGCCATGTTAGATGAGACACACATGCACACAGCACCACCCCCCCCCCCCCCCCCTGCTTGGCACCAAAAGCATCATCATACATTGGCACATTACCTATACAGTAATGAGAGGGAACCCATCCATCCCTCTTTTTCTCCATGTGTGTGTGTGTGTGTGTGTGTGTGTGTGTGTGTGTGTGTGTGTTCTGAACGTGAATTGTATCCCAGCAGGAGTCATGATTGGTCTCTGTGGGACCTCACCTCTGCCAAGGGGAGCAACACTGAAGAGAGGAGGAGTTTAGAGGGGCAGAGGAGTGCGGAAGGGGGATACATGTGTATTATAAAAAAGGAGTTGTTGATATTCCAATGATTCACCTGCCACACCTCCTGTGGTTGTGTGATTGTGTTTGCATGTGTGTGACAGCGAAGAGTGTGCCTGTTGCATTTTTTCTATAGCCCTGCCTCAGCTGTGCCCTCTGCAGAGGGTTTGTTATTATTTGACAAGGATCAGTGTAACACCACTTGCTGTTAATCTAAATTCCTTTTCAATAAATATATTTTCTTCTTTGTAGTAGCTGTGGGGAGTCCCTTAGTTGACTAAAGCGGCTAGTGGTTAGAACACGGCCTTCCTGTTCCTGCAGTTGCTGATGTGTATGTGTCCTTGGATGCAACCTTACATCCCCACCTGCTCATTGATTCTAAGTCGTTCTGGATAAAAACCAGTGGCTTAAAAGCTATTTTCTGGTTTTGCTTCTTGCAGTCTGAACAGATGAGGCATTTATAGAGGCTTCACCATTGCCTGCTGCCAACTGGCGATCAGATCTGCCCTCAGATTTTCCTTGAGTCGGTGACTCGTGTGTGTCACCTCCTTTCTGTGTTGAAAAACGTTACGTTTATGAGGGTGTTTTGGGGCATGTGTATGCAGGTCTAGCATACCTGCTTCACACATCTTACTGTATACATTTATCTTAATCTTTTATCCAACTCTTTATAGAGAGAGAGAGATAAATGACTTGTGGGCCGTGCGTAGGGTTGGCTGTGTGTGTGTGAGTGTGTTTTATGCGCTTTGCTTTGTGGTCAATTGCTGCCGATGCTCGTGGATGTGCCTATGGAGGGAGAGAGACAGGATCCTCTCCATTCGCTCGCTGTCTCTCTCTCCAGCTGAGCCTCCTCTATCTGCCCCACTTAGCCTGTGGAGCGAACAGTAATCAGCCATTCTCAGGAGAGAGAAAGGCAGAGAGATAGAAAGAAAGGGGGGAAAAGGAGGGAGATGCACTCTCAGTGGTTGTCTTTGATGGATCCCTTGGAGGTGTCTAAAGGAAGGAGCTTGAGGCTGACACTGGAGTGGACCAGTGGAAGGGGAGGAGGAAGGGAGGGGGTGGGGGGGTTATAAGAGAGTAGGTAAGGGGAGATTTTAGTACACAGGGAGTGAGACAGGTATACAGACCAGAGCATTTGGGGTTGCTGTCTCTTCACTTTCAGTTTCAGTTTATGTCTTTTGCCGGCAGACAAATAAATAGATAGGTTGGAAAACAGAGGGACAGGCCGGGTCATCCTGTGGCGCATTGGATGGTGCACACATAATGCACTGGCAATGTGTTGTGCCTAAATGGAGTGACCTGTGTTGCATGTTAACCCTCCTCTATCCTTACTCTCTCTACTGGATAGTGGCCAACGAATAGTGATGTGTTTAAAGTACTCTTATAACAAAACAGGGCAGACAGAGAGAGAGAGAGGGATAAAGAGAGGGTGAACATGAGCCAACAGCAGAAGGCATGTACTGTTAAAATATTCACCTGTTCTCTTTGTAAGCGTTGTGGAGAGTGGATGGCCCTCATTTTATGTATTGTGCAGACGGATGGAAAGACCTGTTAAGTTTGTCTGCCTGTGTGTGTGTGTGTGTGTGTGTGTGTGTGTGTGTGTGTGTGTGTGTGTGTGTGTGTGTGTGTGTGTGTGTATGTTCTCAGGGACCCAAAAAGCCTGGTCTCATCACCATGACAAAATTATTTAGCTTTCATACTGATGAACAGGAAATGGCTTCGCAAATTCAGTACATTTTGGTCTGAAGTTTATTATTGTCCAATCTCCCTCCCCTGACCCCTATACAAACTTTAATTTCTATGAGTTTGTTCCTATTTTTGGTGTGTGTGTGTGTGTGTGTGTGTGTGTGTGTGTGTATGTGAATGCTTGACATTTCACTTTACGGTGTTTGAATGAGCAGAGCTCTGTCTTCAACTTTGAAGAGCTGCTTTTGTAATGGCCATCTGATGTTTCAGAATTAATTAATTTATATTATTTTTTTTACATGTGAGTCTAATTTCTTAAGAAATATTTTGAAATATTGGGAAGTATTCATATTGTGCATTCTGCTGAAGCTTTTTTTGTTATGGTTGGTATTTTCAAGCTTTAATCTGATAGTGTGGAGAGACAATGAGATGAAATGGGGTAAAGAGGGGGATGGCATGCAGAGAACGACCTGGGCCAAATTTGAACCCTGGTCTGCCGCAACGAGGACTGAGCCTTTATGGGGGGTGGGGGGGTCTAAGCACTACACCAGTTTGATTCTTTCAGTGTGGTGCTTGGGACATGGGGAAGGAATACACAAACAAAACGAGTGTGCTGAAAATTGGATATCGAAATTTAACACAATTGTTTAAAGCATGTTTGAAACTCCCAGGAGCTATAGGCAATCACTTGTCTACTGAGATAATTATGGCAACAACAACAAACAAATCTCTTAAAAAAACATAAATGAAGAACATACAGTAGATAAATGAAGTCCATAAACCTCCACAACAGCTTCACTTTCAGGCTTACAAAGTTCTGACACCAGGATCGAGATAAGTGTTGGTAAATGGAGAACAACATATTCATCTATATACAGTAGCCTATATGTGTGTGTCTTTATAACAGCTGTCAGGGGAAGGTGCTATAAAAGATGGTGGAGTATTATTCACAGAATCCAACAGTGAGCATGGTTGTTCAAAGATGTTTAAAAAAAACATTATTGTCCCTTTAATTCTGTGGAAGTTGCTGTGAAAAAGGGATCTTTTTATAACTCTGTCACGCCGTGCCTTGTACTGACTCTGCCTGCTGTCGCTGTGGGTCTGTGTCACAAGCAATATGCTGAGGCCAGGTCAGAAGACTAACTGTAGCGAAGCCAACAAATTCACTATCAACTGAATGCTCTCAGCTCATTGTTGATGTACGTACTGCCATACTCAAACACCCACAGTCTTTCAAAGTCAGGATCATGCTCGATTATGCATCTCCTATGTTGGAAGGTGTCCCTGCATCTGGAAAAGGTCAAAGGGTGGAGGAATGCAAAAGCTTGGAAAAAAAATCATGCATTTTTTTTGTTCTTTTCACTGTCATTGCTCAAGATAAGCGCACTGGCAAAAATGCCTAAAATATGAATGCAAATGTAAAATGTATGAGAGCGAAAATGAGCGAGGCGAACTTAAGAAGAAAGAAGAGCAGGAAACGGAGCTTCAGTAACCATCTGTCCAAATTCGGTTTGGGAATTTTCTGCTAAATCACCATAGATCTAAAGAATTAAATTAGGGCATAAAACAAGCACATCCGGAAACAAACAAAAAACATAAATCCTTGCACTCAGTCCAAGTGTTTCTCAGCCTTGAATTGACCTGCATAGGGTATTTACCCTGGGATCAGTGCCAAATTGTAAACAGAAGCCATGAAAAACCATCCAGAGGAGTCTAACGAGTGCTTTCCGCCTGGATCTTTTGGGGATGTTTGGGCAAAGTAGAATGAACGCAAGGCAGGAATATGGAAACAAGGCAAACAACCAGCAGTGGCCAATAGCAACTGAATGACATGGCGTCCTTCCAAATCTGCCTCCACCCCTCCCCTCCTCTTCCCTCGCTTACCTCTCTAGCCCCTTTTACACAGCCAGTGAAAGCCGGGAATATGCCGGCCTTTCGGCCCTCCGCCCTGCTGTGTAAATGCGACAGTTGCGGAACGAGGGAAGAAAGGTGCGAGTGATCGTTCCGGGAATTTTACTACCTCGGGGGGTAGTAAGATTCCCGACACGATCAGTTCCGCCTCTCTGTTTAAATGCTCCAGCTTGTTGTTGCGGAACAGGGGGGCGTTTGACGTTCCATAGTCTACGTTCTAAACATGCGACCATGTTAGCAGTTGAAGGACGTGTGTTTAACATTAACCACGGCGGCCTGATGTCCCGTAAAAATCACCAAATAAAAGGAACGGTGTATAATCTAGCTGATCATAAGGTCCGTTGCTCAATCCAAACCCCCGCGCTTCATTTTGCAGAGTGTATGAGTCTATTTCTGCCCAGGAGAAGTTGTACAATGGAAAGCTAGGCTAGGCTAAGTAAGGGATAAAGTATAGCGAACGGGTCACTTGCTAGAACTAAAGACCGACAAGCTGAAGCAGGAGCCCGACGCGCAGCGGAGGGCTCTTGTTCAGCTTGAAGGTCGACCTAGTAACGGGGGAATAGTCTGCTCGCCCCGCTAGACTGTCTGCTTCAGCTGACTGAAGGCTCCGGCTCAGCTGTTAGCCACAGAGCTACTGTTTTGCTAACACATTCCGCCGCCGCTATTATTATCCTAAGTCTGAGCGTATATCCACACTTTATTTCTGTCTACAGTAACGTGACTTCACACACTGTGTGTATGTGTATGTCTGATTGGCAGATCGCTGGCCTCACAAAGAGACTCGCTCACAACCAACCTGTCACACACACACACACACACACACACAGAGGTGAAGCGGTCGGATTGATTTAGTCAGTTTGGTTAACTGTCCCAGTGATGTTGGACTCAGCGCGTAGCGAGATCAACTGGCACATCGTGGGGACAGTAAAATACGGCCCTCTTACTGCAAGCTCCAGCACTTCTGCTCTCAATTCACCGGCCATTGTTGTTGTTGTAAAGCAGCTGACCGGCGCGGCGCTAAATATTTACGTCACACCTGACGCTGTTTACAAGCACCTCTTTCATTCCGGAGCGCTGTGTAAAAGGGACTACTGATGCGCCAGCAGGCCGGCGTTGCTTGGTTCTGTGTAAATAACACAGAAGCAAGCAAAGCCGGCATATTGGAGTGATGTTGTTCCGTCAATATGCCGCAATCTCTGTGTAAAAGGGGCTTCTGTCTCCTGTCTGCCCTTCTACAGGAGCGAGAACGTGCTGCATCAGTTTTGCTGTCCCGCCCCTGAACATCCAGAGGCCGACCCTACTGGCTCATCGGGGTAAGAACTAAGAGTCACACACCAATCACAAGACACTTTCATTTCACTTGTTTGTCCTTGGAGCATTTGACCCTATGTGGTGTGTGTCCCTAAGAAAAAACTTTCTGCCGCCACATTAAAAAACACTTTCTGTGCATGTGTGTCATCTGTGTGAGTCACGTCCACAGCCGGGCTCTTGATCATGCTTGTCGGTGCGTGTACGGCACTGTATGTGAGTGTAAATTGGTGTATTTATGGACGGGTGGAGCCCGCAGTTACAGCGAGAGAGTTAAATGTTCCGTAACCGATGTATAGCTTTCAGAGCCTCTAGGGGTAACTCACATACAGAGACACAGAGAGAGAGGGGAGGTGTATGGGGTGGTTGTGTGGATATAGGACAAGGGCCTTCTGAGCTGATATTGCCACTGCTAAAGTGCCCATGGCAACCAAGTAACGATGATGTGTGAACATCTACCATACTACTACCATAGTAACTGAGGAATATAACTTTGAGGATCAGTTGTGGCCACTTTGCAATCTGTTTCTGTGTGGGCAGCTCGTCTGTTTGTTTGTTTGTATGAGTTTGTTACTTTGTGTGTGTGTGCGTGGGTGAGTGAGTGAGTGGGAGCGTGTGAACGCATGACGTTTCACTTGGGGATGTCTTAATGAGCAACGCTCTTTTGTAAAACTCTGTCCTGTTTCTCTGTGATAACTGTTTGCCCTCTCTCTCTCTCTCTCCCTCCCCCAGACTTGCTCCATTTATCTATTAGAGTAATCCTCCATTACTTGCATCTAAATCCAGTCTTTCCCAGCCCAGCCTTCTCTACTCTTTCTGTCTTTTATATCATCTTCCACTGTGTTATTGATGTCAGAATTGCTTTTCTTCTTATTATTCACCTGTCTCCTGTGCTGGGATGTCATAAAATCCACCTCTGGCCTTACTTGCCGTGTGTGAGCGTGTGCTTGTGTGTGTGTGTGTGTGTGCGTGTGTGTGTGTGCGTGTGTGTGTGTGTGTGTGTGCGTGCGTGCATGCGTGTGTGCATGAGTGCGTGCGTGTGTGTGTGTGTGTGTGTGTGCATGTGTTTCTCCCCTGGCTGCACAGTGCTGTCTCTGAGGTGCGATCTTGACAGCTGCTCATATCTCTTCCTGCATGTCATCACATGCAGGCGGAGCAGGCGCGTGTGCTTGGTGTGAGTTTTGCAGTCACTAATGGGTGAAACCTAGAGCGGGGGGAAAGCATATAGAGCCCATATCATTACGGAGGCTTTTGCTGTCCAGATGCATTAGTAGCTCAAGTCTTGCTTTTAAATCCTCTGATGTATTCTAATGTGCTCTAATGTATTCTGATGCAGCACAAGGGCATGGCAGTGTTTTAATAGTGTTTTTGATAGAGACAGCCTCCAGCATGCACACACCAACACAGTCATCCTATATCTCCTCATTTCATCTCTCTGTTTCTATCTCAGTCATTCCTCTGGTTCCCCTCGGTTCAGCCCCATTTTTTCTCTTTATTTTCCATTCAAAGATATGGCCAAGCCTCTCTGGCCCCTATGTCTGACTTTTTTAGCAGGGGGCGCAGAAGATTTGCTTCCACGGCAGATAGAAAAAACAAAGAGGAACTTTAGTGATGAACTCATTATTTAACCATGAGCAGGGTTTTCATTCTCTCCCCACTTTAGGGCCGGTCCCCCTTCGTCTAAAAATGATTAGAGTAAGCATTATCTTGGCGGAAGAAATATTGCTCAAGCACACAACATCACGTACACACACGCACACACACACACACACACACACACTCATAATTGCAACCCATTATAAAAGCTCTTATGATGAGATATACCTCTATGCTTACATCCGTCCAGTCTGGCTATATATAAAATAGCTGAATGTCAGTTTCTAGAGGTAGTGCAATGCCAGGGACGTTGGCTTCCACACATTTTTATTTGTCTAAATTTGACAAAATGAACAACATTTTAAGTTTTCCAAAACAGAATATACATTTTGTCAGCAGTCTCATGGCAGTAATTTGATTTGTTAAGCCCTACAAGGTTTTCACTGAATTTTTATAATGCTGTCATGCAAAATGTTCCATCTGTGGACATGACCTGGGATTATAAAACTCTAACAGATTTGGGCTGGATTCAAATACACTTTTGTTATGTTGTTTTTTTTTTCTTCCAGCTGCTGCACGTTACAGATAGGATTGTTATTTGTAAGGTCAGACTTGGTTAATCTCCTACTTCGACTTTGATGATGAGGATGGCAGTCTGCAGATTATTGGCTTGCATTGAATCCCAGTGTCTTTGACGATTACATGTCTTCAGTGACCTATTCTCCTCTTACACTGTATTTATAATCTAATTTCATTTTTATTGAGGAGACTCAGAAAATCCTACTTTTCATCATGCCTGCCACTATACTGTATGATCATCCAAATAACATCATTGCCTTTTCAACACACCAACTTTTGGTTGTGCTCAAAATCAGCACTGAATACAATGGTAAAACATGTGCTGTGATATTGTTAGTGTGATGTGTAGTTGACATTGTAAAATTAAGATCTCTTTGACATCAAAACATTACTAATTTTTGGGAGAATGTAAAATAAAAATCGCCTCAAAAATACCTACAATTGAACAAAAAAATGAAACATTTGATAATTGATTAAATGAAAGAAATCATGAAATGATTGCTTTCTGCTTCTCTATATTCGCTGCTTTTACTTTTGCTATATCTTTGAACATAGAATATATTGGAGTTGTGGACTGACGGTTGATCAAAACATGATTTTTTTGAACATGTCATTCGGGCTCTGAGAAATCGTGATGAGCATTTTTGACGGATTAATTAATTATGAAAATAGTCATGCTTAAAGCTCCACTATAAACTAAACTAGTAAGTTGTATAGGACATAGTGTAGGACATAGTGAGTGAGTGACGATGGGAAGGATTTGGTCACTTTAAAAAATGGTAATTTCGTCCCTGCCACATGTCCAGAGTTTCACTCCATTGACATGGAGCCACAAATCTATCCAAAAGGGACCGGACACAAAAAACTCAGTCGGCCTCGCCCCGCGCCATCACTCGCCACCTGCTGTGTCCCTTGTGAACCTGTTGACGTATCTGTATACTGTAGTTGATGGCCTGCCTCTGCCATAACTGCAGTTAGTTCTGAAGGTCAGTAGGAAAGAGGGCTGATTGCTTTTTCTGCTCTTATTACTGTGTCAGCGGACAGATGCTGAGCCTGGAGGATGGGACGTCCTCTGGTGGTGGACAGGAAGTGGGGGGGCTCAAGAGAGAGGGACCCAGCGAGTACGAGATCTCTCTGGAGAACAAAAACAAACAGGTATGTCCTTTTTTTCCCAAGTGTATGTGTGTGTGTGTTGGTGTGGGCTCACAATCACACAGCGGTGGGACGTGGGAGTCAATGGCCGACTCCTCCATATTTGTTAGTATGAAGAGGTGTGTGAGGGGTTGATCATTTGACGATGTGTCTTGCTTCACAAATAAGAATTCCCATTCAGATCTATTCCTGTCTGGGTTGACATGAAAAAAGAACAGCAGCGATTCCACTGCCACAGCGACAGGAACATGGAAGATGCTAGGTTGTCATGGTAACAGCTAATAACTGCTTGCAGCGGCTGAAGATGTCTTTATTTCCTCATACCAAACGGCTGAAGTGGTATGCTGTTGCTGCCACCATTGCTGCAGCAGTGCCAGTATTTTTGTGTGTGTGTGTGTGTGTGTGTGTGTGTGTGTGTGCGTTTGTTTGTGTGTGTGTGTGAACTTGCACTTTCCGTGGGTGTGCTTGCGTGAGCAGACACACACCCTGGCACATGTGTGGCTGTCCTCCTTTTTTCTCCCTCTCTCTCTGTCTCTTCCTCCCTCGCCTCCAACTCCCCCTCCAACGTCCTCCCTCTCTTTGGTGAAAATACAGCAGGGTAAAATTCTGGAGCTAGCAGAGATTTTGGGGCTGTGCTGCTGTGCCACTAAGTTGGGACAGAAATAGGCTTGTGCGGGTGTTTACTTTTTCTATTCATGTTCTCAGCGACACCTTTGTCACAGCCGCATCCATCCTCTTTCCCATGGCTCCTTCAGACAGCATTAGCAGTTACGAGAATAGATGATGTTTACTTTGGCCCCTAACACCATAAAAAAAACACCGGTTTTAAAAGGAGTGGACGGATGAATAGGAAGGAAATTTCTAATAAAAAAAGGGGTGAGTTGGGGGCGCCCTTAGCTCAGTTGGTAGGGCGTCCCCCCCGGGCCTGGCCCAGCAGCAGACCCAGGTACGATTCCGGCCCGCGGTCGTTCTCTGCATGTCACTCCCCTCTCTGCCCCATTTCACCTCTGTCTCTCTGCACTGTCAATAAAGCATAAAAATGCCAAAAAAATATATATAAAAAGAAAAAGAAAAGGGGTGAGCGTGGGAATTTCACAGGGCACAAAAACAACATGATATTTGCGCAGTTGTGGATGAATAAATATTTTTCAGTGGCTGCTGCTGTGTACTTTGCAATATCGGTGTGTCACCAGTGTCACTTTCTGAGCCTTGTAAACATTTCTGATATTTAAACTAACTCGCCCTTTAATGTCTTCTCCCCCCCCCCCCTCCCGCCCACCTCAGATAGAAGACTTGGAGCAGAAGTATGGCGGCCATCTTATAGCGAGGCGGGCGGCCCGTCGCATCCAGACGGCCTTCCGCCAGTACCAGCTCAGCAAAAACTTCCAGAAGATACGCAACTCTCTGTCGGAGAGCAAGTTGCCGCGCCGGATCTCCCTGCGCCATCCCAGCCCCTCGGGACGGAGCCGGAACGCCTCCCAGAGACACAGTTATAACCTACACCCGGTAGGAGGAGGAGGGGGACAGATACCCTTACGCTCCAAAACTCCTCCTCCTCCCCCGTGTCGCTCCACCTCTCTGCCACCTTCCCCTGCTTCTGGCCCGGCAGCTGCTCCCTCCCCGGGAACAGGCCCAAATCAACAAGTCCCAGGACAAACACTCACACAGCTGGAGGACTGCTTCTCTGAACAAGTAAGTTTTTTTTTATTTCATGTATTTTAAAATTGATAATATTCATATTTTAACCTTTTATTTATACAGGTAAATCCCATTGAGACCGGAGACTCTTTTCTTTCAAGGGAGACCTGTTCCCATTCCCACATTTCACACACACATTCTTACCGCGATAGCAGGCAAACTATCGGGAGCAATTTAGGATTCAGGGTCATGCTAAGGGACATGTGGCAGGGAGATAGAGGATCGAACCACCAACTCTGTAGTTGATTGGTCGACCGCCCTTCCCACTTCGCCACAGCCGAACAAGGGAACGAAGAATACGTTTTGCCGTCCTCAAAAAACTGAGAAACATGCTGCTAGAAGATGGGTGGAGTACCCTCTTTCAACTCTATCTCAACAACTTTTCAATAGATTGCCATTCAATCCTAATCCAAGGCCATCGTAAAGGTCAACAGTTTAGAGTGGTACTTTGTCCAATACTCACACAAGCAAAGAGCAGATATTCACCTGCTTTTTTAATTCTCACGAGAGACATTGACCTGGCTCACGAGATACATTGACCTGGCTTTATACATATACAGTATCTAAATGTAATATGCTCTGCTCAGATGAAATTTGGCTGGCCCCACTTGCTTAGGTAGTTTCATCTTAATGCAATGGTCAGCTCTGTAGTACAGTACATATAGCCAGCATTTAAGCAACCCCTATGGTATCAGATCTTTTCGCCTCACATGTTTCACGTTTCACTGATTAAATGATTGGTTTTAAAGTGTATTATTCTTATCATGGTATTTTTGCAGCTTCACTCCCTGGCCCAGTCAATCGACGATGCCCTGCGCGGTTGGAGCTTGTCAGAGGGCGGAGACGGCAAGGGGCTGCTCATGGACCCTGGGGCCCTTCGTGCGGCTGCTGAGAGTGCCTGCATGCCCCGCAGTGCCAGCTCTCTGCTCATGGCCTTCAGAGACGTCACCGTTCACATCGACAGCAATAGCTCCTACACCATCTCCTCCGCCACCACCACCACCACCACCACATCTCTGGGCAACGCGGGCGCGGCACAGCCCGGCAGCAGGAAGGCTTCTTTGGCTTCCATGTCTGCAGAGGAGCCAGAGTTCCCCGCACCTCCGCCCAGCGAGGAGCTGGAGATGGGAGACCTGATGTCCAGGAGGGGTTCAACAATGCCAGCCCCAGGGGGAGGAGGGCTGGAGGGGGAGGGGGTCACCACCACCACCACTACCTCTACCTCCACTTCCATCTCCACCTCAGCTCAGTCTAACCAACAGCCGGCTCAGATTTACACCCAGTACCAGCAGTACCACTACACCCATCCTCAGCACATCCCCGGGGGGCCCAGCCCCGAGGCCCTGCAGGCCCTGGTGGTCTCCCTGCCCAGGGACCGCTGCCAGGACCCAGCCTCCTGCCGCTCACCAACGCTGTCCACAGACACACACCGCAAACGCCTCTACCGTATAGGACTCAACCTCTTCAATGTGTGAGTGGGCCGGTGGCATGCACACACGCACACTGACGCCCACACTTAAGTACAGAAAAATGCTTCCGCAACCCTTTGGCTCAGGGTTCAATGTACACACTTATTACTGTGTGTCAAATAGGTCTCAGACAGCCCTGCATAGACCGCTTTAAGCAGCTGCTCATTAGTGGTTGTAATTGTTGGGAGGAGCTGCCTGCTCAGTGCCATCTTGCGATGTTGCCATGTCAATGAAAAAAAGGAGAGGGGGGGCTAGGGACAGAGAGAGGAGGAGAGAGTGAGATGGAAAAGAGGGAAAGTTTAAGAGGAGAGGCAGTCAAGGAGGTCGTGAACAATGCGCAAGCCTTTCAGTTTCTATAAATAGAGGCCACGGTAGGCCTGCCCTTATTACTAATTAATACAAATTAAAGTAAATTAACTCATACGAATCAATGACAAGTGGGTCTGATCCAGAAGTCCAGAGCTAACAGCCTTCAGGCATGAATGCACCCAGTTCTTTCTCTTTGTTCTACACACACACACACACACACACACACACACACACACACACACACACACACACACACACACACACACACACACACATACACATACACACACACACACACACACACACACACACACACACACACACACACACACACACACACACACACACACACACACACACACACACACACACACACAGTTTAACTCTTTAACACTATCTTCTTTTTCTGCTGTTGGCTATCGGCGGACAGGAACCCAGAGAGAGGTATCCACTTCTTGATCACGCGTGGTTTCGTCCCGGACACGGCCATCGGAGTGGCTCATTTCCTGCTGCAGAGGAAGGGCCTGAGCAGACAGATGATCGGAGAGTTCTTGGGGAATAGCAAGCTGCAATTCAATAGAGATGTGCTTGAGTAAGTCCTCATTCTTTATGTATGGCGACATATGCACCTCACACACGGACATGTGCATATGGTTGAGTTTTGATGGATGGATGGATGGATAGATAGATAGATAGATAGATAGATAGATAGATAGATAGATAGATAGATAGATAGATAGATAGATAGATAGATAGATAGATAGATAGACGGATGGATATATGGATAACTTTTGAGTGTTCTGGTGGTAAAGAAAATCCCTACTTCTGCTTTGTCATTTTGAAAACCCTCACCCTTAATTTCCTCAGGAAGACCTCTCTTTGTAATTACATTTTTATTACCTTTACATTAAGAAGGCGCGCTGGAGGTTTCCACCACATTACACAGTCCTTCTCATCAGCAGATTGCGTTTGCTTGATTGCCACTGAACTGCAGATGTTCACACTTTCAATTATTCTGAGCACCTCTAGGTCTTCTTACCCATGCTGACTTTAGAGCTAATGATCAAAGTTCCTTCATGATCTAGGAAACAGGAGTCAAGAAAACAATCTTTTCAGCAGCGGCTTCTGGAGCTGCAGTGTGTTTGCTGTGTATTTCTGAATCTATGTGGCTCATCACTATGGGAGAAAAAGGGAAGAGATAAAAGAAGGGAAGAGATTTGTTTGACTCTGACTTTAATGGATTCAGGTATTTCAAAACACTTAAAATAGAACTAGCTATTGGTACCTAACCTGACATATGCACTGGAGAGAAAAAATCACACACACACACACACACACACGCACGCAAACTCACTTGACATGCAGCGCTTGCATGCATAAATGCAACACATCCGTGAAAACACGCATTTTCTTAATGCTTTCACACTCACCCTTTTTGCATCCAACCAGTGTAAAAAGAGATCCAGGATAGAGAGAGGGGCTTTTTTGCTGAGGTTGTTGCAGAGACTGTAGAAATAGGTCACTGCACCGAACACACACACACACACACACATGCACACGCACACGCACACTCTTGCTTTCTTTCAAACAGACACAAATACGCACACGCACGCGCACAATCTTGCGTGTGTACTTCTTCCATTGCTCCAGCCTGTCCTCAGCCTTTCATGTACCTCTCTCTCTTGCCCTCTCACTCTTTGCATATCATCATCTAGCCCTCTCATCCCTCTCTTTCCTTCCCTCTTATCTCCCACTGTCGCCAGACCCTCTCTCCTTCATTGAAGTGTGTTTGTGCACGTGTGGAAACATGTTGTCTCTATGTGCGACTTCCAGGTCAGTGGTTCTGTAATGGAAGTATGACTGTAAGAGGAAAATTTGCCATCAGCACTCGGGTACTCATAGTTTGTTGCACGTGCACAAACACGCACTTGCTAAAGCTCGCTCACCTTCTCATTACTGTGACACAGTAGAACTAAACCCAATCTTACTCATTCTCTCTATTTTGCTATCTTTTCTCTCTCTCTCTTTCTCTCTCTCTCTTTCTCTCTTGTTGTTACTAGAATTATTTCATCAAACTATTTGAATAATTGAAACTGAATCAGGCCTTCTTGGAAGCAGGTGAATTTACTTGCAAACAGCATACAAGGGTCAAACAACAATGTACCTGGCTTGATACATGGTTGAATACATCGAATGAACAGTGTACAGAGATTATATGCAATGAAATGTGTAGGCGTATACACTCGGTTTGTGTGTCCAGCCCGTTTTGCTGGCGAAAGCAGAAATGTTTTTAATTAGGCAGTTATTCCCAGAAATTCATCTCAGCTGGTGTTATCCTTCATACAATGTCTGATAACAGAATATGGGGAGTGAAACTACTGTGCACATGAATGCGTCATACCTCTGTATGTGCCAAAATCTTATTAGGCAGTTTCTTCTCAAGGCTAAACAACAAGTTTGTCTTAGCAAAACACTTTGGAGTTCTTTGGGACAAAGTTCAATAGGCAGAAAGCATGTATTGTGCATTAAAATATTATACAATAAAGCAAATTAAATTCTGTTAACACTTGTCTTGTTCCTTTCTAGCTGTGTTGTGGATGAGATGGATTTCTCAGGCATGGAGCTGGATGAAGCCCTCCGGAAGTTCCAGGCTCATGTCCGTGTCCAGGGGGAGGCGCAGAAAGTGGAGAGACTCATCGAGGCCTTTAGGTGAGACATGCCAACTCGTTCACAAACCCTGGCTCTGGCTTCACTTTTTAATGCAATTGACTGAGCAGGGCTGGGAAGGTCACTCTGAACCTTTTCCAAATGAGGAGAACTTTTCGCCTGTAGCCACCTGCAAAAGCATTAAAAGAAAAAGAAGGAAAGGGAAATGATAACACGTAACCAAGCTCACATATTTTGCTATATGATAGGAGCAAATAAAGTATTTTCTGATGTCATCTTGAAGCCTTGGGGGTTGCAGACGTATCCTCCAGAATGCCATACTAATGGGGCGACTCTGGTGCTTAACAGGTTCTGCTAGCTAGCTCACTGCGGCACGCTTGATCTGATGAAACCGAAAGCCTCGTATCATTAACACATTACACTGATTGCCTGCTACCTTTGACTTAACTCTCAGCAGTGCTTGATTGTCAGACAATAATAACGGAGCACTGAGCTGCAGGCAATCAGTGTATGTTCCATCAGAATAGAAATAGATGCTCTATTTAACAACTTTCTCCCGTGGATGAAAGTTTCGTTACAAATCTTTGTAGGCTGTTGCTCATGTGCTTGACAGGTGCTTGTCTATTTGCATTAAAAAAAAAGTATTCAATAATATGTTCAAGTGTGTGTTTGGTTCTTGTGGGTGTCAGTGCTGACTCCTGCCCTCCAGTCACTAAAACACATGAACATATCCGCTAAAGAACACTCATTTAAATACCCAGAGGATGCTGAGGGACCTGCTGTAGCTTGCGCACTCCCTTTGCGCCTTCAAGTGGACTGTCTAGGTTTGCCTCTAACACACGTGAGGAGAGAAAACAGATTTTGATGAAGCAAGATGCAATTGACAAGTCAAATAGGGGGCTGCAATTGTATACCTTATCCCCCTGGCTGGAACTATCCTTGAAATGCCCTGTACTGGTATTAACCAGAGATAACGGCAAGGACTGAAAAATTCAATAAAAATGTCATTCATTCATCATTGCTTTCTGTTTGAGAGTAATTAGTTGCATCACCGTGCACATATAATCTGCCGATCTTTCCCTCAGGATTAACAACAATGACATTACCAGGACATGAGTTGAGCCACTGCCCCCTTCTCATTAACCATGATGTCCTTAGGAATTACATTAGATTGACATAGATATTTAATCTTGGAGGATTGTAATATGAGAGCCTTACTTGTCAGCCAACATCTTTCGACAATGTTGGATCCTAGTTTGTCAGTGTCATTGTGTTTCTATGCTCTTATAGCTGAGCTTCGATTTTTCTTTTTTAGCTTTTTTTTGTCAACAAATCTCATGGAAAGGAAAACAACTAAATTATCAATATCCAAGACCGTTTCTTTTTCTTGTCTGTGGCACGCAAGTACAGATGAGACCGATTGGAATGCTATTAGCTTTGTAGAAAAATAAATCATAAACTACAGTATTGGAACACATTACAATTTCTTCCTGATTATGGCCCCTGATATAAAGTCATTGGAACTCCAAAGTCATACCAATTAATCCTGAGAGATGATGCATGTATGAACCAAATTGCATGGCAGTTCATAGGTATTGTATTTATGGAGACCTTTTCAACCTGAACCAAAGTGGTGGACGGATCATCAGACCAACATGCCATCACTACAACGAGAATAGCTGATGAAAACACAAATAAAGTTTCATCTAAAAGATAAACATTTTCTTACACAACTGGGCACAAACCATACTCTGACAGGAATGAACAGCACACATGTTGGGGACTATTTTCAGCTGTGGATTAATACACATGCGGTGCTCTGGAGAGTATTCATAGGGTTTAATCATGATGGCATATGTGGAGTTGGCTCACATTAAACCCCATGTTCATCCTCATAACTGAACATGTCACTCAGTGTGGCTTATCGATGGGATTTGATAGTAATAGCAGGCTGTTGATGTGTGAGCAATGCTTGTTAGAAGTATACTATCATTGCTGGTTTGGGTATTTCCCTGGATTAACATTAGCAATCAATATCACCAATCCTATATCCACTGACAAAAGTGTCTTCCTACTCCAAATGAGAATCCGCGACGGAAGACGAGGAGACGAGCAGACATGTCACTTCCTCTCATTGCCTCTGATTTGGGGGCAAAATCAGAACACCCACCGAGGTCATCAGTTAATCACATCACACTCAATCATATGCGCCAAGCCCCCGGCATGTGCAGATTACAAATTCATCATCTGAGACCACACTGTCTGTCTGTAGCTGGAGCAGTGTGACTATAGGTCAGAAACGAGAGGGCTTTATCAGGGCAGCCAGACATGCCTGTTACGTAACAGTTGTTATGTCATCTGTTTGAAGCGCGTTGTACTCTTGTCGTGAGTCGTTCTTTTATACGAAGTGGTATTTGTGCCAGCTGGCATGCAACTTTCCTATGCAGATATGAGGATAAGAGATTGGGGGAGCTAGTGTCTAAAAAAACTGGTTGCATAAGGCGGAGATCCGTGCTTGGAAATGTGTGAATGAAGCACAAACACACACACATGCATGAATACACACGCATGCTCACACAAACACGTAAACACACACACACACACACACACACACACACACACACACACACACACACACACACACACACACACACACACACACACACACACACACACAAATATATATATATATATATCAACACAGCTTTATTTATTCAATCAACTGTTTGCTCACTAAAACATACAAAGAAAAACACTTACAAATCATTGCACATGTGCATTTGCATAAGTACACAGCACACTCACACATACAGTAGATCTGGCCTCTCGTTCAGACTTTGATGAATTTGCTGCAGAATTACATCAAGTTGCCATATCAGTATGCTCCTCTGTGCCTCTGTGTGTGTCTATATATGTGCACATTATCTATCCCCCCTTAAAACAAAGGCAATGCTACTGAACCGGGCCTGTCGCCGATTGATACCCTGTTAGCTCCCTGGCCTTAGATCTTAAGTAGGGGGTCTGGGGGAAAAAGCTTTCTGATTTGTGCAGGTCTCAGATGTGGCACTCTCGCCTGCATATGCTCTGACAAGTACACAGTCCCCTCGAGTTGAGCAGCCCCTCTCCATGTTAGTGTCCTGCCTGGCTGGCTGCAAAGATAAAAGCCTCCCACTGAAATGCAGAAATGGCCCCACGGTGTAAGCGTAAGTGACAATGTAGGAAAGATCGGGAGGGTACCGCGGGGGGAGGAGGGGTGGAAGATTGTGAAGCCTGTGGGCAGCGATTGGAGCAATACAAGTCCGGGCAGCATTACCTCACCATTTTAGAGTGCCAATAGTCTCCTGTGTCCTGTCCGTCCCATTTATTATAGACTGACTGCTGCTGATCACATCTGAGTAGAGGTTAATCAGTCTCTCTTTCAGTCAAATGATAAAAAGAAACTTGTATTGGCCTTAAAATCTTTTGCCTTTTAGTTTTCAAAATCCATTCTCTGCATTGTAATGCTTTTGTAATTTCCATAATTTGTACTAACCTCACTCCCTGATTTGGTTATTGTGCCCAACTGCAATCCCAAGATATCCTCCAAGCACACTGTATTTTTCGGAACAAAACCACTTAAGGGAGTTTAGGGAAAATCTTTGAATAAGAAGTGTTGTTTGTGCACAAAAACGCAGTCAAGGAGTTCATCATCAAGTTTTGAGCTCCGTAAACCTGAGGAGGGGTGTTAACAGGGGTTTCCTACCTCATTTATCATAAAATGGGGCGGACAAAATATAAAATGGAAAGTACTGGAGATACAATTTAATGGCATCCTCCATAAAACCACAAAGTTAAATCAACTCGTCTCCAAAGCCGTTTGAAAAAAATCTGATATTGAAATCTTCACAATGGTGGCATTTATTGTGTTTTTTTTTGCATTAGACTGCTGAAAGAAAGTGTCAAAACTAAATTTGCAATACACACTCTTGTTGTCCCATTTTCCCTCCACAGCCAGAGGTATTGCATGTGTAATCCTGATGTGGTGCAGCAGTTTCACAACCCAGACACAATCTTCATCCTTGCCTTCGCTGTGGTCCTCCTCAACACTGACATGTACTCGCCCAACATCAAACCACAGCGCAAAATGGGCTTGGATGACTTCATACGCAACCTGAGAGGTCAGTGTCTCCAAACACAGCACAGTATAGTATGTGTACGTAGTGAGAGAGAGCGAGAGATATAAAGAGTGTGTGTTTTTACATAGTGGCTGTATGTAACCTATGTAGGCTATGTGCACTGACCCGTGGGAAAAGCTTGTATAATGAGTTGCAGACATATTTCAACATGTTATGCTGAGTGGTTCCCGGGAGCAGAGCATTACACACATTCACACACACACACACACACACACACACACACACACTCACAAATGTACACTTCAAACCCTTTTGTGCCGATCACGATGAGATGATCCACTGGAGAGATATGCAAGAAACCACACAACTACAGACGAAAAAGGGCACGGAGGGCAGTTGAAGTAAAACATTTTTTTTACCAAAAGCACCCTGTTATCAACCTCGCTATCAGTCCTTTGAGTGAAAGCCTTTTGAAGCGAAGTAAATTACTAAAAGAAGCGGCATGCGCTTGCCTTTGCTCCCAACTATCAAGAAAAACCCATCAGCTGTGCAGGAGGAGATCTCTGATATCCTTGACTCGCAGCTCTGCCCCAGAGAGCGCGGCGTGGACCAATTTAATTGAGGCTCACTTAGCGTTGGATTTAACGATAGGAGCCCGGGTTTCCGGAAAACATCTCAACGCAGTCTCCATCCAGTGGTTTAATAGATACCAACATAACTGCAACCAGAGCACAAAGAGAAGCTTTTATGTGCACCTTCAATCAAAGTAAAGATCCACTCAAAATAAATTTAAATATCTTTTTCTTTTATTTATTTCATTTCATTTCATTTATTTATTACGGCTCACGGCCATAGCACATGGCATGGAGCACACAATTCAAATTAAATCATTACAAACAAACAATGGTGTACGGCAAGGACAAAAAAACAAAAACAAAAAAAAAACATTACTTTAACAATGGCAGGACATTTCTCAGAAAGGCTCCTATTTTAACAATAACCCCTGTTTTTTCTGACCTCAAAAGCAAAATCAATTTTATCTTAGATGGAAAATAAACATAATATTTTGGCAGGTATTTTTCTCTATGGTACACTACATTTACATTTTTACACTCAAAAAGAACATGATATTATACAATATGGCACAACTCAATGTTCATTTGTGGGCTGCACAGGTTTCCTCCCTATTGTTCCGTAGTCGCTATGTGGATCACATTACATGACACAGTACATACAGTATATACAGTTTATTCTGATAACAAATTGACAGATCAGCACAGCTCCGATTACATTGCACAACAGTTCCAAAGTGGGTTACAAACACACTAAAATGAAGCAGCAAAGCACTTTCAGTAACTGAGCTTTAGCAGAACTGTGAAACACACTTCTGAACCTGTTAATGCGCCCCCCTTATACTGTCTATATAAAGAGGTTGATTATTGGCACTTCTTTGTCATCATCTTGCTCCAGAAGAAAGACATATGGTCTCATACAATACACACAAAATACCCAGCCTGATAACAGTAAGGTCCTAGAAAGACACGCTCTCACACTTTACCATATTTTATGCAGGCTGATTTTAGGCCCACCTAATTCACATTACCTCTTGGATCAATAATCTGTCTCTTTGCATTGATAGTGACCTCTCCTAAACTCCTTTATGGACCATTCTCTCCTCAGGTGTGGATGATGGAGCAGACATCCCCAGAGAGATGGTCGGAGGCATTTATGAAAGGATCCAACAAAGAGAGCTGCGGTCCAACGAAGACCACGTGACCTATGTGAGCCGTGTGGAGCAGTCCATCCTGGGCCTGAAAACTGTGAGTGATATCTGTTTGCAAGTCTCTCCCCCTTTTTCCCCTCCTCACTCATATCAGGGAGCTGCCTGTACTTGTATTGCACCGTCTCCTTTTCTGTTGTGTCATGTATATATCTATATTTGTTGCCCTGCAGTCTCTCCTCTGTACTATCAGTCATCTCCATCTCTCTCTTTAACCCGGCCTCCATAGATCCTGGCTGTGCCCCACAGACGTCTGGTGTGCTGCTGTCGTCTGTTTGAGGTGCCCGACGCCAACAAACCTCATAAACAAAAACTGTCCCAGCTCCAAAGAGAGGTTTTCCTTTTCAATGACCTGCTGCTGGTAAGACGAACCTTTATCAGTGACTCACTACAACACTCTGTCTGTGCCCCCGAAAGCACATTGTACTGCCAGTGCAAGCTATAATTTGTGTTAACAACAGGCAGACATAATGAGATATAATGTACATTATATATAATGTAAAATTCTGCCATGCTGTCTAATACGTTATGTGTCTCTACTGTAGATCCTGAAGCTGTGTCCCAAGAAGAAAAGCTCAGCCTCGTACACCTTCTGTAAAGCTATGGGACTGCTGGGAATGCAGTTCCACCTCTTCAGCAATGAATGTAAGAATGGGATTTGACTTCGGCAGCATTTCATTCTTAGCACAGTTCCGCCCTGGAGCTGGGAAAATGCTGAGCTCACTGTCACGGCCATCAACAATGTTGTTGCCTGTCAAGACGGGGGTCAAGACCCAGACTCTGAATGGATTGCCAAGGGGTCACCAATATAACACAATTGCGTGCATTCTTGGTTTAAGTAATACTGCAAAATATGAACAAATATATAGGATAAAGTATAAATACAAAAATCAAGATAAACATTCACAGTTTAAATAATACCTACTATAATAAAGCTAGTGACGTTCAGCTATGGTGCGTAACTTTTTTCATCTAAATAGATTTCAGATGTTAGCCATTGCCAAACGAGTTGACATAAAGTTTATTAAGCGTATCAACTCCACAAAACTCTCTCTGTATTTTTTCAGTATGACATCTTTTACAAACTGGTGTCGCCCCCTGACACTGGCGCAGGATCTCAAGAAGCTGCCCACAAAATATTTTAGTTGTTGATTACACATCTCAGTGTTGTTGTAATTCCTCAGAATTCCTCATGGGGGGGCGACAGAAGTTACGCACTATAGCTTTAAATAAAAAAAGATGAGGTGAAAGCGCTTTGTTTCTGTCCTTGAAACTTGCTTTGGGGTTTCTCACCAGACTACGCCCACGGCATCACCATGCTCAGCCCGTTTACCTCAGAGAAGAAGCAGCTGGTGAGTTTCTGCTCCCCGAGTGGAGAGGAGCTCAGGAAGTTTGCTGAGGAGCTGCGGGAGGGCATCACAGAGGTCAACGAGATGGAACAGATACACATCCAGTGTAAGGACGGAAGTCTGCGCATTAATGCAAATACACAAAGGAACGCGTGTACTGTGCTTTATGTTTGTGCTTGCTATCTCTTGATTATTATTTTTGTCTCGTAGGGGAATTGGAGAGGCAACAAGGCATCCAGCCACACGGCATACACACCAATGGCGGGCAAGTGGACGCACACACAGGCCACGTCTCTCCCTCAGGTGCTGTTTTTTTGCTCGTGCGGCATAAAATGCATAAATTACTCACAGCAATGAGAACACAACTCAGGGCGATGGGGAAAATAGGACAGCTTTGTGGAAGAGAGGTGCATGAGAAAAACACTGTAAAATAAATAAATAATTCAAAACAAAACAAGAGTGGTTGGTAATCAGAGGGCCTTAAAGTCTCGCTTCCACTGTCATTGTCTTTATTTTGTTATGAAGGAAAAATAGTAACATTACATTGATTAGTGAGCTTATTATGTGAATGTTGTAACCTTTGGACAGATCTAGGCTTGCTCCCCCCTCCCCCTCCTTATGCAACAATAAAATAAACATGTCTGCAATTTAGATCTTGTGAATGCTGAGTTCTGCCTGTTGACTGACAAACAGACCTGTTCTTCTTCCCACAGGCCAACAGGATGTGTACGATAAAACCGGCAACAACAACACAGTAGAGGTAAGCGCGAAAGCCTCTCTTGTGTCTCCCAGGTAAGTGCCTGCATCCTCAGCTGTGTTGGATTGTGTGTGTGTGTGTGTGTGTGTGTGTGTATGTTTGTGGTTAGACAGGGGACTGTGCCTCGTGCAGGAAAAAAAAGGGTCGGCTTTCTGCTTTGCTTTTAAAAAGAGCACCGCCTGAGGCATATATCCTACTCTGCAGCCAAGGATACAAAGGCCGCTGAGATGAGTCTGAGACGAGTCTGCTATAGTTGCGCTACAAACAGTCTTTTTCTGTGGCTCACGAGTGGATCAGCAACCACTCTATTTCGCTATACAACATTCATTCTTTCATCAGCTGCTGCTTGCCAGCCTAACTTTATAAGCCTTTGCAAGCCACCATAAGCCTGGCCGGCTCCTAGAATACCATCTACAAAGCCTGATAAGCACGATACTGTTAAAAAGTCTGACAAGTGTGTGGGTGCAGGGGTGTGTCTGTGTGTGTGTGAGTGAAACCAGCCCTTCCTTTAACCAAGCATAGTGATAGTCGCTGTTTTGACCTCATCCAGTTTTTCTTTCTGTCCCGTTCCTTTGCCCATTCTCTCCTCTCTCTCCTGCCTCTCAGTCAGTCCTTTAGAGTTGTAAAATAAGTGTGATAGGGAGACACCTGGCCCTCGGTGTCACCTCTCTCCCCTCCCGACACTCCCTGTATCTTTTAGCCTCTCATTCTGCCACTCATTGACCATGTTCCCACACAAACACAAACATACAGTTTCAAATCTCTCTCTGACAAATAAGTATGTCCTCTTACACCACAACCCTTTTCTCTCCTCTGGGCTGGAGTGTGTACAAATGTGATGGAGAAAAAAAGTGTAAATCATGTAACAAACATGATTGAGAGTGTGTGTATATTTCTTTTTTGCATGCGCTCGCTCTGCATGTTGCCTGCCTGCATGTTGCCTGCCTGCATGCTGCCTGCCTGCATGCCCCATGTGCGTTAACACACCAGAGGGCTGCGTAGAGGCTGCGTTCAGGCTGGTAACTCCTCGTGCGTTCTCTGACTGTTCCTAAACTAGGTGTCAATTCACAACAGGCTGCAGACCTATCAACTGAGCCAGCCCAGCATTGAGTCCGTCCCTCTGGCCCTGGCCGCGCCCCCCGCCCTGCTCAGCACCGTGCAGCCCGGAGGAGAGCTGCGGCCAGAGACGCTCATCCAATGCCAGCAGATCGTCAAGGTGATCGTGGTGGACCAGAGCGGGCGAGGCAGGATGGAGGCCTTCCTCAGCCAAGGCCCGGCCAGCCACCAGCTCATCCAGTCAGCCCTGTCCACACCAGTGAGGGTCCTGGAGGGGGACGGCCCTCAGCCCCCTCTGCCGCCGCCCCCTCCACCTTACCACCACCCGCACCAGTTCTGTCCCCCTGACTCGCCCATGCCCCTACACCACACCATGCCCCTCACCCGCAGACGCCACTCCAGCAGCTCCCGCAGCATTGTCTGAGTCTACTCTAATAAGAAACCCTAGGGGGCCCACATCGGGACCCTCACGTTCAAACACAACAACACACACACACACACACACACACACACACACACGAGTTGACTTACTTCGAATGGTAAGATAAAAGCAAAAAAATTAAAAATAAGTAGGAAATGAAGGGACAAAGGAAAAGAAAAACCAACAAGGATCTATTCATAGTCTTGACTTGACGTGTTGTTTTGAACCAAGGAGTCGTTCCGTAGACGCCATTTCTGAAAGACAACTTCTTCTCCATTCTTTTTCGTCACCCGGTAGCTGATGCTATTGTCTGTCTAGATTTCACATGCTTTAAGAGATTCTTGTGACTTTGCAATTTTTTTAAATGTCACCTGTCCAACAGATGTGTCTGTGAGCTATGGCTGTGAAACTGAGGGGAAATGTCAGAACAACAAAAAAACTGCCAGCTGCCAGAGAGGACAAGGATTCGCTTTTTTTCTTATTTCCTTTCGGGGGTATTGATGTTCACACCTGTCAAGATTTCAGTATGAGATACTAAACTCAGCAAGGAATCATTTCAGCAGAGCTCATCCTGATTCTCCTTACTGTAATCTTTTTGTTCCCATCTCTGCATAATGTGAAGAAACAAGAGTGCAAGTCATTCTTTTCCTTTATTGTCCAGGGAACGTGTGAGGAAAAAGGCAAAGATAAGGGTAAAAAAAGACTTGAACATCTCTTCCCTACCCCATCTTTGGCGGTGTAGCGTAGCAAGCAAGGATGTTGCTACCCACTGAATTAACCTAAACCCATATCCTGATGACAATCCTATTTTTCTGTGCTTGGTGTGTTGTGTGTTTTGCTAAACCTGCGTGAGCAGATATCTTCACAGTTGTGTGTGACTGCCCTGATTCTGTGGCGTTCTGCTCTCACAGAGCTCAGGAAAGGATCTGCCGCATTGTAACATGAACTCTCTGCACCAGGGAGTTGAACTGAGAGCGGCACGCTTGTGTACTGTGTATTCAATCAGCTAACTCGCAGGCGGCAGAGTAGGGCCGGTGATTCATCCAAAACAAGGCTAAAACAGCCAGATGATGCATTTTCCCCTCTTGTACATTTACTCCTAAGTGGGGTAACTAGTGTGAATAGTGTTGTTGGCAATGTTTAGCTTTAGTATCAAAATGAATACAAATTGCTCTGCACAGGGTTAGACCAAGGTCACCTCACAAAAACCTCACTCCCCTATCGCAAATTATATTTCCTTGCACACTGAACAATGTATTAAAAAGCAGAGATGCGTTCCTCTAATGAATGTCAATCAGGGGAAAACCGAAGATGTCCGTGAAATAATAACAGATTTCATCACCGTGTCGTCTGTCCAGTGTTGATGGTTCGGAGCTTGAGCCAGTTTGTACAGCAGATCAAAAACCCTCCAACTGAGACACACAGAACACGTCTTGTACCTTTTGCACCACAGGATATATTGTAAATAGATTATATAGATTGCCCAGTGTGTGTATCTACGTATGTATTTGTACAGAGAATATCTAGTTTAAAGAGAAAAAATTATATTATAGCTATAATTATTATTATTAATAATATTATAATTACTCATATTTAATTTCATGAGTGTTCTAAATCCTACTGCTACAGGGGAGAGGAAACAGGCCGCTTTTATAGGATACACTCCAGTTACCATGGTAACACACATATGATATAATTACAGATCTGCAGTTATTATTAAATTACCACGTCATATCACAGGATTATTAAGAGATGGCTGTGTCACTTGATGAAGGTGTGTAAAGGGCTATGCTGTATTAGTGAATACAAGCAGTAAATCACAGGACACAAACACACACCCACACACAGTATATATATATATACACATATTATTACAGTAAATACATACATACATACATACATTATATATATATATATATATATATATATATATATATATATATATATATATATATAAGTGCAAACATCACAGCACAAATATGCACATAGCTGCCAAAGCAACAAATCCAGCTTAGATTCACCTCAGAAACTGCTTGATTTCCCAAGTCAGCAACCCCACTCTGTTTACTGTAAACGCCGACTGACTTTTATTATACAGCATGATATTTTTGTTTTTGATTTCATTTACAGAGGGGGTGGGGGGAGAGTTTGATTTTATATTTGTATCATTATTGTCAGGGCATGTTGGGTTGATTGATGTCATTTCTCACCACTCCCTCTACTCCCTCTCTTCTCCCCTCCTTCTCCATGGTTTTCATGGAGATGCACCATAATCTGCATCCTCACTGTGGAGTACAGTCATTAATCTTTGCACCCCTGCAATATTTCTAAAAAGGAGATTTCTTAAAGTTCAACATGTTTACTAATGGAATATTTCAATTTTGTTCTGTTTGAAGAGAATGAAAGAATAAAGTAGTTTTTACTCTCGCACTCTCTCTCTCTCTCTCTCTCTTGTGTTTGTGTGTGTGTGTGTGCGTTAGCATCAGTATCATCCCCAGAATGTCTGCGTCTGTGAGCCCTCAGGGCCCCTGTATTGAATGCATTTGCACCAGGTGTGCAAGGACGACAGCGGAATGAAGAAGCTTATGGGAAATCAGTGTACACCGGTGTCCCTGTGTCCTCCCGACACACTGGGTCTGAGCTCATTCATTAGTGGATGAATCAGAAGTCAGCCCAGAAGCAATATTAACACCTTACTTGCACTTGTGGATTGTCAAGTTATGTTTGGTATTGAGTCTGCACTCTGCACATGTGTGTATGTGTGTGTGTGCGCACATATTTTTCATGGCTGCCACGTCTGTCCTCCAAACAATAAGACCTGCAAGTTGGTATTTGTCATTTCATTTTGTTTGATGCAAGTTAGTCTCTGAAAAGTGTTTTAGCGTAAAGTGTCAAGGCCAGAAAAAAATCCAAGTAGCTTTTATTTTTTGCAAATCACTCTTAAGAAAGGATAAACAAAATAATTACAGAGAGATTGAATAAAAAGACCATTTTGGCTGAATAAATTACCTCACAAAAACATAGATGATATCAACATAATACATCAACATTGCAATACACAGTCAAATCAACTTGTGCAAAGTACCTGAAAGGGCTTACAGACATGATAGAGCGCTTACAGTCAGCTCACCTTTGTCACTCATTTCTCCCACTCGTTTCTGAAGCTCTTTTGTCCTTGTCTCTCTCACTCTCATAGAAGACAAAGGGACAAAAGGTTCACTAAAGGGAGGACTGTGTTGGGAAATGGATTGAAGCGGAGCAGCAGTGTCTTAGTCGACTGACCGTTCAAACCTCCCTCTAACCATGTGTGGCGGAGTTGGTCCAGTCGAGTCCAGTCAGTGCACAGGTCGTGTCCCGATGACCCCCGAAATATACATGTGTCACTCCTTCGGTCAAAGGTGTCTCTCACATAGTGGTCTCTTCCCACTCCAGCTCAACATCACCTGTAGACCAGAGCAAATGTGTGGAATGAGCACTTGTGCTGTGTGGGGGAGTGTGTGGTTAATATGGAGCATGTGTACACATTTCTTTGTGTTTAGTATGTTGTTGTTTACCTTCCATGGCGTCCAGGGAGTCCATTTTCTCCAGAGCAGAATAGTTGACAAACCAAATGGACTGAATGTTGCCTTTGTTGTTTAGAAGTTCCAGCGTACTTTGGTGCAGGAAGATGTACTGGGCCTGCCACACACCCACCCACCCACCCACCCACCCACACACACACACACACACACACACACACACACACACACACACACACACACACACACACACACACACACACACACACACACACACACACACACACACACACACACACACACACACACACACACACACACACACACACACACACACACACACACACACACACACACACACACACACACACACACACACACCAAAAATAGTCTTGTAAAAAAATTATTTGTGGAAAAAGGATGCAAATTATCTACGGATCATGTACAAGTGATCAAGATCATTTCAATTGTTTCAATCCTTTTTTCTTCCACTCTGTGAGAACACAGACCTATCAGAGCTGATATGCAGATAAAAGTTGCTTAAAATGGTTGTTTTTTCAGGCTTCCTCAGGTCTTTCGGCCCATTGAGCATGCTCATTAGTGTCCCTCTTTGGCTCTCGCTCGGTGGTCTGAATGGAGGGATATGGACGCTTGAGAGCAGCAGGCTACAGATGAATACACAGAGCAACTCTTTCTATGTGGCCGTGATGGAAAATGGAACGGTAACCTTCATCGCTGAAGGATACTGGTTTATTTTCCGCCTGCATCTATTTGTTAACTTGAATGGACTGAAACCAACATCAGGCTCAGTGGACTTGTTTAAATGAGTGACACTGCAGATTACTACTGTACAGTAATCGAATCCCCTAGACCTACAGTACCTTTTTTGTGACCTCTGACGTATTTTACTAAAACTAAAACTGAATATAATCTTATTCTGTAGATCATATTGACTATTCACGATAATTTTAACATTTGACTGTTTTTGTTTCTTCCTTAAAATAACTGATCTGAACGCCTCTTAAAGCTGGCCTTTTCATTTGTATATAGGATTAGACAACTAGTAATGCTGACTGGAATGCTAACCAGTTGCCTTGCTGCATACACTGCTCAGCCATTTTGGTATACAGTACATCAAGGAAGGATGGGGCCTCACCATTGGTCCATAGGTAATGACTGAATAGGGTCATTTTATGACAGGTTTTTTCCGTTCCAAGAGGGGGAATCCTGCTCGCAAACGGCTTTAATCCACTGCCAGATCATTCCCTTTGTGAGAATGTTCCAGTTATTTCCCTTGTGGGAATGGGATCACTGCAGGGCATGGAGTAAAAAAGTAGGGCAACTACACTGCCTTTCATACTGGAACAACTTAAGACAAGTGTACCCTTTTTTTTGTCTTTTGTTTAATCTCCACCGGTGTGGGGGGATGATATATTTGATGTTAACTCACCAGATTTTGTACCATACACATTCTCTCGCTGCGCAGCTCAGCCACCAGGCCATAAACATCCACAAAGTCATGATCTCTGACGTGCTGAATGAGGTGGTCCAGGGCCATATACACACCTGTTCGGCCCACACCAGCACTGAGGGACAGGGAGAGAGCAATACACACCATTAAGCTGTCTGCTGCTCTGTCACACTTGAAACCACTCAGATGTTTGTACCCTATTGGAGGGTTAAGCGCAGCAGAAGAGGTCATCATTGACAGTAATGGCATTTATGTGTAGATTGTGTTGATATGAAACTCAATTAACTCAACACAAACAGAATAAAGTAGTGAGTGCAGTGTACATTATTTTTAAGGACTTTGCTATAGTGAATGCAGAATCAGTACACTTCCACTAACGTGCCACAGTACCTGCAGTGGACCACTATAGTGGTGTTGTCGTGCCTTTGGGCTCGGACAGCTTTGACAAATGTAATGAGTGTGCTGCAGGACTCTGGGACGCCGTGCTCAGGCCACGATGTGTAGTTGAAGTGGCGAACCAGAATGTAGTGGCCGTGCTGCGCAGGGGAGTTTATGGAAGAAAAAATCTTGTTGGTGCCTGAGTTTACTTCATTAGTATTCAAATTCCAGTGGTTACATTGACGTGATGGATAAGTCACTGCAATTCTCAGTGCATTACATTTACATAATTATTACATTAACACAATTAACCGCCAAACAATTAGGAGGATTTCTTAAAGGAATAGTTTCAACATTCTGGAAAATACACTTGCAATGCGTTAGATTATCAATTCCACTAACTATTATATCTGTACGAAGCTGTACGAGACTGTTAGCATAGCTTAGCATATGGCCTTATATTTACCCCACAGACATACAGTAGCTGTATGAATCTATCTCATCCAGCTCTTAGTAGGAGACTGTATAAGTGAATTAACCTAAATGTTGAGCTATTCCTTTCCGTTTGCCTGTAAAACATCTGGCAACCTGTTTACATTCAGAACAAAAGGCGCCAACAGTAAATCACATTTAACAATTGCACAATAACAGTGCTTGTGTGCATGTGAGGGCTTTTAGCTTAGTTACCTTTTCTACTTTTAGGGTTCTGACAGTCCAGTCAGAAAGGATTTCCTCTGACACTTTGGAGATGAGAATGTCACTAAACACTGACATTGGCTTGTTGTCCTCTGGCCAGTACTTGTGGCACCGAATCTGAAATGTCACACACACACACGCACGCACGCACACACACACACACACACACACACACGCACACACACACACACACACACACACACACACACACACACACACACACACACGCACACACACACACACACACACACACACACATAGCAAGCAGAACACAGAGTTGTCAGTCAATCATTTCTCCATATAACCCCTCCTTGTGAGAATTGGACTGGAGTCTGAATGCTATTTCCAAAATCCTCTCACTCTGCCTTTCTCGTAACACTGTGTGAGCATGGCGATGGTGCGTGTCCCCGTTTCCCAGATCATCCTCCAAAAGTCGGCCACTGTGCCAGGCAGAGGACCCTGTGTGGCTATGAACTCATTTGGACAAAGGTAGCCCTAGAGACACAGAAACAGAGATTCATATAATTATAAAATGGATGATCATTTAATTAAATTTTATCAATCTAACTCTGCTGGGCTTTTGGCAGCTGATGGCTGGTACTCACTGAGACAAAGCTGGCGTTGATGTAGTCTGAGCCCGCAGTGCCCGGTTCTGACAGCAGTTTCACCCGGTTGTTATTGTCTAGACACAGACACAGTGAAAACGGCATGGTTAATCCAGCTGTGTAAGCCTCGGTGAAATCCATTTGCAGTTAAGGTAATGTGGATTAACACAGAGGACAACTCTACAGTAGGTATCAATATTATGGGGAACACAGACTTTCATCTTGACCACTTACAAGGTTTGATGTTGGGGAAGCGGTTTTTTGATTTGTTCCAGGGCAGGTCAGCGTCTGAGGTTGCCAGGTCCTGCAGCAGTTTTGGAAGCTCCTAGGGGGAAACCAGATGCAATGCAAACATGAGTTTATTTTTAGTTCAGTTATTTGCAGCTGCTGCTTTCTTGTGAAATTGTATCTACTAATACGTATATGATAGGATGTTATGGTTATTTTTTTGGCATTTGTGACAGGTGCAAAAAAACCAGAATAAAGCTGCCATTGATTTGGTTTGTTGGTCGTTTTCAATGCCCTCTTCACTGTCTGCAATATATTCTTATTTTGATCTGTTTTCTGTGATGAACAGACTTTCCTTCAGCTTCCATTTTATTATTCTATCCACACTCATTTACACATTCCTGCAAGTTTGAGAAACACAGGTCCAGCTTGTAGTAAAAAACATACAGCAAACTCTTCCTGGAACTTGGCATTTTCATTGTCACACAGATCCTCCACGTGTTGCAGGAAAGACTTCTTATTCACAGGCCTGACAGAGGGGTGAAAAGAAAGATGTAAAAAGAAAGAAGAAGAAAAAGATTAAACATGCTATTTTATTCAGATTTATGCTGCAGCTACTGTGTGCATGTTGGCATTATTTATGCAGGAGGACTTACTTCAGTGATTTCCGGTAGCTGAGCAACCTAGACAAAAATAGACGGCAAACATCAACCAAAATAGACAAATTAACTCAACAATCACAGCCCACACTGTATTATTTCTGTCCATGAGAGCTGCGCTGATTCTTGCTGCAGAGAGTACGTGGCACTGTGTGCCTAGGCAAAGGAGGTTCAAATGTTTTTAATCAAATCAACTTTGATTAAAAACGGACGCTGACTCTGATGTTTACTTCTAAAGGAATGCTTGAATGTCTGTGGTTATCCCCCTCTGGCTGTTTTTTTTGCCTTACTGTAGACCTGTAGCTACGAAGATCCCTAGCTATTGATAAAGCATGCCATTTGCACCCTCTAAGACTGCTAAGCCTTCCAAGTCATTTAGAGGTGGCGAGTGGGTAAACAAATTAAAATGATTTCAAGCAAGAAGAGTGTCAGCAAAGCTCAGCAATCCCTGTCAGTAATGGAGGACGGGGAGAGGAAGGTTGGAGGCAAACCGCTGACGTCACTAATTCATTCGACTGTCGAAAAAAAAGTCGGCTTAATGAGTAACATGAGGAAAACACACACACACACACCCACAAACACACACACCCACAAACACACATAGTGACAGATGAAAGGTGGAGAGCAGCATGCAAAGGATGTAGAAACAACTAAACGTGGCGGACACACACACACAGGTCAAAATCCCAACTTACTGGATCACATAAATCTCTTTCCGTTTAAAGAATAAGGAAGGGTACCTGGTGAGAGACAAATAAAGCCAAGTGCGGGTCAGTGCAAGTGTCTGTGTGCAAGAAAGGTTATTTGTGCCATTTGTGAGTCAAGATACGGGGAAAGTGTGTTATCTTAACATAAACCGTGCTTAGAAAGGTGGTGTTTAAGCAGATCTCGGCTCACTGTAACAAAGCAGCGAGAATTATCCTCGGCAACTGCCTCCTCTTTCAGGACTACGAAGAGTCACCGCATATGAATAAATGTCATATAGGAAGTTTAATAAGGCAGGCAAATATTTGCTGAAGTGGGGCGGTATATTATTACTTTTCACACAGAAGAGTTAAGGGGAAATCATCAGCCAAGTGGAAGCCATTTTATATATTTATCTTCCCTCCCATGGTTTAATGTTTCCGTCCATTCAATCCCCCTATCTTTGTTTCCTGTTTAATTTTGTTTTTGGGTTGGTGTTCTTCAGGTTCTGGTAAAGAAATGTGCTCAGAAAACTTTACATGGTTATTGCTTGTGCAAATGTTGATAAATAACTATATTGGGTGATACAAGGGTACTTTTTTGGTACAACCACAAATGCTCAAAGCATTAATTTCCTGGATTTTTTTCCGCCTCATTTTAGCCATCGATGGCCTTGAAACACCAAAACAAATGTTTTTATTTTTCACAAGCTTGCAGCACCTATTGTCTGTGCACTTGATTGTGCCAGCCTAAAAAGAAACAGAATTTGAATGAGACGATGGTGGAAGGGATGCAGACGGAATGACGTGTGCTGTGCAGAGAAATAATCTATTAAGGCCCAATGATGCTGTGTTGTTTCGTAGCGCCGATGCTTCTATTTTCTGCACAAACTCTACAACGCTGGAAGATTTTGCTCTGACAGGAGTACACATTACGCTGGCTGCAGCAAAGAGATTTCTGTCCTGTTGACTTAGGAATTTAAATATTGTCTGTAGCAGCCGAACCAATCCCGAATTGATGTGTTGTGCACCTAGCGTCAGCTGGCAGAAATGTGTGTGATGTGTGGTGAAGTTACGCCTTTAGATCAAAACTGAACACACACAGGTTGGGTTTTTCTTGTTTCAGCTCCAGATCTGCCACAGCTATCAGCTGATCAAGTTTACACTTGGTCTCTATGATCTCTGCCTCTCTGGGTGAATAGGTCCCACCCTCCTTCTTGCGCTGATGGATCCTGACAGGTCAATCAAACATAGAATTACAATTACTACACAGGGAAACAGATTTATTGCAAATCATCACCAATGCAAAATTAGTGATTTACATATTAAAGTATATTACAGTATATATATATATAGTAGCCTATATGAAAAGGGAATGCACATGGTATTTCTTTTTAGCATTATTATATAAATTAAAAACTGCAATGCATGAGTGTTGGCAAATTAATGTAAGCTTGTCGTCATCTTACCTGACTGAGCAGCAGATGATGAGGATGAGAAAGACAGCCAAGAAGAAGGAGAGCAGAACACCCAGAATGATCTGCTCTTCTCTTGTCAACAGCCCGTCCACTACAGGGAAAGGTAGAGGAGACAGGATGGAAAACATCACACAAAAAACAATACAGGGGGATGAACAGGTTATGTTTTCACTTTTAGATGTAGAACATTACAGGGATGGATACAAATACCTGCAGTTTTAATATGCTCAGAGTAGTCAGAGTCTGTAGATTGGCCATTGATGTTCGTGGCTCTGAACTTAAACCTGGTAAACAACAGTACACAGCATTATGCTGTTATCGAACATGTGCAAACAACAGTTGTTTTCAAGTTCTTGTGTGTGTTGCACTCACACATAGACTGAGTTAGGCTTCAGGGGTCCATTGCAGAGATAATCAGTGTTATTCTGCTCCATACAGTCGCGGGTCGATCCGATAACGTACGTTCCTGCCGCAGTATGATTTTGCCTGGACGGGAGCCGGCCGTCTCCAGACACATTGCGACCACCTCTGACATGTGCGGCAGTGCGTGATGCCTTGTCCACCAAAAAACATAGCGGGTTGGGGAACCCCTTGTCAGTCAGGTAAGGGGCAGGGCGATCATAAAAGGCACTCTTCCAGTTGGTCAGGTTCTGAATGTCCTTCACTGTGACAGGATGAGAGTTGGAGAGGAAAGGAATCAGGGACTGACTCACATTTCATTTTGCGTACATGCTTGTCTTTGTGAGCTAAGGACAGAGTGATGCACTGTAAACAAGAGTCTACACACACAAGACCGATATCTAAGTGTATTCAACTGAAAGTGACGGCTGTCAATGCTTTCGAGGAGTCTTACCCCCTGACTCGGCAACGATGACCTGGATTTTTGTGATTGGTCCATTGTCGTCACTATAGAAACAGGCGGGCATGCGGATGGTGATACTCCTGTGGGTTACCATGGCAACCCCTCCATGGCCCAGCATTGCCTGGGGTCTTTGGGTTGGCTTGGCTGGGGCTAGAACAAACACACACACACATGTTTGAACAAGGAGGAGCAAGCGCATGTGAGCGTGCACACACACACACACACACACACACACACACACACACACACACACACACACACACACACACACACACACACACTGTTGTGTGAATACAGTATGTGTGATTAAGGGGTTACAGTCTGATGCAGTTCCATATAAAACATGTTAGAATACAACTGCCCCTCTACATCGTCAGCACACAACAGACAGTATTACTGAGTTACACTTGCTGTGTCAGGACTGGCCAGCAAATAGTGGCACCGAGATACAATACCGTATATTTCTGTCCTGCATCTTTGCTGCAATGCTACAACAAAAAAGAGAGTAAAACTGTGGAGCAGTACGGAACACAAAGGGGGACTTGTACCTTTGATCCCTGTAGTTATCTGGACTTCTGGGCTGGGCGGGCTCCTACCAGCTCCATTCTTTGCCGAAATCTACAACCAGAAAAATATAAGAAAAGGAAGAAACAGAGCAGAAACACAAACATATACATCAGTAAAAGAAAACGGTAATTTAAATAAGTGGTTTTAGACTGATTGTTCTGCAGTTCCAGGTGTGCAGCCAACAAGGGTATCTCTGAATTAGCAGGCCTGTGTGTGTGTGTGTGCGTGTGTGTGTAAAATGTGTGTTCTTCACCTGTATACTGTATCTGTGTCCTCCCTTTAGGCCCTCTATGACAGCAGTCATCATGTTTTGGTCTCTTTGGGTGATATTAAGGCTCATGTTCTTGACCAGCTGGTTATTTTCGTAGACGTACAGAATGTAGGCAGTTATGTTTCCATTGGGCAGCTCTGGAGGGGTGAAAGTCACCATCACACGATTCACTTCCTCCGGTATGACCGATACAGTCACGTTCTTGGGAGGGTCTTTGGGTTCTGGGGACAGAGTAGAAATAATAATGCAATGACACAAAAGAGAAGTAATATTTATAAATCAAATCTCTAGTATAAAATAATAAAAAATATATATATATATGTAGGTGGGGTTCGATACTGCTCACCCTCCTCCAGTGTTTTATATTCAACGGCGGTGGCCATTCCGTCGCGGGCAGCGTGCTCCAGTGGACCAGTGAAGGCAGTGACAGTCACAGAGTAAAGTGTGAAGGCAGTCAGGTTAGTCACGACGACAGTCATCAACTCTCCTGGAGCTCGGACTGTTGATATGTTCAGATCAGGACCATCCACCTGTTATGTAATCAAGATGTAACACTTGAGGAGCAGAGAGGTGTTGTTTCATATCATTTGCTCTTGACAACACACATACAGTATGCCAACCTGCCTTAAGGCTGCTATCGCTGTTTCAAACTCTTTCAAAATGTATTGACCTGAACAAGATAAGAAGTCGGTCCAGAGAGAACAGCTGGAGTGCCCCATTTAATCCGAAGGCTGTTGGAGGTGGGGGTCACTTCAATGTTACTGGGAGGGGCATCAGGGTCTGAGAGTGGACAGAAGAGAACTATTGAATGCGTATGATGTGCTGTCAAATGAAATGAAATACATAATAACTAATACATCAATCAGGACATCAAACAGATCAAATCATCAGCGTAATGGTCTTACTTCCACCCAGGGTAAGTGCGTATTTCCAATGTGTGTACTCTCCAATTCCAGCATTGGTCACAGCAGCCAACTTGAAGCGGTAGTATCTGTATTTGGCCAGGGTCTGTAGAGTGAGGCTGTGGCTCTCTTGAGGGCCATACGAGGCGTTCACTGACACCGTGGTATTAGAGTCCACGCAGTCTGAGGTCAGTTCGTCCTCCGGGGCCAGGTGTGCAGTCGATAGCGTCTTTGGTTCACAGCCGGTGGAAATCAGCTGTGCAATGATGTGGTACTCTTTCAGCAGGCCTGGTATGGAGAGCGGCGGGGCCCATTCAAGTGTCACATTGTTTGGTTGGACCTGAGAGACGTTGAGGAAGCGAGGGGCAGCCGGGACTGATGAGGGAGAAGAAGGGATATGAAGTGAGTATACCTTCTGCACCACTGCTTGTTAGAAATAAGTAGCTACACATTACAGTAATGACAGACTATTGACTATACCTGATTCAGAAAGAGTGGAGGCACTACAGTTTACTTCGTCTCCTGGTCCTGCAGAGTTGACTGCGACCACGGTGAGTGCGTACTCCTGGTCTGGTGACAGCCCAGTCACTGTGTAGTCTGGTACGTTAGCCTGGTGTGTGTGGGACTGAGAGTCCACCTCCAACATAATCTCATAAAAGAGGATCTGCCCATTAGGGTTGGCTGGAAGTTCCCAAGACAACTGGACTGAATCCCAGCTTACTCCTGCGCAAGACAGGTTCCCCACAGGGTCGGACACTGCGGGCAAAGAGGAGAGTAGCTTCAGGATTAGAACCACACTTGTTTTCAGTACCTTGGGTTATTTCATCCTGCATGCCAAAAACAAGGCTGCTGCACACATTTTCTCTGCACACGGAACTACAAATGAGCAGTCTGGAGACAGACTGGACTGATTTGTCATTTAGACATCCTGGTGCATTATGTGAAAGCAAAACAAATCAGCCTTTACTTATTGTAATTTTTAACAAACAGTCTTATCTTTGGCTGCATAGCCAGCAGCCCTGTGGTATTTACCTGTTGTTTGTTGTCTGAATCCCATTTGTATTGTTTTGTGCTAGGTTGCTGGGCCCTTTTCATAATGACATACAGAGTTTATGCCAACAGCCAGTAATGTGTTTGAGAAATAATTTTAAAATAATTGTTTTAATTTCATTTCAGAAGCCCTTATACAGTCATATGAAAAAGTTTGGGAACCCCTCTCAGCCGGCATTATAATTGACTCTGCTTTCACACAAAAAAGGTAAAAGTGGTATGTCTTTAATTTACCAGGAACAGCTAAGTACTGGGATGTTTTCCAAACAAAGATCTTTTGAAAAGCAGTAGGGGAGAACGGGGTAAGTAGGCACACTTTTTACTCTAGTGAGAATTGCTCATCACCAAAACATCTGTCAATAGCCATTCCTACATTAAATTGAAGCTTAAGGTGTTGGCTAGAAATGTGTGTCTCTCTTTTTTTCCAACTTATTGTAATGAAGAAGTAATTTACCATCAAAGACACTCTGACACATTGTGACAACCAACCCCATCAAGGGGTCGGTTGTCACACACTATGGGGTTGTTTGTCACAATGTTATCTTAATGGGAAACATCTTAAAAAGAAGGCAAGGAGGCAGAACCAAATTTGAATGTTTAATTGCATTGTCAAGTTGACAAATAGGCCTACATAACGTTCTGTAGCCTTGGCAGCTGGTCTAGTTTGGGATGCACTGGGTTGTTTTGATTTTGTTGCCCTTTTTTCTTTTGCTTGCTAGCTGCCTTTTCCTGCTCTATTCTTTCCTTCTCTGGGGTGTCAGTGAGGATACAGCTTGACAATTTATTTCGTTATTGGGTTCCTTTTCTGGCTGCAGCCTTGAGATAACATGTGACAACCAACCCCCCAAAAAATTTGACGACCAACCCCAACTTGAATTTCTTGCTAGCATCAAGGCCAACAACCATCTGACAACTAATTAGCTTGCTAACCACAATCTAAACTATAGTTTACCCTTCACACTTTCTGAGGGTAACAAGTGTTTTGTTATAAACCCATTGTGTAAAAGCCTAGAAGAAAAATACTGAGAAGCAAAATATTTAGAATTTGACATGAAAAACACAAAACATCCTCTCACCTGAAATGCAGCTGTCTTCCTCCAAGGAAGTCTATGTATGTGACCTCTGATCCCCATTCTGGACCTTTTTTATATCAACATTTCAGAGCTAGCGCGCTCTGGTGGCGAGATATAACGAATGTGACATCCAACCCATGTGACAAATTACCCCGTTCTCCCCTATTTAGTTTTATGAAATTAAATAAAATGTGAAAAACTGGCTGTGCAAAAATATGGGAACCCTTGTGGTGTTGCTGATTTTAATGCATGTAACAGCATGTAAAACTGAGGACTTCAAACACAAAATTGGTTGGATTATGGTGTTAAGCCTTGAACCTCATATAAAGGTCTGTTTAATCATGATACAAGGTATTTTAGGTGCCTAAATGCAAGTTCCACTTCTCTTTGACTCTCTGCAGAAGTGAGACAGAATGCGATCATCAAAACAGCTCCCAAAAGATCTTAAAAACAAAGATTATTCATTGTCATGGTTTAGGGGAAGGCTACAAGAAGCTTTCCCAAAGGTTTCAATTGTCAATTTCTACTGTAAGGAACGTTGTCAGGGAATGGAAGGACACAGGCACAGTTGCAGTTAAACCCAGGTCTAGCAGACCAAGAAAAGTACAAGAGCAGCATATGCGGCGGATTTTGAGAATGGTTGCACACAACCCAAAGATCACCTCCAAAGACCTGCAAGAACATCTGGCTGCAGATTGTGTATCTGTACATGGTTCTACAATTCAGTGCAATTTGCACCAAAACATCTGTATGGCCGGGTGATGAGAAGGAAGCCCTTTCTGCGCCCACGCCACAGATACAGTTGCATGGAGTATGCAAAAGCTCATTTAGACAAGCCAGCTTCATATTGGAAGAAAATGCTTTGGACTGATGAGACAAAAATTAAGTTATTTGGTCTTTATAAAAAGCAGATGTTTTGGTGCAAATTGCGCTGAATTGTTGAACGATGTACAGATACACAATCTGCAGCCAGATGTTCTTGCAGGCCTTTGGAGGTGATCTGTGGGTTGTGTGCAACCATTCTCACAATCCTCCACCTGTGCCGCTCCTGTTTTTTTCTTGGTCTGCCATGCAAGGGTTTAACTGCCACTATGCCTGTGTCCTTCCATTTCCTGACAACGTTCCCTACAGTCGAAATTGACAATTGAAACCTTTGGGAAAGCTTCTTGTAGCCTTCCCCTAAACCATGACAATGAACAATCTTTGTTTTTCAGATCTTTTGGGAGCTGTTTTGATGATCCCATTCTGTCTCACTTCAGCAGAGAGTCAAAGAGAAGTGCAACTTGCATTTAGGCACCTAAAATACATTTTCTCATGATTAAACAGACATTTCTATGAGGTTCAAGGCTTAACAACATACTCCAACCAACTTTGTGTTTAAAGTCATCAGTTTTACATGCTGTTACAGGCATTAAAATCAACAAAACCACAAGGGTTCCTATATTTTTGCACAGCCAGTTTTTCACATTTTATTTTATTTCATACAACCAAATATCAAATCAGTTTATTTTATTTGTAAAGTAAATACTGCTTTTCAAAACATCTTTTTTTGGAAAACATCCCAGTACTTAGCTGTTCCTGGTAAATTAAAGACATACCACTTTTAGCTTTTCTTTGTGAAAGCAGAGTCAATTATAATGCCGGCTGAGAGGGGTTCCCAAACGTTTTCATATGACTGTATTTGCAAACAGCTGACTAAGAGGAGATGATCTCTTTGCTCTGTTTACAGATGGATAAATGCATTTGAGCCTTACGTACTTCCTTACATACTTTGACTTGAAGCTGTTGGACACTGTTGGAAAGATATTTCTATTTTTAGATGTATGTATGCATGTATCGGTGCACTTAGATACATGTGGATGAAATACTTGTTTTCACGCCTGTGAACCTATTTTCCATGAATTGCCCCCTCAAGGAACTCAAATTATATTTTGAACCACAACCTGCGAGCAGTGATGTAAATAAGTGTTACACCCTTTGTGTGAAGACAGTGTGTACTTTACCTGACTCGTTAGTAGTGAAGGTCACAGGGCTGCTGAACTGATTCCCATGGCCCACTCTGGTGTAACTGAACACACTGATCTCATAGGAGCTATGAGGCCTGAAGCCTGACAGATACTCTGTCGTTGAAGGACCAGAGGAATTCTATATTTTTGCACACACAAAAAAAAACACACACACACACACACACACACACACACACACACACACACACACACACACATACAGATGAAAAATGTAAAAGAGATTCAATCATCCAGTCTTGCTTACTGGAGTTGATAATGTGTTATTGTATCACCACACGTATGTGCACGCATGTGCATGCATAATGTAACTGCTGAGTGGTATCTGGAGTGTGAAATTAGAGCAACTGCCCATGTGAGAGTGTGTACTCTTACTGGGACGTGTGTAAGAGTGTGTGTTGTTGGTAGCTTTCGGTGTGTGAAATGAACGCTACCTTGTGTGTGACGGTGTGTGTGATGAGGTCTCTGATCCTGAAGCCGTACTGTATCACCACTCCATTAGGCTCCTGTGCGGGCTCCCAGCTCATCCACACAGAGACTGCTGTGTGGTTGTATATAGTCAGGTTACGGGGAGGGGACATGGGGCCTGGAACACACAGTTAGATCAGTTAAGAAGAGGATAGACTAAAACAGACACTAAGTTTTCACCCAGTAGTTTTGCATGAATAAAACACCACCTTAGAGGGAATTTGAATTCTTCTTTCAAACAAACCTCCTTCGTCAGTGTGCAGCTGCAGCAGCAGATAAGGCCCGGAGCCTTTACGGGTGGCAGCTGTAATAGTGAGGTTGTAAGCTGTGTATGGAAGGAGGTTGGTGAGGATTGCGGAGGTGTTGGGGGTCTGTGTTGTGTTGGAGCCCCCTATGCCGAACAGAGTGAGGGTATACTCTGTTATCTCCCCGTTGGCCTCCAGAGGGCGCTGCCAGACCACGGCGATAGAGGACGATGACAGATTCCTGGTGGACTCCAGCAACGGGGCAGAACTGGGAACTGAAGAAGAAATACACCGAGGCAGTCGCATGTCAGTGTCGCAATCAGTGCACTCACCGTACTCCATGAGTGAATGTCTGCGTTGATTAACTCACTGTCATCAGCCGTTCTCAGGTTCATGGTGCTGGTGTGGTTGTAGGCGGGGCCAGCAGCAGTTGCCGGGGTGATGGTCAACACATAGGGAAAATACTTCCTGAGTCTGGTGAATAGGGCGACATTGTCAGGTGTGGAATGCTTGATGGTCTTGTTGACAGCTGGAGGCCCCTGGTTGGCTACGTCAGGGAGGATGCCAGCCTCCTGCAATGTCACCAGGTAGTAGGGACGGCCATTGGGCTCCAGGGGAGGGTCCCAGCTCACAATGACTATTGTGGAGCTGAAGATCTGAGCAGTCAAGTTTCTGACCGGGTCACTTGGCACTGGATGAGGGAGGAAAGTAGAATACTGTTACTATTAATAACTACAAGTGACAACCCTGGTTTGAAAACCACAACGTGAGTGAGTATACTATGATGCTGTAAATTAGGGCATCAATCAACCATACACACTCTGACACTTGAGGGAAAATGAGCAGCGCACCAGTCATCATCAGCATCAACATTTTTTATCATCTGTCACAAGCATCGTCATTATCATTGGCAGCATTGACGTAATTAACAAAATTTACATCAGCACATTAGGAAGGACAAGATCGCATTGCATTACTCGAGCAACACAGAAACACAGAAAAGTAAAAATATAACATTATACAGACACAGAAACAAAACCCTTAAATAATTAGAACCCTATTCGGAGACATACAGAGGCATTTAGGAGGGAAACTCACACACTGAAAAACTTGGGGAAGGAAATGTGGTCGAGGAGAAAAATACTCATCCTGTACATCGTCTCAGAACCTCCGCATGGTAAACAGAGTAAAAATAAGGGGGGAGATGAAGAGGAAAGGGGAGAGAGGATCCGTTAATGGGCAAGTTGATGTGAGGGGGGGCCTGGTGTGTGTGGGGGGTCTGAGCCCAGGGGAGTGTGCCCCTGCTGGGCTCGGCTGTGCGGGCCAGACAAGGTGACCTGGAGGTCCGGTGCTTGGCTGAGAACGGAGCAGCTAGAGCACAGGCAGAGATACGGAGTCAGTATGAGCAGTAAACATTCAGAGACAGAGAATACTTCACAAGTCAAATAATTGTATACAAAAAACGCTATGTGACAGAGTCTGTGGAGGCTGTCTGCACAATTTTTCCCAAAATCACTTAAAAACAAAGCAACTTTATGTAAATGTTTTGAAAAATGTAATGAGTAAATCAAAAAGTCTAAAAACACCTAAATATTGCAATGCAAGTGTTGGCTTCCATGGCAACAATGCAACTGTAGTACGAGCACCGCACAAACGTCAAGGCTTTTTTTTCTTTTTTCTCTTTGATTCATTCTCTGACGGTTCCGTGCTGTCTTTCTATTCTTCTCTGAGATTTATTAACCCCTCTCAACTTTCGTGGAGCTTAGTAAAAGGAAACGCAAACTGTCTGTCTCCACGGCGCAGTGTCACAGGAACAAGAACAGAGCCAGTTTGCAAAAGACTGAGTGAAATCTCCTTTAACTAACCAGCTGAAAGATACATCTTCAATCGCAGAGTATTTATGTGATTTTTTTTGGGGGGGGGGAAGTTCAAGAGCCTTGAAAAAAGTGTGCAGACTTGCTCCGGTGAGACTTTGAATCACTGTATGCAATAATTCTCTGTGTAATTATGTGTAGCTTTAAATGCATGTATATTTCTCTATAATGTATATTAAAGGTGGATTCAGTGATTCTGGAGAATTCTTGTTGTCAAAATAATTGTTTTTTCTAAATCTGCGAATATGTCCTCATGATCCACTACCTCTAGGTACTGTGTGTGCATTGAAAATAATCAAGTGTGAATACACAGCCTAGGCTCTGTAAAACGGGCGTGTTGCTGGTCACGTTGGGGCCCCCTTGATTACATACCAGTTTACACAGCCTAGGCTATTTTTTAACACCAGATATTGTAAGCGCACGCCGCACACATAGTACGGACAGGTAGCTGTTTGTGGGGAGATAATCACATATTTTTTTACAAAAAGTGATTTGAACAACAAGCATTCTCCACCCCTAATGTATGTGGGATTGTCTTGGTGTGTGTGTGTGTGTGTGTGTGTGTGTATGTGTTGTCTGACTGACCGTCCTCTGGTAAGAGCAGGCTTAGTGGCTCGCTCTGGACCCCTCCGTCCCCCTGCAAAGTGCTGGAGCTCATCCACAGGGTGTAGTTAGTGCCCCCGATCAGCCCAGTCAGGGTATAAGAGAGGGCTGAATCAGGAGAGGCAGGGCTAGGTAAATCTGAAACGAGAACCCTCTATGGCGAGAACAAGAGCACTAAGGTTACTTTCACGCACTGAAACAAACATTTAAACAAGAGCATCATGTATGCTGTTCCTACAGAATGGTGACAAAAACTGACCAAAATGTTTTAGGCCACTTGGTGGCAGCAGAGAAAGAGCTTTAAATTCAAACACTGACATAACATCACATTACACAGTTGATATGATGAATGTGCTAGTAATTAGGTATGAGCTGGTGCTAGTTATTTACACATTTGGCAGACACAAACTAACATTATCAACATCAAGAAGTAGAAATACTTTAATTCATCCACATGGGGAAATTCAGGTTTATGCCCACATGATAACTAGTGAAAATATTATCTCTCTTTTATCTATGTTTTGGCCTCGACCTACTCCTGAGAGAGATAAATGCTGCATTATCTGCTAATAGCTGGAAAAGCTGTGAGGAACGGTAACACCTTTCACATTACATGTAATGATTGTTACTAGTTTGAGCCATTTTTTATATAAAACTATATACAGTATATCAGTGCAGGTTAAAGCTGTCTGTATATTCTATATACAGTCCGTGTGACTCACCTGCTCAGTCACAGTGTTGTTTTCGGAGTAGTAAATAGTGTAGTGTACAATGATTCCATTGGGTTCAGTGGGCGGGTGCCACAGCAAAGCAATGGAGGAGGTGGTCAAATTTGCAAAAGTGACATTCTGCGGGGGGTCGAATGGTTCTGAAAGCCGGTGAGAGTAAACACAAAGGACACATCGACAATATACAGGGAGTGAGAAATGCATCATAGAAATGATTGGTATAGACATATTTGTGAGGAGGATGAAGTTATCGGTCAGAAATGTAATGATAATTATCTAGCACCTGCGTCTGTGGTGGTAAAGCTGATGTAGATCAGCACTCCTCCGTCTCCCAGTCTGGTCCAGCTGGCGACAGAGGCATTGTAGCGACTCTCTGAGTCTACATTAATAACCACCGATGTCTCAGTTACGTTCTGCCACTGCTCAGTCGTTTCATTCCTAACAAAGAGAACAAGCATTTAGGTTTCACTGTGTTTTCGGTGTCTCATGAGTCCAACAGAGAGAGAGAGAAGTAGATCGGGGAAACTCACCAAACTCTGACAATGTAGTAGAGTATGTCTGAATTGGATTCAAGTGGAGGTTGCCATGACAACTGTACCTCATAGTCTGACAACTTTCTGGAGTGGAGGAATTGAGGAGGTGTATCTGGAGCTGAGATGCGGGAGAAAAACTTTCCGGTAACATAATACAAACAGCAGTATAGCCTAATACAGGAGTGAGTTCAGTTCATCTTTTTAGAAAATGTATTTGCACTGGTCAAAGAAGAACCTCGGGCAGTGCCTTCCAAAACGTGCCAGACAGAAAAGGAATAATGCCCTGAAAATAAAATAAATGGGTTAGCGGTAATGACTCTGTGGTATGTGCTTCTCAGTGCTGACAGGAGACAGGAGGGCCACGTGGCATCAAACACCTGTGATGTAACATCATTAGCATGAGCTGAAACAGAGATAGTAACTGAGGAGGAAAAGACGACAGGAACGTCAGATTTAATCACATGCCCCTTTGAACTTGGCCGTGATGTAATCCCTGCAGTGTGCTGGAACTGAAAAAAAACAAAAAGAACTGCTTTTCTCTCTCTCTCTCACTCTCCCCCTGCCCGTCCCCTCTCACCATCCTCCAGTGTGGTGATGTTGAGCGGCTCGCTGCTGTAGTTCCCAGGCCCAACGCGCGTGTGTGCTTGCACCATGACCCGGTACTGCGCGTACTTCCTTAGATGCGTGATGTGGATGTAGTTGGTCGGAGCGGTGAGGTTCAGGTAGTGGGTGGAATTCCAAAGCTGGAGGCTGTAGTGGGTGATGACCCCGTTTGGAATCAGCGGAGGTTGCCAGGTCACATTCACCTGGCTGGGACTGAGCGACTCATAGGTAACGCCGTACGGAGGACTGCCTGGGACTGGAGAGACAACACAAGAGGATGCGTTTTTACAACAAACAAAAAAAACTGAATAATTAAAGTTACTGGAGATTTTGAGATACTGTGTATAGTGTGTGTTGGCCTGTGGTGGGGCGCATCCATCAACACACCGTCCTCCCCAGACAGCAGGTGCAAAGTGTCGGACGTTTGGTTGCCGTGGCCGTAGCGCGTGTACGCCCTCACAGACACGTTGTAGTAAGAGGACGGCTTCAGGTTGATCAGGGTGACTCTGTTAGAGGACGAGTTCATCAGCGCAGAGTAGGATTGGTTCTCGTAGAGGACCTCGTAATGTTGGATCACCCCATTGGCTTTCTCCGGCGCCGACCAGGCCAATGTGGCGGTGGACGGGCTGGTGTCAACCACAGCCAGGTTCACAGGTGGGGAGTCAGGCTCTGAGAATGGGATAGAAATGTAAAAAAACAACAACAGTGATCTTCCATTGAATAAAATGCCTTTCACTTCATATCAGATTAGCTGGTATTATCTTACTCGTTATATAATTTCTGCTGCTTTCAACAGGCATATTCAAACACATGTTTTGCAGTTTGTGATCAGCACATACCATCCTCCAAGGTGAAAACAAAGATGTCATCCTCTTCAGACAGTGAGCTCTCTCCCACAGCCGTAGAAGCCCCTACACGGAGCGTATAACCAGTAGACTTGTCCAAATCTATATTTGAGAACAGAACAGGTCGGCAACAGACCTATATTACAATGATAATAATGATTGCTACACCTGTGCAGAAAAGTTGATCACTCCACCTGTTATCAATATGCTGGTATTGTTTGTGACCCACGTCAGGGGCTGACGAGTGTGCATTTCAAGGCCATAGATGGTGTAATTTGTGATCCGTCCGTTGGGGTTGAGCGGTGGGACCCAGCTCACTAGTATGGAGGTGGAGCTGATGTTTTGATAGGACACTTGGAGCACTGAGCTGGGGACTAGACAACACAAACACAACAATTATTTTAATTCATTATTTTAAAATACATATGGTAGGTGGAGTCAGGAATTTTTGAGAAAGCTTGTTGTCAAAATCACTGTGTCAAAATCTGTGAATATCTCCTCACGATCCGCTTCCTGTCCGTACTGTGTTTGCGCTTTGCTTACATACAACGACGGCTGTGTAACAACACTGGATTTTTTCAGCACACACTTTACGGACATGTACCGGATCGTGTTGAGATATTATTCACTGATTTTGACAACAAGCTGATTCCACCTTTAATAAGTAATTATTGCAAATGACATGTGAGCACTCACCCTGCTCCCTTGTCTTCTCAATTATATCTGTTGCAGGGCCCTCTCCTACAGTTGTGGAAGCGGTGAGCCTGAACGTGTACTCGGTGAAGGGATTCAGATCAGACACCAGGTAAGACAACTCCTCAGACGAAACGTCCATCACCTCCTCTCTCACTGTTACACCTGTGGCAAGCCATGCAGACATATGAAGACATGTACACACAGTATTTATAAGCACTGGTACAGATAAAAAAAGTTAAGAGGTTAAGAGAGGCATGTGTTTTTGGTTGGTGCTCTCCCACCTGTAGTACCAGGAGATGCTGCATTGCGTGTCGAAAAGTGTCCCGTAATTGAAGCATCACGCGTGGACAAGCGGAGCTGGCCTGGGGTCAGGGCTAAGGGGGAGACATTTGAGGTCAAGTCCTCAGCTGTGATTGCATGTGTCAGCCAGGGTGGAGGTGTAGCAGGTGGCGCAGATGTAAGAGATAAAGCAGAGGTCCCAAAGACCTCAGAGTTGCTAGACTGAATATTTGTGCTGTTTGAGTGTGAAGCAGAAGCGTAATTTGTGTTGGTAGTCTCAGTAGCCATGGAGTCAGCATTTGGTTGAGTGTTTGTGTTAGTGACGTAATGTCCAGAGCGTGTGAGGATTGAAGCAGTCAAACCGGTAGCCAGCGTGCGAGCAGAAAGAGTGGCGGTGAAAGTTGGCGGTGATGTGACCACACTGAGGTCAGCACTTCTCTTACGCCGCCCTGAGGTGTTGTTATCGTCAGGGGGAAGTGTCCCGTTTTCATACATGTCAGTTGTATTCTATAAGAAGAAAAACACATTTAATATTTTGACTCTTTTGTATGGATGCAGTGTGAAGCACTGCTTCTCAATCATATTAGCTTCTAAGCCCTAAAACCAATGTGATTGAGTAGAGATCATTAGACAGTTATAGGTTATGTGAGGTTGTTTTTATACTAGTCCCAATGACAGTACAAATGTGTTAACTCAAGGAGAATACATGTATAGGAAGAAGACAGCACCATTAAAGTGCAGTCTAATGCAATCCATGAGGTCAGTAGGCCAAAACTATGTTGTGAAGCTTATACACAACTGTTGATGAGAAGTACAGCACAAGTGTTAATTTGTGAGGTTATAGTGTTGTTTTTGTAAAAAAAAAAGAAGGTCTTTACAGTTCATAGGATCCATTTTCCTTACTTTTCAGTAGTTGTATATATGTTTTTACTGTTAATTTTCATCCAACCCTTTCCCCAAAATAGGCTCGAGTTTGGTTAGACAAAGAGTTTTCCCACAGTACTGAGCTGTGATAGACTATGAATAGCTGTAACATCTGGCTCACCTCTGCCATCAGGGTGATGTCCTGCAGCAGAATGGCGTCAGACAGAACCAGCAATTTGTACTGGGTGATCAGACCGTTGGGCTGGGCAGGGCTCCTCCAACTCACACGGATCGAAACTGAATCCTCGGCTTCTGCCATCAAGTCCTGCACCGCACTGGGTGCTACTCAACCAAACACACACAAACAAAGGCGGCCAGAGTGTGACACAGACATGTAAGTATTAAGAAGAGAGCACACACTTAAAGGGCACATACAACAACTGCATTTTTGGCTAGTGCTACTCAATAATACCTCTCAGTAGCCATAAACTGAAAGCATTACTCGATTAATTGAGTAGCCTGTAGGCTGAAAAGTACATTGCATCTATTTTGATAATCAATTGAGTAAATTTTCAAGCAACGTGCCAAACAATATCTGGCTCAAGCTGATCAGATGTCAGGATGTGCTGCTTTGCTTTGGTCTATTTAATTTTAGTGTCACATTGAACTCTGGGAGATCATGAATATCCTGTTCTGTAATCAACACAACAATTAGTTGTGAAATAGAAATAGTGATAAAAGAAAATAATTTTCAGAGACAGCTCTTTTATTAAACAAAATAGAATTAAACATTAGATTCGACTCACCTTCGGCAGTTGTAATAACATCCACCTCAGCTGCTGGGCCCACTTCTCCTGCAGCTCTGGCTCGTACGGCCACCGTGTACTTTGAGTGGGGGGCCAAACCAGTGAAAGCAAACCGCATATCTCCTGTGCTGTTCTCATACATATACCCTGGAATGTAAAAAAATAAATAGATTTTCTTTTTGGATTTCCATAAATGAAGATTTTGAGTCTGTTAATGAGCAACCAAGTGTATTCATTGTACTATTACCTGTGGGTCCGTTAAGGTAGAGCATGTAGCTGAATCGTCCTGTAACGATGCTGGGAGAATTCCAGGACACGGAGATTGATCGAGACGTCACGTTTAGTATATAAAAGTTGTGTGGCGGGTCCTCTGGGGCTACATACAAAAACATCACACGTATAGTGATTTTCATGCATACACGCAGTAAATATTCACAAATTAAACAATAGCTGCAGCCTGATTTGCTTTGCTTTGTTTTCCACACCTGCCTCCGGCATGCGAACCATAGCGGAGGCCACCTGTCCCTCTCCCTCAGAGGTGAAGGCAGACACTTCGAATAGGTAGGACGTGTAAGGACGCAGCTGATCCACTCCCACTGATATGGGAATACTCCAGGAGGCTGCGGGGGGCACGGCGGAGAGGGTGATGGGGGGAGACGATGCTGTCATCTCCAAGGGACTGACGGTTGCTCGGGACAGGATATCGGCTGCATCCTAGACATACAAAATTACACAAGGACATACACAGAGGGAAAGGAAAATGAGGAGAATAAATATGTATTTCTAGCCTGCTTTAGGATCTATAACAGTTCAGTTACAAGGACAGAGGGTTAAAGTATAATGCATTACGTTGCAGTGAGGCAGCGCTCCGGTCATGATGGACTCTGCATTGACCTCCAGAACGCGGACCTCTCCAGTACGAGTGTGTTTGGCCTTGACAGCAAACTTTGTGATGAGGCCGTTGATCCGGTGTGGCAGGTACCAGGTTACCATGACGAAGGTGTGGTTACGAGCGTCCGCTGTCAAGTTGGTCACCAGACCAGGGGCTGGAAACGCATGCACATACACACACACGCCCACACATGCACATGCACGCGCACACACACACACACACACACACACACACACACACACACACATACACACACACACAGACACACACACACAAACACAAATATATAAACATTACTGTATATGTCAATTTCTGTACCGTACTTACTGATTTAGAATTTAAAATATTTGTGTGCATATGCATGAATACCCACGGGACTCAGCTGTCTTGATGTATAAGGATTTGCTGAAGGCCCCTGTTCCAGAAGGAGATATGGCTGCTACCTAGAGGAACATAAAGTAACATGGTAGGTATGATTAATTCATGTTCCTGTCAATGGGGCAGTCATCAGACCCCGATAAGATGCCAGATCTCAAGCAGTGATCACTACTGGAACAGAGGTGATTCGGTGATCCCAGTAACACATGGATGAAAAATGACACAGCGTTATACACAAGGTGTGTCAACAGTGTGTAAACAGATCCGAGCCTCTGAATCGCTGCCCACATCTTTCTCAAATATATCAACAGAATGAAATTAAAAAATAATTAAAAATAATTAATAATGTCAAGAAATATGAAATGACAATTTGTGTCTGATTAATCTATCTAATCACTATGAACTAAAAACACGGCATATTTCACAAATAGTCACCTTACTTTAAGAATGTTGACAAGAAAATATTCTGCTGATAGGCTAAGAAGTTCATTCCCATTTTTGACATTGCAGGTTTACTTTTTTCCAGAATTTTCTAAAACAATATTCAATACATTCTTGAAACATAATGATTTGTATAGTAAAGAAAAACACACTCATTCTATGTACCTTATTAGAAATACGTATTAATTACAGACAAATCAATGCATTAAGGTGAGAGTATGTGTTAGTTTTAGGTGATAATAATATGACTTTAAACTTCTTAAGCTCTCAGATACAGGGGCCAAAGCTTGAGAGGGAATTTGCTCATGATTTCACGGATTAGTAGAGCCAACACACTCTCAGGTGAGATGTAGTAATATGATACGTGCACGCACACACACACACACAAATACAGCATGTGCCGGTATAATACCAATGTGTGTCAGTCTCTCAGAAACCATTTGTATGAAGGTCACCGTGGGTTAATGAATTCTGAAAACTAATAAGCGCGGTCACTTTCAACCTCAGTGACAACAGACAATGGAAAGATCCAGGGCCGATCCATATATCTGTTTACCTGATTAATAATGCAATCGGGATCAATTACCAGCATTCAGCCCGATCAAGAGAATAGTCTGGTCCTGTTGGATCTGTGTTTGTTGGACACATCAACAGGATAATACAGGAAGACAGCTTCCAGGAATATGTTTGTAATGAGATACACACACTGGCGGGGCTTGGGTGTGTATCTAATAATGATACTAAAGTGTAATGGCAATATAGTTTTGGATCATGAATTGTGTATATCCTACCTCGATGTGGTATGTGGAACCTGAGGTGAAGTCAGTTAGCAGGATCTCTGGTATGTCCAGGGGCTTGGTCACCACTGTAAAGTCGGGATCAGGGTACGGACAAACCTCCTTGTACCTACAGGGAGAAAACATACAATTTTTTTTTATATTTATTTATTTATTTGTGTGTTTATTTATTTATCTATTTATTTATTTATTTATTTATTACAAGACCATCATCTCCCGACTGAAATTATGCACTTAAAAGCATGAGACCGGATGAAGGAGTTTGCCAGTGTTATAATCGAATATAAATAAAGAGATTAATGATCTTTTGCAAGTTCAAATTATAAAGCGAAAACTTAGTTTCCATAAAGGTGCTACATGCCTTTTTTTTTGTATTTCTACTTTCTACTACTGTACATAATGGGTTGCCAAAGAAACATAAAATCAATAAGCCTACTCTCAGTATTTTATTTCAACGTGCTGTATTCACTCTGCCCAAAGGCAAATGCATTAGTCAAAACTATTTATTAAGAAAAATTAAGCCTCTCTGCCTTCTCATAAGAAACACGCACGTATGTACACACACACATACACGCATGCACACTCACTCACTCACTCACTCACTCACTCACTCACTCACTCACTCACTCACTCACTCACTCACTCACTCACTCACTCACTCACTCACTCACTCACTCACTCACTCACTCACTCACTCACTCACTCACTCACTCACTCACTCACTCACTCAGACACACACACACACACACACACACACACACACACACACACACACACACACACACACACACACACACACACACACACACACACACACACACACACACACACACACACACACACACACACACACACACACACACACACACCTTAATAATATTTCAGCCAGACCAATCAACTAGAACCACACTTTTCCCGGCACTCTTACTGTAAATGGCAACTTCCTCTTGCAAGAAAATAAATAAATCAATAGTTTTTTAGTTTCTGTTTTCTATTGATATACATTTTTGTTTTTAGAAATATAAATTGAAAAGAAGGAAAAGCACCTTGTGTTTAAATTTATTTTTTTGTATTTTAAAAGGAAAATCAAATAGCCACATGTTTTTTTAATATATTTTTCTGAAACGAAAATCGAATGAGAAAAATGTACACGGACCTAGAGCATTTCATGATCCCATGGCTCATCACCTGATTGACAGCTTCAATTGTGTTGTCATTAGAGATGTTGTCGTTCGAAAAAAAACAATGAAGCTCTCCTGATTGTTTGTGACTTTGTGACTTGCAACCTCTGAAAGCCAACGTGAATAGACCACAAAAAATATTTCAATCATTTCAACAAAGATGCACCTGATGTCGTATCCGTTAATGTTGTTGTCGTCACTTGGCATGGCCCAGGACAGCAGAATACCATTAGATCCCGAGGCATCTCCTTCTAGGCCTAGAGGTGGACCGGGAACTGGAATAGAAGCACGGGAAGTGTCTGAAGAGAAGAGAAGAGAAGAGAAGAGAAGAGAAGAGAAGAGAAGAGAAGAGAAGAGAAGAGAAGAGAAGAGAAGAGAAGAGAAGAGAAGAGAAGAGAAGAGAAGAGAAGAGAAGAGAAGAGAAGAGAAGAGAAGAGAAGAGAAGAGAAGAGGTGTCTTTCCTTCTGGGTTCAGTACCATGGATATACAACAGAAATCCTGTACAATTAATCTGATGAAAAGCAACTTGTGTATATTGGAGCTCGACAGAACACGGTGCCACAGTCATTTGATGAATAGTGTTGTTGTCTGTGTGGGACTGATCCTCAGTGCGTGTGTGTGAGTGTGTTTTAGACCGAAGTTTGATGAATACGGCCTCACACAGCAGTGGCATTTCACTGACATTCACCGCGGACCCATTCATACTGTGGTTCAAAAGCCCTGGCTTAAGTTACCTAAAAGGAATTAAACAGGGAAGGGAGTGTAACCCTCCACACACACACACACACCGACACGCTCACAGATGCTTACACACATCACATCTACTGTACTACTTATTTTCCCTTAGTATTTGTGCGTGTGTGCAATAAGGGGACTGAGTTAAACAGCAGAGGGCAGACTAGAACAGGATGGCACACAACAACAACAAACTCACCACTCCTGGTAGTGTTGATCATGCGGCTGACTCCAGGGCTGATGTTGGAGGAAGAGACTGCTGTCACCGTTGCTGTGTATTGTGTCCCTGGACTGACATTACTTACGTCAGCCTGAGAAAAAAACAAAACAAAAAACAAAACACATCTGCTTACAACATACAAAATCATCAGTAATATACTGTAGATTAGTGGTACCTGATCTGTTTTTTTTTGTCTGATGCACCGCTACCAAAATGTGCCGCCCATCATGTTAGACATAGTGATCTTGGAATTGTCAACTGTTTAACCTTAGTCTATTCTTTCAGTAAGTTTGTTCAGGTATTAGCACTTGGAGTGCCAGAAGCTCTATGTTTTGACTTATTCATTACCTGTAGCTTACTATTTCAACTTCTATGCTCATTTGCTAACTAGTTTATGAAAAATAAATTCTTACCTCGCAGTAAGTGGTAACTTACAGTTTGGTGCTATATTCATTCTTTGATCTATACAATTTGATTTTTTATTTGATCTGATTTTGTTGCTGTTTTTTTGCACCAGTCCCAAACCTAAATATATTTTGTTTACTATAACATCTGTCAAGGTTATTTTATGTCACTCTTGCTTGAAAAAAGTAGTTTGAATTAATTTTTTTCAATCAACTGATCGGTTAATGGGTTACTAATTGTTTCAGCACTGTTCATGTATTTATATACCTCTTAAACACAAATTAGTGGATGTACTTTTTCTACCATCTTTGCAAGTACCTCCACATAACTGCAAAAGTACCACTTGCACTGCACATATCAATATGTGACATCAGTGTGCATGCTTTGCAAGTACAGTATGTATGTTCAGAAACAAGAATCGTTTAACATTCTAAACTGTTACATTAACATCCTTTATATCAGAGTATATGAACATCTATGTGCACAGCAATGGTATTGAGTGTTGAGTTCTTACCTGCGAGTGCACCTGCCCCAAGCAGAGTGTGAGCAGCAGGAAGAGTGAGGAGAAGGCCATGCTGGAGGTAGCAGAGTTAGCTTTAAATGAGATACAGCAGGCCCCCCAGTAGAGCTGCATCCAGTGTTAGTGCACAATCGTTAGCAGTGGTCTACAGGTCACTGAGCTGCACAGGAATAACTCTAGTTCTAGAAGCTGGTTAGTGGCAAGAGTGAAGTTCACAGGGTTAGTAGTCTAGGCCCTGGATATTAACGGCTTTTGAGGTATTCCAAAACATGTTTGTCTATAGCCTGTAGCCAGGGAGGGCAGTGGGTCCTTATAGCAAGAGGCTAACGAGCTGCCTCTGGTCCCCCTCTGTTTCTCTTTCTCTAGGGAGAGCTGCTTAAGCAAATGAATGATTCAGGGTTGAGCTCATGAGGCCAACTTAATAAATAATGAGATCTATTACTCAACTCTGTGCTCTGCTTGCTCTGTGTGTGTGTGTGTGTGTGTGTGTGTGTGTGTGTGTGTGTGTGTGTGTGTGTGTGTGTGTGTGTGTGTGTGTGTGTGTGTGTGTGTGTGTGTGTGTGTGATGTGTAAGGTTACATTTTGGGGGGTATCCGACACCTGGCAGCCGGGAAAAGCCAGTATGGGGCGGGACCTGGTTGAATGGGAGTAGAGATAACTCATGTATGTTCGTGTGTGTGTCTGTGTGTGTAGTTTATACTTCAGTATCATAACTCAGCTCTGAGTCTAGAGCTTTACAATGCCAGACCTCCTCCCTTTAACACTGCATTGATTGATTGTATTAAGGTGAACTGTACTGTGTTGTTGCCCAAGCGTCTGGAATGAGTTTATATAAGTTGTTTGGGGTGTTTTGTGTATATACCTGAATGTATCCATCATGTGCAGGGTGCACCTTGACTATTCCTTGGCCTGGTTGCAGTTTCACTTGGTAATGATCCACGCACCCCACTGCCTGCTCCCAATGTAGCATAAATGCATGTGCAGTGACATTCACGACCCGCACTCTTCGTACACGGGCTGGCACTCATGATGGACAGGAAAAGGGAGAAATAGAGTCAGAATGGTGGAGAAGGTTTCATTAATTTATCAAAAAGGGCACTCAGGGCAGGTGATAAGAACATGGTGTCGAGCAGTAGTATTGTTGTCTACCTGTGGTTACAGTCAGGAAGGCAGCTCTCCCCGCCGTCTCTCCTCTCACTCTCTCAGTGTTCACGTTATAGCTGCAGCCGTCCACCAGCCCTGTAACCACGGCAACCCGCTCCCCCTTAGGCACAGTCAGTGTTTTTGTGACTGAAGCGTTGGCCACAGTGACTCTGTGGAAGTCAAAGTCTCCAACTGCAGCGTCCCAGCTCACAGAGACAGAAGAGGAGCTGATGTGACCCAAATGAAGGGTGCATAATCCGGCTGGGTCTGGAAAAACAATTTCCTTAACATTTTACCACCTAACGTTTTCATTAAGAAATGAGAATTCACCAACAGCTTTTAATATCTTGACAGGCCGGTGCTTTCTGAAATACTATACAGAATTTAGGCCTTTTGAATTTCTGTGTGTATGAGTGTTTCTTACGTGTGCTGAACTCTCTGTGGACCGACTGACTGGTGTCCGAGCCCAGCACACTCCGAATGCTGAAACCGTAGTCTGACCCCGGGATCAAATCCCTGATTTCATAACTTGTAACATGGACAAGTACCTCAATCCATGATCTTATGTCCTTGGGAAGCAGGCCGAAAACAAGCTGTGAAAAAAAAGTAAATAAACTCAACAACTCGATAAGACAATTACCGCCCCTGAAAACACTTTTTGGTTTTATTTATTTTGCTTTATAAATCCTGCATATCTATCAATGTATCTCATTTGACTTTGTTAATGTGGGTTTGTATTGTGCTTGAATGCAATGTGCTTGGTCATCGGTCGTGGCTGTGGCTCTACAGAGGTCATACATCTTTAAAAGGGGTTGGTAACCGAATCTGTGGTGTGCCGACAACTGTTGCCGAGTAACCAGCAGGTGAGTGAGAAAACCTGACGTCGGTGCCCTCCTTTGTCCTTGAAAAACAAATTCATATATATTCTGAATAATGTCTGTGTAAGACAAATGGACATGGATGATTAGGCACATCTGTCGGGAAGTTACTATGGTGTAATCGTTGATGTCTGTCTCTCCGTCTGCGATTGTTACTTGGAATTGGACAGATGCAGTAGCACACATGTCTTACCTTGTACCCCTCCACCTGTCCTGATGGTGGTCTCCAGGTGACAAACACAGACGTCACTGCCTGATCTGAATGAGCCACTTCCTGGGGCAACTCTGGGACTGGAGACCAGATTAAATTAGCGTGTGACGCCACATGACTGACAATTGGTGTAATCATGTGTAATCATAGTCATCCGTCGCTCCAGGTATAAAAACACATGTAAATAGGTTCACTTTGCATCAGCATGGGGAGATAGTGGAGGTGAATGGGTACTGAGATCCAAATATAATTTTTTCACTTTTGCCTTTACTTTAGTCAAAATCAGAATTGTGTTCATGGCCAGGTACGTTCACAAGGACATTTTATTGTGGTCTAATGGGGTACACAATAAATACAAACATAGAGAACATAAATAAAGGAATATCAAAAAATGGAAAGAGAAAATTCACAATCAAATATCATAAGAGTTTGCGTGCAATTATCTTACTGTATTTAAAAAGATGACTTGCACACATGCTTCCAAGCTTGTGCTGTAATTTCATATGTGCCTATGGTATAATGTAAACCACCACCCTAATCTGACACAATTTTCTAATAAAATGTTAACAGTGCAGTGAATAGAGAAATCAATATTTTTTTTATATATTACCTTTTTATTAATCTAATACTCTATGTATTTTACAAGTTGTATTTGCATATATTTGCACTTGACCACTTAATTCCTGCTACATTCATTTTTTAAATCAAATAATTTTCTTTCTTTTCTCTCTTCCTCCCACTTATACATGCGCATGTGGGTGCACGCATGCACGCGCACACACACAAACACACACACACACACACACTCTGTGTATCAAAGCGCAATCTTAAACTTACTAGTATTAAGAATCATAGTAGAAGGTTTACTCCTTCTTTCCTGGCTGGTGCTGACCACTTCAATTGTGTATTGGCTTCCAGGAGCAAGGCCTTCAAAGCTGTAAGATCTGTGAACAATCACACCGCTGGCACTCAGGGTTTGACATATTGCCAAAAAAAGTTCTGACCTGCTGATGTAATTCCACTCTCATAAAACTGTAATCGTGTGTGTGCTAGCTCACAAGAATGAGACTGACCTGGGCAACTGATGGGAAATGATCAGCTCTTGACTGGATGTTTTGTTGTAGATTGACAGGATGAGTCCGCTCACCTCTTCACTGATTATTCCCCAACGGATGCATGCGGACGATGTGGTTTTATTGAAAAGGGACATCTCCACTGGACTGGGAGCTAGCGTATTAAAAATATCACAAATATTAGTTACAATTGAAAGACTGAGTCTGTGTGTGTGTGTGTGTGTGTGTGTGTGTGTGTGTGTGTGTGTGTGTGTGTGTGTGTGCGAGCACATGTGTGTTAACCTGCAGTGATGTTGATGTGAACAGGGGAACTGTCTGCGAAGGACCTCTTCTCTGTTTGCACTGCAAAATGGTAGAGCCTGCCTGGAGTCAGACTAGAAAACGCTGCGCTTTGACTGAGAACCTTTTGCACCTGTAGCATACAAAAGATAAAAACCAAATAGAGCCGTATTGTAATTCCTGTGGTAACAGCATTAGAGGGGAACAGGGGAGGTTACCTAATCTCTGCCTGTGGAGGAACAAGTACCCTGATCCTTAACTTGCCAAGACAAATTTCAGACTTAATAAAGTGGTATCGTATCGTATTGTATTAAACAAAAGTAGAAATACCATTGTCTAAAAATGTCCTAAAGTTCAATTTAAGTCGAGTAAACTACAAGTATGCCAATATAGTACTTAAGTACAGTACTTACTGTATGTACATTTATTTTTACATTGCATTTCACCACTGATCTCCCCTGAAGCAACTGCTGATTGGTGAAATTGCTCAAGGCATTTCATTAGTCATTCTAGTCAATAGTATGCTCTCACACAGACTTTGACAGACACTATTAGAAATCAAATATTAGCCAACCCAATCACAGGGACATTTTTTTTCTTCTTTAGCTTACCATGTGTGGATGGTCACAGTCGAGGCAGATGACCTCATAGCTGTGATCCTTTCCTGGTGCTGGATCCCAAAGCAGTTCTATGGATGAATCTGTCACCACACCCTCCCTCACTCTGTTAGGAGGAGCCAGGCCTAAAATCACAAACCATATCCCACAAACAATACTGTAATTATTCCTCTAGCATACTCAGTGCAATACTAATGACTTTTTTTGCGTTAAGAAGCCCAGTGGTTTATAACGTGCATTGTAATATCTGTTTTATAGCTTGAAGTTTGACCTAAATGGTGTTTATTTTTTTTTAAGTTATCCCCAGAGATCTTCAAATTCATACCACAAAGACAACCAGTAAACTGATGCAAATAGTAGGGAAAAGTTATTTCATGTTAATTGCTGCAATCTGAAAAATACTGAAAAACATATTAATTTTGCGATCTCTAGATTACAATTAAACAAGAAAGAAGGCCTACATTTGGGAAGTACTTTGGAAATCAGCTGACAAGTAAGAAGCATTTTGAATGTGCTTGCTGTCATTGGGCAGCTGACTGGTACTGTATGTAGAAGATTAGTCGGCAAATATTAGCAGAGGGAGCTCACCAGTTCTAAAGGGGTGGGTGTAGTAAGGTGGTCCCATCTGGGCTCGGCTGGTGCTGTACACACCTAGCTGGTACTCTGATCCCGGACTGAGGTTGCCAAGAGTAATGATATGAACACCGGCAGGGAGGGAATACCAGTCACATGAGTGCCTACACAATCCCTCACACACACTGTCACACACTCTGGGACATATACACACTTTCACCCCATCAATCAGACCCAGCTGTGGATGCTGAATGTAGAGCTGGGCAGAGTCTGTGCCGGATGAAAGAGTCACTGCTACCCGAACTGGCATTGGATCTACACACACACACACACACACACACACACACACACACACACACACACACACACACACACACACACAGAAAGATAAGAGACCATCTTTCAAGTCGGTCTTCAAACAATAGTCAGGAGCCCATGTTACCACAGGTTTTTCCTTGCCGCGTTTTTCCTCCTCTTCAAAATCCATAGTCCTGCTTCAGTCAAATGTGTATTAAAAATTGTATCTGAAGCTAATATGAGGCTAGTACTTTCCAAATAAGTCATATCAAAGGAATACCTTCCAAAATAACAGCATGTCTAGAACCAAAACCTTCTTTTTTTCTGACAATGCAATCCATTGCAACTCAAACAGGAAAACATTGTCCAGGGAAACACAACGAAGGAATTTCCTATCAAAAAGGCTGTAACTTTGGAAGATACTCAATTTTTACCTCTGACTGCTGAATCCTCATATAAGGCTCAGATAAAATGTTGAATATATTTCAACACATAGGCGGTACTGTTTTCCCTCAATAATTTTCATTAAAAACACACATTTGCTAAATAGATTTGACTTGCCGGTGTGAACAAGAGGAATGATTTCAGCAAGCAAAAATGTCTTACAATGTTCACATGGGTACCTGACAATTGTTTTAAGACAGACTTGAACAGTTGTAAACCTGTCCTTTAAGGCAGTTTCTCTTACCTGTGGTATGTATGATGCTGGTCCTCTTGCTCCTTTCCTTTCCCTTCAGTGAGACCACTCCAACTTCATAAGTCTGACCCGGAGTTAACGCACCCAAATGAACACAAACAGACTCGTTTACCCAGTGTGCACCAGGGCTGGACAGGTTAACGTATAATGGAGTTGGATCAATGAGTGGGAGGGATGTGATGTAATAACCATCTGGCGGGTCATCAGCTGGACTGGTCCAGCACAGTGTAAGATTTCCTGCCGTGCTTGAGAATGTCAGACCACTAGGGGCCTTCACCGCTACAAGGCACAAAGGGAGAGCGCTATTGAAATGTCGGCTAGCGTGTGAAGTTAGATTTAAAAGAAAAAATGAAAAGTCACATGTTTAGGTTTTGCATGATTTGATAATCAGATTAATCACTGATGTTGTCACTAAATTTAAAATGATCTGTGATTGGCAAGACTTCCATGTTTGCAGACTGTATTCACAAAAGACACAATGCATAAAAAGTCAAAAAGAAGGGAAACATTAAATTCCTAATATCGAAAACCTGTGTATTTAATGATTGAAGTAATGAAATCTCATTAAAGCCAGTATTTGCAACAAGAGGACACATTTTAGCAACTAAAGCTTAAGAAAATAATGACCTTAAAAAAACAAACGACTATAACAAGCCTAAATATTTGCTGTCATAGAGGTCTGTTATGGTATGTGCTTACAAGTCTGTATAGTCACAGGTGAATGTCCACAGCTCTCTATCCCATGCTGGGTGACCGTGTAAACTTCAACCCTGTATTTCCTGTAAGACTCCAGCCCTCCAATCAAAGCAGTGTATGACAGGCCCCCGCCAGTCTCAGATAACATGGAGATGTTGCTCATTCCAATTATCCTCTCTTGTCTCGAAGACACGTCCACGTAACTCACAACAAATGTCCATCCAACCCTTAACTGTGCATCTGTCAGCATCCAGTGGACAGTCATTTGACTAACGCCAATGGTGCCAACTGTGATATTTTGAGGAGGAAGAGGTCCTGTAAGAAAGAGAACATCACTCAAAAGTTATATCTGTCATAAGATGATGCTTGTCAATCTTATCTGTGTGACAGGATATCAGTGGACTCACTGGTGTACGCAGTCAGGATTTGGCCCAAGCTCCAAGTGAAGCCAGCAGGGTAGGAGGCTCGAAGGGTGAAAGCATAGACGCTCCCAGATGATAAACCAGCCACTGTTACCCCTCTGGAGGAGAGGGAAATGGGGACCCTGACCATTTTTTTAACACTGCTCTGGCTGCGAGTCCCCTTGTTGTCCTCTGACTTCCTGCTTCCATATTCCTCACCTCGACTTGGCTCTCTGTGTGCCCCCTCTTGGTACTGGAGGAATACCTCAAAAGAGGTTAGATTAAGTGTGTTACAAGGTGAGAGGTTACTCCATCGAAGCTCTACCTGTTGCTCTGTCACCTGAACCAGGTTAAAGGAGAAAGAGGCAGGAACTGGAGGGGCTGCAAAAGAAGGAGATGAACATGACAGCAACTTGAGGATGAAAAAAAGTAAATAAGTGCTGACAAATGATATGGTTTGAGGGTAATGGGTTGTGAAAATTAAAAATAAGAATAAGAATGGTTGAACAATGTATGTACAGTAAAGTAGTTGTAGTAATGTGGTCAATACGGGCGTTTGGCACAAGTTATTTACTCTGGTACTGGCAGATGAAGGGTAAGGGGATGTAACAGAAGAAAGCAGTGAGAAAGTGTCCTGGTCCTGCGGCATTCCTCTGAAGGGCAAAGCAGTCCGTCTCATTGGCTGGCAGGGATGACATCACAGTGTTGGTGTGGTTATAGGCTGAGCCATCAGACCACAGAGGTCGTCCCTCCTCCTGTGGAGTGGCAGAAGGGAGACTTTATGCAAAGTACACTATAAACTTAACCAGCTCACTGTCATTCAAATAAAAAGAACAAAAACAAAACTCTATAAGGAGTGCCCGATGCCACAGGGTTTTTTTTCTGTTTAAATAAAACAAACTACTTTGACAGGAAAAATGTCCTTATCATCAGTGACGGATGACAAAATACGCAATGTTATAATTCTACTTTTGCAAGGCCTAAAATCAATTTTAAATACCATTGTGCTTTTAATGGTGTGTGATTTTGCAAAAGAATACAATCATATGAAAAAGTTTGGGAACCCCTCTCAGCCGGCATTATAATTGACTCTGCTTTCACAAAAAAAATATAAAAGTGGTATGTCTTTAATTTACCAGGAACAGCTAAGTACTGGGATGTTTTCCAAACAAAGATTTTTTGAAAAGCAGTATTTGGTTGTATGAAATAAAATAAAATGTGAAAAACTGGCTGTGCAAAAATATGGGTACCCTTGTGGTTTTGTTGATTTTAATGCATGTAACAGCATGTAAAACTGATGAATTTAAACACAAAGTTGGTTGGATTATGTTGTTAAGCCTTGAACCTCATAGAAATGTCTGTTTAATCATGAGAAAATTTATTTTAGGTGCCTAAATGCAAGTTGCACTTCTCTTTGACTCTCTGCTGAAGTGAGACAGAATGGGATCATCAAAACTGCTCCCAAAAGATCTTAAAAACAAAGATTATTCATTATCATGGTTTAGGGGAAGGCTACAAGAAGCTTTCCCAAAGGTTTCAATTGTCAATTTCTACTGTAAGGAACGTTGTCAGGGAATGGAAGGACACAGGCACAGTTGCAGTTAAACCCAGGTCTAGCGGACCAAGAAAAGTACAAGAGCGGCATATGCGGCGGATTGTGAGAATGGTTGCACACAACCCAAAGATCACCTCCAAAGACCTGCAAGAACATCTGGCTGCAGATTGTGTATCTGTACATGGTTCAACAAATCAGTGCAATTTGCACCAAAACATCTGTATGGCCAGGTGATGAGAAGGAAGCCCTTTCTGCGCCCACGCCACAGATACAGTTGCATGGAGTAGGGGAGAACGGGGTAAGTAGGCACACTTTTTACTCTAGTGAGAATTGCTCATCACCAAAACATCTGTCAATAGCCATTCCTACATTAAATTGAAGCTTAAGGTGTTGGCTAGAAATGTGTGTCTCTCTTTTTTTCCAACTTATTGTAATGAAGAAGTAATTTACCATCAAAGACACTCTGACACATTGTGACAACCAACCCCATCAAGGGGTCGGTTGTCACACACTATGGGGTTGTTTGTCACAATGTTATCTTAATGGGAAAAATCTTAAAAAAAAGGCAAGGAGGCAGAACCAAATTTGAATGTTTAATTGCATTGTCAAGTTGACAAATAGGCCTACATAACGTTCTGTAGCCTTGGCAGCTGGTCTAGTTTGGGATGCACTGGGTTGTTTTGATTTTGTTGCCCTTTTTTCTTTTGCTTGCTAGCTGCCTTTTCCTGCTCTATTCTTTCCTTCTCTGGGGTGTCAGTGAGGGTACAGCTTGACAATTTCTTTCGTTATTGGGTTCCTTTTCTGGCTGCAGCCTTGAGATAACATGTGACAACCAACCCCCCATAAAATTTGACGACCAACCCCAACTTGAATTTCTTGCTAGCATCAAGGCCAACAACCATCTGACAACTAATTAGCTTGCTAACCACAATCTAAACTATAGTTTACCCTTCACACTTTCTGAGGGTAACAAGTGTTTTGTTATAAACCCATTGTGTAAAAGCCTAGAAGAAAAATACTGAGAAGCAAAATATTTTGAATTTGACATGAAAAACACAAAACATCCTCTCACCTGAAATGCAGCTGTCTTCCTCCAAGGAAGTCTATGTATGTGACCTCTGATCCCAATTCTGGACCTTTTTTATATCAACATTTCAGAGCTAGCGCGCTCTGGTGGCGAGATATAACGAATGTGACATCCAACCCATGTGACAAATTACCCCGTTCTCCCCTATGCAAAAGCTCATTTAGACAAGCCAGATTCATATTGGAAGAAAATTCTTTGGACTGATGAGACAAAAATTAAGTTATTTGGTCTTTATAAAAAGCAGATGTTTTGGTGCAAATTGCGCTGAATTGTTGAACGATGTACAGATACACAATCTGCAGCCAGATGTTCTTGCAGGTCTTTGGAGGTGATCTGTGGGTTGTGTGCAACCATTCTCACAATCCTCCACCTATGCCACTCCTGTTTTTTTCTTGGTCTGCCATGCCTGGGTTTAACTGCCACTGTGCCTGTGTCCTTCCATTTCCTGACAACGTTCCCTACAGTCGAAATTGACAATTGAAACCTTTGGGAAAGCTTCTTGTAGCCTTCCCCTAAACCATGACAATGAACAATCTTTGTTTTTCAGATCTTTTGGGAGCTGTTTTGATGATCCCATTCTGTCTCACTTCAGCAGAGAGTCAAAGAGAAGTGCAACTTGCATTTAGGCACCTAAAATAAATTTTCTCATGATTAAACAGACATTTCTATGAGGTTCAAGGCTTAACAACATAATCCAACCAAATTTGTGTTTAAATTCATCAGTTTTACATGCTGTTACAGGCATTAAAATCAACAAAACCACAAGGGTACCCATATTTTTGCACAGCCAGTTTTTCACATTTTATTTTATTTCATACAACCAAATACTGCTTTTCAAAAAATCTTTGTTTGGAAAACATCCCAGTACTTAGCTGTTCCTGGTAAATTAAAGACATACCACTTTTATCTTTTTTTTGTGAAAGCAGAGTCAATTATAATGCCGGCTGAGAGGGGTTCCCAAACTTTTTCATATGACTGTATATACCACCATATGTGAGGAACAGATTTCAGGCTTTGGTATCTGGAAGATCTACAATTTTGTAAACTATTTTACCCAGTGATGATTTTGCAGGATACAGGAAGCAATATCTACCTCAGCTGAAAAGCAGGCACTGTTTATATGTAATCACCCTCTTCAAATAACTAAAGATACATTTTCAAAGAAAATTCTCGAATGTGATCCACTGTGAGGAATGAGGTTATTAAATAATAAATAGATATGCACATTCTCAAAGACAAATGAGCTATTCTTACAATGTAGATGGAAAAAACAATCAAAGTGATACTACAAAGGCATAATTGATTGCAGCTCTGTCAGAAGGCTACCTGCTGGTCATTGAGTCCAGTCCACAGCAGCAGTAGGTTGTTGTGGCTCAGCAGGTGAGAGGATATGAAGAGCAGATCTTCCTGGGTCTTCAGGTCGGCGAGGTGACTCCCAGCAGCCAGGTCTTTGCAGCTGCGTTGGGCATCACTCCAGGACAGACCTGCCCTTCTCAAAGTGTAGCAGCTTCTCCCGTTGGCCAACCAGTCAGACGGGCACTGAGCTGTAGAGACAGAAATCATCCTCAACCGATACCAATAGATTCCACCTGGCCCGAGGCAAGGTTTAAGGTTGATGAAAAATGTGGTCGTGTGATTGCCATAAAAGCAAATGTGCACAAAACCTGTTTCCGCGCCAATGTCGAGTCTCTGCTTCAATGTCATGTTGTGGTGTTTGAGGAATGTGGTCACCAAAACTTGGGCCTTGAAGCGCGTGCCGGGCTGCAGACGTTTCACCTCGTGCTGTGCCTCTGCCAAGTTTATGTTGAAGATGTGCGGGGCGGATTGTGCGTGAGTGTTGTATAGAGTCAAGGTGGAGAGGCTTTGATGTGTGAGAAGTTTCCATGTCAGGAGAGCAGTAGTCGCCGTGCTGTGCACATGAAGGGAGGACAGGGAGACTGGGACTGGACACAAACACAGACAAGAAGAAGGAGAGACAAGATTAAAAGATGACAACATCAATAAAAACGTAATGATCCATTATGTCAGGCTCACAGACACTTACTGAAGTGAAAAGACTTGCTCCCAATAGCAGTGTCAATCCTGTTGGCTCTTAGCGTGATGTTATATCCTCTTGGGTCCTGGACTAAGCGCAGCGTCACTTTGCAGTCGGGGGAGCATGCTGAATGATCAATGGGCTCCACATGCACCTGCAAACAAGTTGTGACAGTTATTTCACTTCTGAAAACTAATACAAATCTGAACCACATATAATATGCCACTATCCCTTGTACAAGTGTTCTTACCAGACGGTTACTCGCAGTCCTGCAGGTGACTGTGTAGTTGCTTGGATCTTCAGTGGAAGGGAAGGACTGGAATAAAACTTCAACCTCAAAAGGGTTAGAATGCTGTTCACAGGTCAGCAAGACCACCTGAGGAAGAGGAAAAGACACCAGAGACAAGTCCCACAAGTTAAATGCAATTACAAAAGGCTGCATAATATAAATAGGCCTAAACATAGTGGATTTCAACTATAAACTGGTTTACAAACAACTGAAAGTTTTGCAGGATTTTTTTAATCTTACCTGACATAAACCAGCAAGTAACCACAGACGCACAGTAAGATCCATTGGAAATGTCACTCCATCTCATCTCCATCAAGGTCTGCCAGTCACTGATCCTCAATGGCACAGTCAGTCAAACAATGGATAGTAGTTGTGACAGTAGTATAGGCTCATAAGTAACCGAAGACAGCTGTGCAGTAAACCTCGGTTGTGGAAAGTCTCGAACTATTTTGGTCCCTGACCTAATCTTAAATAGTTGTTGAAAAGTTGTTTTACGCAGTCTGGACTTTGAATTTAGCGCGCTCTCAAATGGAGTGTCAGAGTGCAATGACCGTGTCTCCCGGAGAAGCAAACCCTTATGTATAAGAGGAGACAGTCTTCATTTGTGTGAGTGAAGAGAGAGAGAGAGAGAGAGAGAGAGAGAGAGAGAGAGAGAGAGAGAGAGAGAGAGAGAGAGAGAGAGAGAGAGAGAGAGAGAGAGAGAGATTGTGCATGTGAGTTCAACCAATTTGTTTCAGGTCTTTGTTTGTATAAGAGCAGTTAACCATGGCAACCACGGGCACATGGCCACTCCAGAGCTGGGCTCCTGAGGAGAGGTGGGCGGGGAGGCTGGGGATATGGGGGCACACTGGTGGGCAGAGGAGAGTGAAGGGAGATGAATTGGGAAATTGCTGGAAATTGAGATGCGCTAATTAGGCAGAGGCACCAGCTTCACATCTCTGGAAGTCAGTCAAAGCAGACAGGTCAGAGATTTTGTTTTCCACAAGTGCATTCTTGTGACCTCTAAAATAAGCATGTGCTGCAAATTGTTCATACCACTGCGGTGGAGAGAGAGGTTTTGGCTCAGATTCGGGGTGCGGTGGTGGGAGCCCTGGCCCATGTGGAATGGCAGGAATGTGAAAGGGAGAGGTGAGTGACAGAGAGCGGAGTCCACTGAGGGGTTCTATTATGAAGAGGTGACTCCCACACAGCAATAACCTCTCGGAGGAGAAACACAAACAAATGTCAGCGCTACAAATGCTGAATCAGGATGAGCGTGTGCAACTAATAAGGGTTTGTAAAAAAGGACCCATTGCAGGTCAATGGCGCAGTTAGTATTGCAATAATCCAGACAAAGTCACTGTTAAATCTTTTATTCACCTACTTTACTTCAACATATGGAAACTACAGAGAGGGCAAAGGTCACATTTTTAGAAACTCATTCAACTTTTCTAAGGAAACAAGTATTGCAAACACTTTCATTTGTACAAAGGCAACATTTATCCCCTAAGACAAACCAAAATGCATGCACAGCGTTTGAACTCAACAGCGGACATACGTATAAAATGCAACAACTGCTGTGTCAACATGATATCAATTGTTAATATACAGTAGGAAAATGGGCTCATGGCATCGTACCATCTCTTAAAAGCACTATAAAAAGCCGACTGTGATGGCAACTGCAGGTCTTAAAGAAAATGTGGAGACAAAACTACCACAAAAGAATTTCATGATTATGATCAGTTATTTTACGACTACGACTCAGAAGTCAGTGTTGCAAAGTGAACTATAGTGACAAACAAAGTGAAACATGGCTGGTTTTACAAGCTTCTTCATCAGTACTGTAAAAAAAAGAAAATCTGATTTCCCCCTCCCACATTTCTCACACTTTCATACATTCTTTTAATTTTTTTATGCCCTGATTCATTTTTTTTATGCCTCAATCTTGTTTTTTTTAGTTCCACTGGCAGGAACAGTCCAGAGGCTCTTGGAAGTTGTATTCCACCATTGTGGCGTTGCGAGAGCAGTAGAGTGTGACGGAGCGGGTTTGCAGTCCACTCTCACGACAGCACTTACAGAACCGGGCGTGACTGTTGATGTTAAAGTTGAATATGGTGGCAGAGGGACATTTCCCATCGCAGGAATAGACTGTTACCTGTAAAAGGAGGGAGTCAGGAGGATGTGTAAGGCGGTGCAATCGTTATGTTTATGATTTAGCCTCCTCAATTTACTGTATTTGAGCATGTGCCTCTTCTCGTACCGGTGCATTGCTCCTGCAGTCGTCTTTTCTAATGGTAGTCCGAATGGCCACACGTTTGCATGTCTTGCCATCCTCTTTACCTACACACGTTAGCACAGAAATGAGATGCACACACACACACACACACAGTAACACTCAGAAGTGACTCCAGACACACACAGTACTTTCAAAGCAAAATCGTACAAAGATACAAGTTCAAACATACACAAAGACACACACGTTCACACATACGCACACACACACACACGCACAAACGCACACACACACACACACACACACACACACACACACACACACACACACACACACACACACACACACACACACACACACACACACACACACACACACACACACACACACACACACACACACACACACACACACACACACACACACACACACACACATCCTTTTTGATCAGAGACCTGTCATCCACACAACCCTGAGAAGCCTATTGAGCAGGGCTCTTTGTTGCCCAGCAGTAGGAGCCTGTTCAGATTGACAGTTGGGTGAAGGGGGCACAGCTCTCACAGCAGAGATCCGGCTTTTCTATTGGCCACTGAACTTAACCTTACTTTTAAGCAAATCAAAACAGGTCAAAAGGATTCTGTGTAGGGCTGGGCTGGAATGATCAGTCTGCATGTAGCTGGTTTAGGGATTATCTCTCTTAGGCCTTTCACACCAAAATGAACCAAGAGTCAGTTCCAGGCTGGTGTTGGAGTCAGTTCAAAACTGGTTACAGCCTTATCCCAGTTATGAACCGGTTGGTTTCACATCGACCGGAGACAGCCATGGAGCCGGCAAGAGAGCAACGTCATGACGTCACTGTAAACGTGTGTGTACGTCACCCGACGCCGCTGCTCTTGTGGCTAACGCTAAAGCTACCGCTAGCTTTAAGCACAACAACAGCGGCGAATACGTCTTATTTTTACACTTGTTGGCTCTCGCTTTGCTTTCTTAAGCAAACAGGACCCATACAGCGTATTCTCGCCGGTCAATTTGATCGCTACGTTCGGTAATTATGTTATGTTTACGTCTCGTAGTAGCGGTGTTTTTAAATATGGCGGGCATGAGGTTTGAGTTGCTCTGGTTGGTCAGGATAATCCCTCCCCCAACCGTTCGCGCAAGCAGTTCTTATCAAACCCTGCTCAATCCTGGGGTATGAGTTCCCCCGGTTTTTACGGCCCGGAGCAGGCTCTCTGGCGGTGTGAAACCAAAACACTGGCTCTAACTCCGAACAAGCCCAGAACTAGCTCCGATTTTGCGGCGGTGTGAAAGGCCTATCTGATAGACAGCAGTCAGTTAAACTGGGAAGATACCAATCTGAATTCTTAACTGTTACAAATGGTGTCCCAAAGGGCTCAATTTTAGGTCCAGTTCTTTTCACAATTTATATAAATAACATTGTTTCATCGCTAAAAAACTGTCACACCCATCTATACACTGACGACACAGTACTGTATTGCATTTCCGATTCGGTGCACCAATCTATTGAGAACCTACAAAGCTCTTTTAATACTCTGCAGGACTGTCTAGTAGACCTCAGGCTTGTTCTTAATACAGACAAAACCAAATATATGTGTTTCTCCAGAGCAAGAACTACAAATTTGAATGATTTTAATGTTTTTACAAAGAATGGATTTTTAATTGAAAGAGTCACAGAGTACAAATATCTCGGCATCTGGTTAGATGATAAACTCACTTTTAATTTCCATATAAAAAATCTTGTTTGTCGACTACGACAAAAAATTGGCTATTTTTATAGGAACAAAACCACCTTCCCTTTATTTAGTAGGAAAAGGATTATTGAGGCAGTTTTTATGTCTGTCCTTGATTACGGTGATGTGGTTTACCGGCATGCATCTCATTCATGTCTTAAACTCCTAGACTCTGTTTTTCACTCTGCTTTAAGGTTCATCACAGGAGATGCTTATGACACACACCATTGTCTTTTATATGAAAAGGTTGGGTGGTACTCCCTTAAAGAGAGACGTGATGCACATTGGCATATTTTTATTTACAAAGCCTTGACCGGGAAGCTTCCTCGTTATTTAACAGAAATGTTGCAAATTTCAGATGGGCTTTATCAGACCCGCTCCACTGACATGCTCATGCTTTATGTCCCACAAGCCCGGTCTGAGCTGGGAAAGACAGCTTTTAGCTTCAGTGCCCCCGACTCCTGGAACAACTTACAGCAACAAATTAAACTAAATACCTTCATATCCTTTAATCAATTTAAACAAACTATCTTAAATCTGCCAAACTCTACCTGTAACTGTTTTAATTAGGCTATATTGTACTTTCACCCATTTAATTTCATTTTAATTGCTGCCACTCTTCACCACTATGTAAATGTTTCAATTGTTTTTTTGTTTTTTGTTTTTTCTTCTCTTCACCTGTTGTTGTGTATTTGATGTATTTGCATTGAATATTGTGTATGCATTGTTGTTTTTCCTTGGAATTTGTTTGAACTCGACACCATTGAAAATGAGGGTCACCCCTCAATTGGTCTCTTGAGGATAAATAAAAGTTAAATGAAAAAATGAAAAAATGTATGAAACGGGTATTTGAGAAAGTATTTAACATGCACATTGGCTGATGCAAGGTTCCACACTAGATATTTATGCAAGGTTAGAATACGTTTATGTTTCACAGGGCAAGATCTTTACGGGTTAACCAGTGAGAGGAAGAAAAATTAAAAATAAAAACACACACACACACACACACACACACACACACACACACACACACACACACACACAAACAAACTTGAAGCTTAGAAGTGCAAGTGAATGAGTCACTGAGTGCCAGGGTGCCAAAGAGTCAATGTTAAGTGGGAATAGTACAAGGAGGTGGTGGTACCTGTGTCACAGTTAGTACTACCAGTGGGGGTTACGGGATTAACGGTAAATGGTAAAAAACCCACTCCAGAACCTGGTAACATCGTCAGGATCACAGCCGTCCGGTTCAAAGGAACACCATGAGAACACACACACATGGTTACGATTGGTTCAGAAAAAACATAGTTCAGTGTCACACACACAAACACACAGAGGATGGAATCAATGCAGCTGGCATGCATGTGGATTTTACGTCTCTTTGGGTCACTCCGGGCAGCCAGCCGAGGAACTCAGTCATTTGATGTACTACAAAAAGCAGCACAGCAGGGCAAACTCCAACCCCTGAAACATTTCACATCCTCATTTGTGAAACAACGGCCGCGCAGCACCCTGATTGGATCAATTGCAAAGTCACTGCTAAAGCAGGCAAGCTGGCAAGGCTGCAATGCCGAATCCCCACAGACACAAAATGTCAAGGTTTAATCCACTCAATTTATGAAAAGCTCAATATTATTTACGGTAGTAAAATAGACAAGAAGAACAATTCACAGCTCATGATTTCGAAAGCACATGTTATGTTTTGACTTAGTAAAAACTATTATTATCATTCTGTTTAATTTTTCTCATTCTTTCCTTGTGTTTTTCACTGGTAAAGGCAGGGATTGTGGGAAATGTAGTAATAGGCCGACAACAGGCTTCTTATCTCCACCCTTCTACAACAGGCCGCACCCCCAACCATTCAGCCAATAAGCCCATCCACTGCCAGGCAACAAGGCGCTCACCCCTCTGATCGACAGCTCAAAGCTTTATCAGAAGCACCCAATAAGTTTGGAGACTCACATGTCCTGCAGCATCCGTCTACATAGCTCTGAACAACACCGCCATTCTGCAAGGAAACAGGAAGAGACGACAGAGAAACACTTTTCATACAACTCCAAAGCAAACCAAACTAACATATTACCACATGTTTTCAGATTGTATTTGGCAGTTAAGGGTCAGTAATTCATCTCTTACATTGTATTTTGATTTCATCAGATAGGATTATCCATTTGAGCCAGTGTTTTAATCTAGTGAGTTTAACCCTAACTTTAGATATATAATACATTTAGAGGTCCTAACCTGAATACACTCTGTGTCATTGAAAGGCGGGCAAACCACCCCAGAGGCAAGTATCACTGCTCCCACTACTGTTTCCATACAGTCGTAACGTGTACAGTTCTCCACCCAGGAACTCCATGCCTGCAAACACAATCGGAATCAGTACTGCTCGAAAAAGGCGGGGACAATTTAGCACATGTGGATGTGTTTGTTCTTACAGCGAAAAGTTCTGTTGTCCCGTTTTCGTTGGTGAAAGTACAGGAGACATTCTTACAGGAGCCGCAGCACACCTGAGGGTCCGCGGATGGTGCGTACACCTGGTGCTAATGTGGGTGAGGTGTAAAAAGCTACAGTTGAAGAGATTAAATCATACATTTATGTTATGTATCAAAATTATTTAAATGTTTTTGATACATACGGGTCCACATTTTTGGGAGCAGTTGACAGAGGTTATTTCCATGGCGTAGAATCCAGAGTCTGGATCTCGGTGATGCAGGCAATGGACAGTGTAACACAGCTGCCCTTCAAGGTACTGAATCAGAGACTGGCCTGGGCCAAGCACTGTAACCCCTTGGAATAGACACACCTCCGCTTTCTCTATACACACATAGACATAAACAAGATAAATAATCATACTGTAGGACTGTAGGTGACAAATACTCAAAAAAAAGTTTGTAGTAAATATTAGGGGGCCAGGTGTGTGTTTCTTAGCTCTCGTGATTGCGCTACACATACGGCATGAGTGCTTAGGACAGCCACAGTTGGTGCTGCTGTCTGGGACCTCGACCAGCACCTCCCCCTGAGAGAAAACAGAGTGCTGACTTTACTGAATTTGCTCACTTTTTCTTCCTTCTAGCAAAGACCTGTTTAGACAGTGACTCGTGATGCAGCTTTTTGCTGACTTACCAGTTGACAGATGGGGAGAGAGCTGTCCTCACATTGGCATTCTGGGAGGGAAGGAGAGAAAGTTTAAGAGAGAGGTAGCATGAACTTTCTGCATGTACGTGACAGGCATAGTAACTTGGAAATATATTGTGTCCTAAACAATACATTATAAGTTGATGCAGGAGTGTGTGTACCGCAGTGGTGCTGTGGGCAGCAATGCCCAGGGACAGTGGTTTGAACCAAAGAGAGACCAGGTGCACAGCTCACAGATGATTCAGGGCATAGGTTGACATCACACACTGCAACATATGGGGAAAAGTATAAACGTAACTTTGAAGACACAAAGGCACACATACTGTACATCCTGTACACACCCTAAAACCTGTATACACTTACCACAATAGTACTGAGGACAGCAGCTGTTGGTGGTGTTTAGATCCACAGCCAGAATTTCTCCATGTGAACACGTTGGAATGAGTTCGGTACATGACTCACACACTGCTCAGATGGAATACACAAACAGCAAATTCAGTGCTGTAATTGATGGAGGTGGCAAAGCTTAAGACATAGCAGATGGCCAAACATCATGCTGAAGACTGCCAATCTCAGTTTTAGTCTGACCTGGGAACAGCAATTAAAACTTACCACACAAGTAAGAGTAGCAGCAAGACTTTCCCCCCCTGACCTCCACTAGGAACTGATCCTCTCTGCAGTTGGGTGCAGACACAGGAGGGCATGCCAAGGGGTCGCACTCTGAGAAGCACAGGTTGCAGAAAGTGATTAGCGAAAGTTAAGGCCAAATTTCACATTAAACTAGTAGTTTACAAAAACAAAAACTTTGCAGGAAAGATAACGTTCGTTCTCACCACATTTGTACTCTGGGCAGCAGGACAGAGCGCTGTAACCAATCACTAGTCTGTTGCCATTATCACAAGGTGGAGCTTCACTGTCACATATGGTCATATTGCACTCTGAGAAGCAGTAAAGGAGCAGAAAAACAAAAGGAAGAGAAATAAAAGAACCTATTATGAGTCTTATGTTTACTAAAATGTAATGGTTTTTGGTCACTGGCTTTGGGATACTGGTAAGCGACAGAATTGACGAGCAATTATCAGCAATATGATATTACTACAGGCCGGATTCAAAGGGCAATCGTTTAAGCATAATTTCTCGTTTGGGCGAAGAAGATCTTCACTTTTAAAACTCACCACAGATTTTCTTTGGACAGCAGGCTCCTTCTTCCAGCACATCCAGGACATACTCCCCCTCCCTCTCACACAGCGGTGTAGGGACAGAGTGGCAGTCTGCCTCGACAGCCAGCACAGAGCCGTTCTCCATACACCTGTACAGACAGCAACTGCGAGCAGAGCCATTCCACACCTCTCCCGGGGCCCGGGGGTTCCCCTCATTATCTGTGCAAACTGGATACAACAGAGCCAAAGTAAATACACTGATTACACAACTGAATGCGGAGTCAAGGAGTAATATAAAGCACGACCCAAAACTTATTCAGACTCTCTGACAATGCAGAGTTTTCATCAAAGAGGGAAGTGTAATTACTCCGTCACTCACCACAGCGATCCTCGGTTACACAGTAAGAGGAGTCAGCTCGGTGCAGGATGGTTCCACCGCGGCACACACACTCCTCCCTGATGAAGGAGCAGGTGGTCTCCTCGTAGTACTCTCTGTTCAGACAGGTGCGACTGGTGCAGGTGCTCACACATGGCTGGTACTCCTTACCGGGGGGACACCGCAACGCTACAGGAAAGACACAAACAAACCACAAAGACACAAGTGAGTACATCTGCGTGCGCGTGAGCCATTTTCTCGGCCTATGTCTCCTTACGGCAGAAGTTGTGTCGTCGCCAGCTGATGCAGACTTGATGTGTGTAGCAGACCGCCACGTACGCCGCCAGGAAGTCGCACTGGTGATCCTTATAGTGCAGGTCCCCCGCCCACATGATGTCACAGAACTGCTCCGGAGGGACCTGCAAAACACACAGCCATGTTTTTATGCAAACAGTTAAGCAAAGCTTCGACAATTGATTCCGTATATTATAGATGTATTTCTTGTTTTGATTGTTTTTAGATATCGCAGCAAAAAAGTTATAAATACTAATCACAATTTCCTGTAAAGGCTGTATTTTTGCATGATAAATAAATGAAAATTGTCATTAGGATTTTTATTAGAAATTGTTTTCATGGTGTGTATTGTCCAAAAAAAACTTTATATTTTGCACAGTTCAATTTCCGAATCTCCCCTTTTCAGCTTCTGTCTGAAACAATCTCCATAAAAGCCCAGTCTACTCTGATTGGCTCTGAATCTAACTGCCTGTTTGAATGTAACTGCCAGTTAGTCAGTTTCATTATAGATGACATTAAAATGATACATTTCTTCTCAAATTCTTTGTATGTTTTTACCTTCATCGACTGATAAATGAATCAACTCATCATTTCAATAGTTAAGTCCTGGCAAAGTAAGCACACACATACATTACAATAAAGCTTGAAATCTGCTATGTGAACACTTAAGCTACCTTGCTGTGGCAAGGCATGAAGGCTCTCTGGCGAAGCATGGAGAGACAGGTGGAGCAGTCCCCAGTGGTGCAGTTGTCTCCGACCCTGCGTGTGTGTTCGGTTTCATCGGTGGTTTGGACCCTCCATGCATGCAGGAAAACCATCATGTCTCCCACCTCTCTGACCACTGTGCCATTGGGCAGCTTCAGGTCATCCTCTGGGTTACCGTCACAACAACCTGGCATAACAGGCACAGAGGCGTTTGTGAGTTATGTCACTTCATTGTAAGCGACATAAATGTGAAGTAAGAATATGTGTGTGGGAAACCGCCTAATTGAACATAATGGCTCTCAACATCTCAAACTGTCATATCCCGTAATGGCTGAAGTCAGATTGATGCAGCTACTGGACACTGAGCCTTTAGGTGCTGATAGCCGGCACTTAGATAAATGAGGCTGGCACAGATGCAGTCGAGCCGGTGTGAATGTGTGTGCGAGTTTGTGTGTGACTCACCGCACAGGCCTCGAGTGGGTACAGATCCGTTGTAAGGAGCGATGTACTGCAGGACCATGATGCCAGTGCTGTGATACCACTGTATGCTGACCCCACCAGGTGTGTGGATCAGGTACATGCTGCCTGTGTCTTCCACATAAAGAGAGTGAAGGGAGAATGGAAGTCTAGCAGGTCTGTAGTTTACTGTCACCTGGAGAGGAATAAGACACGAGAACCGCGTTATTTGTGTGGGATAAGTCTGAACTCTTGGCAGTGCGTTCAGTAAGGAGATTCACCTTGCGATCCAGTCGGTTGATAATGACTCTGTAGGAGGATGTAGTAATGTTCAGCTTCTTAAAACAGAGACCAGATGTTCCACCTGTAGGACTCTTTGGGGGAAATTACATTAAAACATTGTAATGCAGGTAGATAATATTTGAAAAGCTGTTGGTTCTGATGCAAACACAAGAGTGGGGAATTATACAGAGGAGAGGAGGCTGTACTCACAGTTCGCCTGATGGAGTTTACACTCTGCAAAGAAAAGAAAATGTCTCACCAAAAAGAAAAAAAGAAAGGTTTTCATACGTCATACGAAATTATTTGTATGTTACCTGGCTGGTCGGACATTTCTCCACGGTGCCTATAATAGTCTCTCTGGGCAGGTTAACCAGGATGTAAGAGCCGTTATCATACAAGGCCACATTGTTTCCATCGAATGTGATAACCCGCAGGTCTGACATCATGGTGCAGCGACCTAAAAAAAAGGAAGAATTGTATACAATACAAATCAAACACTGATCCTTGCAGAAAAATATGCATTCTAATAACTAGGGCTGCATATTAAGGAATCAGAAGTTAGCCACCACACTCACAGGGGCACTGCCACAGTGGACAGCAGTGGTCTGTGTTGATGAGGATGGGCAAGCCCAGCAGACTGCACTTGGGCGCCGTGGTGTTGAAGCGACAGTGTAGGGAGGAGTTGTGAAGCAACAGCTCTCCATTGAAACAGATCAGCTCAGAACACTCATCAATACGGTAGGAGTACGGAGGCTTGGGAGAAAGAAACAAGTACATCGTGTTGACATGATTTACACCAATATTACAACATCCAACATCCATCTATAAATGTATACTTTTTCTTCAGTCCCCTCATAAATCCATTATTACATTGTGCCTACCTGTGGATCCCAGGTTATGGATTATTACTTATAGCAATACTATGCTTACTGATAATTTCAGTTTATTCTAATATTTCTACAAACAACACATAAAACATTTCACACTTTGTATTACGTTTCTAAGAATGAAACATGCCTTTTCACTAAAGATTACACCTGTGCAAAATTCTATAGATACTGAAATAAATACTTGAAGTATATGTAAATGAATCCATTAATATAACTCATCTACTGCATAGAAAACCTAGCATAACTTTCCCAATACAACAAGTTCAAAACGTGAATTTTCGGTCTTCAAGATGTTTAAGAACAGCGTGGTTGGCTGTGTATTATACTTTTACTACACCAGTAACACTTACTGTGCATGGAGTAGTGGGCAGAAGGAAAGGATGAGTGGTCGATGTTTCCTCCGACATAGTAAAGGTTTCGGGGCCCGTGGTTATTTCTGTGGTTACTGGCATGGTGGTGGGCTGGGTAGTTGTAGGAAGTGGTTCTTCAGTTGTCACCAATACTGTTGAGGTGTCCTCTAAGGTGCTGGTCTCTACGGTAACGGTTGTATCTTCTGCTGTGGTTTGAGTAGGGGTCGTTGTTTTTTCGGTTGTGCTTTCAGGGACAGGAGCGGTGGAGGTGGGGACAGTTGTGACTGTGGCTGTGGTGGGTGGCGGCTGTGTGGAGGTGGAGGGTGGGGTTATCGGAGGAGGCTCAGTGGAAGTTGCTGTGGATGTTGGTGGTGACGTTGGCGGGGTGGTCAAAGTGGAAGTAAGGGTGGAGGAAGCCAGAGTAGTAGGGGATGGAGGAGGAGAAGAAGAAGTGGAGGATGGGACTGTAGTCATCTCAGTAGATACAGTGGACGGTGTTGCCACGGTGACCGTTGTAGTAGTGGCCTCTGTGGTTACCGTAGTTGGAGTGGGGGTTTGGGTGGTGGTCTCTGGCCTGGTTGACGGAGTGAGCGTGCTGGTAAGAATAGTGGTGGTGTGAGGAGCGGCAGGAGTTGGAGCAGATGGAGACTGTGTGGCTGATGTTGTGCTGGGAGTGGAGGGAGTGTGAGTGGGGGTTGTGGGCCTGACTGTAGTGGAAGAGGTAGTGGTTGCTATGGTGATGGTTGTAGCGGTTGTAGTAGTGGTGGTGGATGTGGTTGTAGGCCTCGTGGTAGCAGTAGTAGTAGTAGGGGTTGTAGTTGAAGTTGTTGCTGGTGCAGCAGTAGTAGTTCGGTTGGACCGAGTCACATATTCAAAGGGCGTCGGAGTCGGTGGAAGGGACACACCTATTGGAGAAACGATAAATATTGCAAGGATGTATTTTGCATAGATAAAAAAAAATAGGCCTACATGAGGTAAATAAAATCTAACGTACAGTATTACATATACCATAACTTTTGAATGGCATATTTTAAAGACTCAAAACACTCATCCGTTGTTGTACTCACAGTCCTCTGTGTAGACACATCTTCGAGTGACTTCATCTAGGACCATGTTTTTGGGACAACGTGGGAAGCAGCCCTCCACACTACAACATGAAGAAGCCATTTTTAGCATTTGAGCTAAACAAATATAATGTCTGGTTGGTTGTATGATGAGCGGTTTTTTATCGAACGAAAAATCTTACGGAGGCAGGAACTGGCAGCGTGTGGCATCTGGGTCACTGCACGTGTGGACACAAGGGCTCGCACAGGCGCGGTAGCGCCACTCGCACATCATGCGGTAAGGTATTGCAAAACTGCTTTCTGCTCAAGGAAAGAGAAGAAAATACATTATTAGTTTGTGTCTGTGTGTGTGTGTGTGTGTGTGTGTGTGTGTGTGTGTGTGTGTGTGTGTGTGTGTGTGTGTGTGTGTGTGTGTAAATGCATACATGTGTGTGTGTGTGTGTGTGTGTGTGTGTGTATTTGGTTTCTGACCCTCCAGTGTGAAGCTGCTGCTGGCCTTGAAGCCCTCCGAGGTGTCGTATCTCTGAGCTCGCGCAGCAGTACGTGTCAGTGTCAGAAAGATTCCAGGTTGGCCGACAAGCTCGAAGGAGGTGTGACCAGGCAGGAACAGCCCCTGGTGCTGGATGAAGGTTGCTCTGCGACTAAACTCTGCACCTCGACTCCAGAGCTCCAGCTGAAGACGGCTGCGCCCGGAAACGACAAGGAAATAGTTTGGTCTCTCCGCAGACTCCAGTGACACCACAGGGACACCTGCGCAAATAATTGAATGGGGGTTCATTCACCATTAAAAAAAAAAAAAAAAGTAGCAGCGATATGTAATTGTGTGTATATGGACGCTCACGTGATGTCCTGTCCTTCTGCAGGCCTGCTGTGACCATGAAGTTGAACAGTAGCCCTTGAGCAGGCAAATGGCCTGGTCTCTCTCTCACTAGAGGAAACACTGAGCTGCTGGTGCGGTTCACTCCAAACATGGTGTCGTTATAAACAGCACTCACCATGGAAAATGGGCCATCGCCTAGCTCTGCAGGGAAGTGAGAGATAAACAGAGGAAATCAATGTTTCATAAGCTGGTAGGGAGTCAGAGTGTGTAAGGTACGGAAACGACAATCAACACAATAGCTCTATGAAAGGACAAACCCCCATACATACCTTGGTTATAGTATTCACAATCATAGGCTGAAAGAGAACAAGACGGTTAGGGAGTTTATTTCAATAACCCTGATTTAATATGTAACTGAGATTAAAAATAGCTGAATATTAGCTAATGCAAAGACGGACTGGTGAAAGTTAGGCAGCAGGGGAGACAACGCTGACCTACACAACAGAGACCGACATACTATGAGCGTGATGCGTGTATGTGCGTGTGTACTCACGACAGACAGAGGGCGATCTCCAGTGTATTGTGACCCCCTGTTGACAGCATTTGTGTGCATATGCAGCGATGGACGTACAAAGACACTCACAGTCTCCCCCACGGTTACAATTGCAAGTGTCTGTCAGGCAGTTCCTGTAGAACCAGGCCACATCCACCTAGAGGGCAGGCATAGCACGCACGCACACACACACACACACACACACACACACACACACACACACACACACACACACACACACACACACACACACACACACACACACACACACACACACACACACACACACACACAAATATGATATATCCTTTTTTTTTAAGATATTTTTTTGGCATTTTTATGCTTTATTGATAGTGTAGAGACAGAGTTGGAATGGGGCAGAGAGGGGAGTGACATGCATAGAACGACTGCGGGCTGGAATCGAACCCGGGTCCCCTGCTGGCTGAGGCCCATGGGGGGGACGCCCTACCAACTGAGCTAAGGGCGCCCCCTATATATCCTTCTTTTATATACAGTCGATATGCAGTATATACAGTATGATATGCACACACACCAACAACTTATAAAGTGAACCAGGCCAAACCTTAATGCGTGAAACTAGGGGAGGTCTTGTTTGGAGGGTGAGACATTTTCAATAATTCAAACAGGGAAGAAGTGATTTGACATAACGACAAAGGAATGTGGGTCAACCTCTGGTGCAGAGGGGATCAGATGAGCTCCATGACAGACAGACAAAATGCTTCAGCATTGAGTTGGTCTTTCCAAAGGCAAGGTTGCTTGGGCCTATGTGTTTTTGACACTGGCTACAGTAATGCACACGCCATCCCAACAAAACCTTAATTTGGTTAATACATTTTAATAGTGAGCAGCATCCTGTGCAGAGCAGCAGGCTAGCAATAAATATACTCATGTTACTGAAAAGGAGGAGTAGATCCGTCTGGTAGAGGCTGATCTTGAGTGAGGTACAAGGCCCGTTTTTTCTCACATTTCTATAAAACAATGTACCAATACTTCAGTGATATGGTTACAGTGCTATAAGAAGCATGTACATCAGTGTTTTCCCCTTTTATGTTGTGCAATGTGATAAATGATCAAACCACTGCCATGACAGCACTACAACTACACAGCAGAAGTCCTACAGTACACCATCATCAACAAGCAAATTCTACAAAAATCTATAAAATGAGTCACACTAGAACTTTTTTAAGGAATTGCAAAAGGAAATACCGTGAAAATGATTATCTCAATTGTGTTTATCTTATATGGAGATGACTGTCTCTTGGCTTCTGTGCATATATACTGTACATAGCTCCACCTGTTGGCCACAAGGAGAAATCCTCTACTGTAATGAAACCAGGCAGTGCTTCTCAAATGGTGGGGCGCGCGGGGGCGCGTGAGTTGTCAGGGGGGGTGCGGGCTACCTTGATTTTTTTTTTTTTTTGTGCTAGCAAGCGCGATGTGTGCTTGTGTATGGCCATATCCGCGCGAAAGGCCGCGATTTGCAGTAAATAAATGTCCACATGTGTCTCCAAGTGTCTCTGTAGGCTATTTAAAAAGAAATCAAGCAAGTAGACTAATAATAACATTAATGAATTATAGGTTATCACGTCATAGAAGGCCTATTGGCCTATAATAATAAAAAAAACACCACCTTAACTATGTTTACAGTTTAAAAATGTTTTGAATGAAATGCAAACCTCAGTTAATCATTTGCTCTTGTTTCTCTGTCCTGAGATTCACACAGACTGAGTAGTCTTGTTTAAATGTTACAAATTGAGCTAAATAACTGAGCTTTGAATTGTTTTGCTGCAAAAGTTATCTCAGCTATTTTTTGTTATCTAATTTGATAATAAAGTGATTGTATGCAGAATGCTCGTGCCAGAAACTCATACAGTGATTTTGTAGAGATAAATAAATAAATAACTATTAGCAGGTTCTCAATAGTATTTCAATTTAGGGGGGCGCGAAAAAAATTCTGTCCCCTAGGGGGGGCATGACAGAAAATAATTGAGAACCACTGCATTAAAGGGGTAGTTCAGGATTTTAGACATAGGGCCTTATTCCCAAGTTAGCCTTGGTGTTCTTTATCAGTGGAGACAGTTTTCAACACATTTAATTCAGTCCTTCTAGTTGCAGAGTGCGCTCGTGCTAAGCTAGCGCACGGCATCGGGGGGATACCTAGCCTGCTACTAAAACAGTCTTACCCACTCCACAGTACACCCGAGGCCAATCAATTATAACGCCAGACTATCGATGTAAATGTCTGTGTTGATAGAATAATTTCAGAAATAAAACCAACCTCGCATATTGCATTTTGAGGGACTTTATTCCTTGTAGGCTGCGGCAGCGGTGGACTAATGCCTAGGTTACAGGCTCTATAATAGTTTGTTTACCTGCTGCTGTCTTACAGACGCAGAATACAGTGCACAAAGGAGTTGTATTAGCCTATGCAATAAACAAGATATGGCCACGTTTGGAGGACTTAGCAATGCGTCTGCTTTTGAAGACGATTATGAGGAATTTGTTGTATCCAACGAACCGTACCTGTACGAGCCGGAATACACTGATGAAGAATTGAGAGGGATGCTCAAAGGGCAGAAAGAGAAAGAGCGTCTATAGAGACAGCCCCCGCTGGAGCTGCAGCAGAGAACCGGGACAGAATGACGGTAGACTGGTGGCAGTGCAGTTTCAGTTTCTGTCCCACGCTGCTCTGTTTACTTTCTGCTGTAGTGATTCGGTTACACAGCAAAGTAAAAGTCCGCTGCTGCTAAGAAAGTAGTCCCTCAAAATGCGATAATTCATGCGATGCGAGGTTGGTTTTATTTCTAAAATTATTCTATCAACACAGACATTTACATCGATAGTCTGGCGTTATACTTGATTGGCCTCGGGTGTACTGTGGAGTGGGTAAGACTGTTTTAGTAGCAGGCTAGGTATCCCCCCGATGCCGTGCGCTAGCTTAGCACGAGCGCACTCTGCAACTAGAAGGACTGAATTAAATGTGTTGAAAACTGTCTCCACTGATAAAGAACACCAAGGCTAACTTGGGAATAAGGCCCTATGTCTAAAATCCTGAACTACCCCTTTAAGGTGTGTGTGTCTGTGCCTCTGTGTAGCCTGGTTTGGTATTTAACTCTGAGGAGCAGTGGTTTCTCTGGGATCAGAGGTGTTTTTCCCATAACCCATCACTGACCCTAATCCCCTGTTGCAAGTAAGATAACCTTTCTAAATTGGCATTCACGCTGTTCGGATGTTTGTGTGTGTGCACGTGCGTGCATGCGTGCGCGCGCACGTGTGTATGTGTGTGCAGTTCAAGGACACTCACCACATTGTGACAGGGTGCAAAGACATCACTGTAAAGGAGAGCACACTCCCTCTTGGCGTACGGCTGTCTTCCTAAGTCCCCTTCGCACGGTCGCTGAATGACATAGTCACTTTCACACTACACAAATACACACACACACACAGAAGGTGATTGAGTGTCTGATTACTTTTAAATATCACAGCCGACTCGAGGGAGAGAAGCACACATAAATTACTGGAGTAACAGAGGGCTGGAGAGCAGCAAGAGAGTGAGTGAGTGGGAGATGGACAAAGACAGAAAGAGGAAAGAGGGCGAAGGGAGAATTATTGGAGGAGAGGAGATGAGCTGACTCATACGGTACCTGTCCCAGGGCCCAGCTGTCTCCAAAGGTCTGTGCGTTATTGACTTCCATGTGGCTGGAGGTGGTCATATCGTTCACTGTCACACTGTCAAAATTTCCACATAGCCCACTGAGAAGGCCCTGGAGGGATAAAAGTAGACACTCGCTGTAATTCATGCTGTCGGATTCCTCTCGTAACATATATGATATATCTGCAGACAATAAAAAACTCTGGTTTCATTGGCAAAATGTACTCCTAGTCCACACCTTCCACTGAGGTCCAGCTCGGATGTGTACAGTTGTTTTTCGGTCCCATAAGATGGTCAGGTCCTGATTGGAGAAGTGGACCACAGTGTAGTAGCCTGCCTTCCAAAGCTCAAACTCTGACCCTCGACCTACAACAGTCGACGGGCTCTAAGGCCAGACACACAAAGTAGATTGGTTATACGGTATTATGGGTTTATATATTTAAAAATATATATATTTCTAAGGAGAAAAGAGACACAGGTACATAGTTTGACTGCCTAAAAGAGCCTGACTGAGTCCGTACAGGGTTGCCAGAGTTGTCGGTGAAGTAGATCTTGGTAAGTCCAACGTGAATAACCAGTATTTTCATGCACACAATGCCGCTCTCATAGCAGTCCTTGTTTTGGGCAACAATGGACACCTCCGTTTGTCCTGCACTCTGGTGAGAGGGGAAGATACAATTTTACTGTAGCAAGGAAAGGAAATCACATCAACTACTCTCATCTTTTTTCCCTATGAATATACTGTATACACATATATATTAAATATATGAAATTTCCCAGTAGCCATGTAGCCATGTAGCCAGACATGCAATAACTCAACTGCCACATGGTAGATTATAACTGGAAATGTGATTCTACTTGTTTGGGAAATACTGTCATACTGGATACATGAGAGGTGACAAAAAAAGGAAGCAACTTGAAGCGGTTAAGACTAAGCTATGCTCTGCCTACCGATTCTTTCCAGGACTGCACAGTGGCCGGCAGTCTGTCTCAATTGGAATGGCTGTTCTGCTAATTCTAATTCTATATCCCTGGGAGCGCCGGAGCCCTGGGGTTTGAAGTGAACACTGGTGTCTTTGTGTTGCTACAGCTTTGCACAGCTTCTGCTTGCATTACCATGTTGCAAAAACCCACCAGCACACACACACACACAAACACATACACAACTAATCTGCTCTAATTAAAAAAACATATCTCTTCCAAGATTAGAAACAAGCTTGGATCTTCTTTCTCAGATCTAAATCAGTCATGGCCAAGAAATGTAGAGGATGATACTCCTTTGCTTATCCGTCTCTCTCACGTACTTTTCTGACAGAGTCTAAAACAAGCATTGACACAGCGCATTTTGAAGCGCACACTCAATTCCTACATTTCTAAGTCAATAACCTTGTTTTACATCGGTATTTGCACTCACTTGTAACACTGAAATGTGCACACAAATATCCCCCCCCCCCAAACACACACATGATCTACTCACTTTAATCAGGTAGACCTGACAGTCAGAGTGGTAGTCATACTCAAGGCCATCAAAGGTGTGGTAGTGTCTGTCGCTGTAGACAGTACACACAGCTGGACATGGCGAGTAGCTGCAGTTAAAATAGCCACGGTGACACAGACTGAGGAGACGGACAGGTGGGTGCACAAGAGAACAGTAAAGAGAGAACAGAGGTGGGACAAAATTGTTTCATGCCAAGTATGGAAATACATTGTACTGTACTATGGATAATACGTATACATGTACGTGGCTTGATACAGTTTTTCAGTAATTTGTTCAAATCCTCAAATAAATAGATACAGTTACACAAGAATTTGAACACGATTTTTATTGTATAACTGCTCATTGTGGGATTTCTCCGTCAAATGCAGAGTAAAATAAAATGTGTATACCATTTGTAGCATGGTGTTTCCACAGTTTCTCCAGGCAAGTACTCGAGGCCCAGCCAGGCACAGGGGCAGTTCTCTGGATAGTAACACTCCCCATTATGCAGCACCAGCCTTAATAGATAAAATCATTATTTAAGCAGGAGGCACAGAACCTGCAAACACTTGACATAAAACCCACATTGCAGAAAGTCAATCTCCCTGTGCTGTGAGTAAAAACCAGGAGTGCAGATTTTCGATTCACTTGGGAAATATACAGTAGGCATTGAAAGTAATTAAGATAATCTCCACGGTAAATTGGCATGGTGCCCTTGATATAGCCATTTACAATAATACTACTTTAAATACACCTGAAGAATTTATTTTTGCGTCCCTGGTGTTGCAAGCAAGAATTATGGGCGAAGAAATGTTTCTTTACAGAGAAGGTAGATCTTTTGAGAGAAACGACTTCCTGGAAGATTTCAAATCACTGAAAAACTTGGACTTGGACTCTAAAAATGACTTTTATAGTCTTTTAAAGACACAAATCAGCAGAAATATTGGCAGGCAGTAGAACAGTGAATGGGCTTATTTTACCCGGGAGGACAGACACAGCCAGGGATGCATGGTGTGCTGGGAGGGCATGTGAGGTTCAACATCAGGTTACGGCAGGTGGGTGCACAAGCCACACCTCCTCTCTGCTCACTGCAGCTGTGGTACACTTTGCCCTCCGGACACTCCCCGACCTCCACACTGTCTGTCTCTACAATGTGCACACATGCACACACGTGCACGCACACACACACACACACACACACACACACTCAAGAAAATCAATGCCCAAGTCGCCTTAATGAATCAACCTTAGCAGCCAGTCATGGGAAACAAGCTACAACCACAGACATAAGGCTCTTGATTTCAGCAAGAGGGACACAGCCTGAAACGGCACTTTGTTTTTGGAATGAACAAGAGCAGGAACTAAGGGGGCAGGCTGTGAGGGGGTGCAGAGCATGGTGCAGAGAGGTTACCTTTTTCCTCTGGCACACACTCCATCTTCCCATTTCTGCACAAGCTGATGGAGGAGACAGGAAGGGAGAAAAAAAGAAGTCTGAGTGTTTTGGAACAAGCATAATGTTATCAAGCACAAGGTCAGTTTAAGGGCTCCACGTCTCATTTGACAATCACTCAAGCTTTTATTGCTGTCTCAAATGTATCAGACAGTGTGTGTTAGGATGTTACACGGTGTACTGTTAGGAGAGCAGCCAAACAGAGTTTTTCGCTTTTAAGTGCAGGTCAAGGCCGGCTGTGACTCACCAGGGACCAGAGGCGCTGAAGGTCACCTCCCCTGGCTGTGACACACCACCCATGGAGTAACAGTGACATTGGGACCTGAGGAAAAACTTGACATTATTTTAACTAGATTAACTAATGATGATGCTTTCCATTTTGTGTGTGTGTGTGTGTGTGTGTGTGTGTGTGTGTGTGTGTGTGTGTGTGTGTGTGTGTGTGTGTGTGTGTGTGTCTGCCAAATAACAATTGATAATGATCATAAGAAGGGCATATGAGTTGGTGGGTTCTCACAGTTGCACACAGCGCTGTCGCACATCGTCATGGTAACTTCCTTCTGAACAGCCACACCCTTCGGCACAGTCGTCGGGGTCGCACGTTTCCGTGCTAGAAAGAGCACGACAGGACCTCCTGCAAGACGACACACAAGAGTGGTACAGCATGCCTCCAAGGCACACCACTCCTGGACACACACATAGTAATACACATTTTATTAACTGTAGGCAAATTATTTCTCAACTTTATGATTTTGCGCTGTGTATACTGTGGGAGCCACGACAAAGACAAATTTCCATCAACATATATTGGACAATTCATTTTTTTCCGATTCTAAAAACAAACACAAATACAGAATACGTAAATTGTTACACGGCTTTAATTTCAACACAGCATGTATAAAAGCCGCCCAGAAGCCAAATACTCACCACATTCAGAGACTTGTGACCTGAAATCAATGTCAATGCCATGTTTGGAGCAGAGGTAAGCGTAGTGAGCCAGGGCTGTGCACAAACAGCTGCTACCGCATCGACAGGCCTGGTAGCGGCACTGCTGCTGGTAGACACTTGGACTGATGTAGCCATGACAGAGAGCAAAGACACTCCCCAAAAGCACCTCACACTGGGATGCATAGAATACTTAAAAAAGCACACACAGACACACACAACCAACGTTTAACACATTTGAAATTCTGGTCAGAACAAACTCAGATACCCTGCTGCTAAAACCTGTATACTTCCCGGGAATAAATAATATTTCGAATTTAGAATGTACAGAGCAGAGCTGCTGGGGCCTGTTGCACAAAGCTCCTTAAGTTGAGATTTTCCTTAAAAATCGGACTTAAGGTCTCCTTAAAAATAAGGTAGGTTGAATAAAGCCTCCTTAAGTTTCCTCCTTAAGATTTCCTTAAAATATCAACTTTTCTCCTTATCTTGGTCTATGGTGTCCCTTAACCGTTGTACAGAAGACCTTAGGAACCAAAGTAAGGGAAAGACTTAAGATACATCAGACTGGATATTAACCGCAACATGGCAGAGTTCACAGAGCAGAGTTGCTGGCATTTACGCCTGGAGGTATTTTTTCTTAATGCGAGGCATTCTGTAGCTTGTAGATTTCAAGATGCCCTTCACCCTTTCCATAATAAACCTAATACTACCAAGTAACACCAAAATAATAATAATTAAAATATGAAGCCATTATTACCATTGTGCTGGTTCATCTCACATGTGTCTACTATGGGCAGGTTTACAGGAGCTACACAAGCAGATGACACCTTCCACGCATTGGCATGAAGCTGAGGAGTCCCTTCAATCATACCGGCTGGAGACCTACACATACACAACAAAACATGCTCAGCTAAAGGGACATTCTCAACATTGAGCTGCAAGCAGCAAGTAATTGCTCACAGGAAGTCATCTCGTAGATTTCCACTGAAGGTTCCACAAAGGCCCAACGTCTGTCCGCGCCACTGGCTGTCTAGCTGAAGATAGACCCGCCCCCCTCGGCCATCATAATGCAGCCTCAGACCAATCCCTGCCTTTAGCTGTGTAAACACAGAGGTCAGCTTCACAACCTCCACTGCATCTATAGACCCAGAAAGAAACATGGAAACTCATAATCAATGATGTAATGAACGTAGGTGTAAAAATAATTTTCATGACAGTAAAAAGAGGAATAGACTTCACTGTGATCGTATGTGATTTAATGGGGAAATATAACTGTAGTTTATCAAAGTGCTTTTGTGATTCCTACCATCAACATAAGGCAGGACAGGCACCGGGTTGACACCAATTATCACCTCCCCCTCTCTGGTCAAAGTGATCTGACGACTCACATCTTCATCCAACACCACTGTCACTGACTGAACACACACCTGCTGCTATAGACACACACACCAAACAGATGGGGGCTGTCACATCTACGTAGAAAGAATACTGCAGGGCTGGGTAATGTGTGTGCGTGTATGCACTATGCACATAATCATTCACGCTACCTCTGCACAGGAAGTGTACTGCAGGGTGACGGTGTATCGGCTGCCGCTGCGGCTCTTTGCTAGCACGTACTGACACGCCCCCGGCTGGAGAAACATCCTACCGTCAAATGTCGTCACAAACGCATCCCCTACCAACGAACACTCCGCTAAGAAGAGAGAAAAGGGAGAATAATGAATTTGAATTCACAGTTTACACTTTGGTAACTAACTGTTCTGAAAGCGTCAACTCACCTGTGCAGTTGTTCTCAGTGCAGTTCCACACTCCTCCCATGCAAACACTATAAAAGAACATGCAGAAGGTTAAAAGCAAATTGGCAAAGCCACACTACATGCTCACTATTGATTAAACGTCCAGGCTCACCAGACACTACATCCCTGTTGAAGCACATGTCCTTGCATGTACGATGTACTATGGTAAACACATGGACACTGAGAAACAGCGATACATGTTCCATTTTGTAGGATAAGACCTGTGGTGAAGGAGGATAAAAAAGTTGGGAGAAGTCAATCAAATAAACAATAATTCAACAGAACTTAAGAAGATAATTAAATACCATCAGGACAGTAACAGCCGTCGAGACAGTGCAGATTGGTCCCCAGGCATTCTTTCTCAAATGTACAGGTGGGTGGACAGCAACTGATACAGTCCCTATACACAAAAGTGTCCTCGCAGCCATCATCTACACACAAACACAAACAGGTGAGCTTCACACAAAGGCAGATTACATAACATGGGCATGGAATAAATGTAGAACTGATATAAAAGGCAGATAATTACAAATTAGGGGGAAATATCACAAGTGAAATGGACAAATATCTGTTTTACTGAGAATGTGGAGACGCTGTGGTAACTTACTACAAGAAGGGAAGCTGTCTCTCCACTCTCTTACTGGATATCCAACATGGGAGCAGGCTCGGGTGTACTCTACTAAGGCTCGACAAAAGGTTTCCTCATCATCAGATCTTGGGAAAAAAATAGTCATGTTAATTTTGTAACTGGGCTTTCACTTGTAAACAACACACAAAAAGAGGATGAAAGAAAAGTTAACCATAAATAATCAATATATACAGTTTTGACTCACACACAGAGGTCAGAAACACAGCTGGCCACAAAGGGGTTTGGGTCAATGTTTTCATGACAGGACAGAAATGGGAAGAAGAGAAGTGCACTGCATTTCTCCATGGCATCCTGCACACATTCACAATACATAACATAATGACAGAGAGGAAAAGCAAAACAAACACTGCTGCAGGCACTTAAGAGTTATGCTTCATTCATAGTTAAAACCTCAAGCGAGAAGCTATAGAAGCTTTTTCAGTTGTAAGATTTATTCATGAAAGAAAGCTAAATTAGCTAATTACATTTTCTAACAGGGATTAAAAAGGCAGGCAAAGTTTGTGTTGATAATAATACTGAGTATACAGAATGTTTGTGTGTTTCTTACATCCATGTCTGATTCAGACTGGCAGGGCCCATTGAAGTCAAGATCTACCGAGGGACAGGCTATCTCATGAGGCAGGTCCACTGCCCAGCTGTTAGCAAACTCTGCGGGTTCGTCTGTCCGAATGCCTTAAACAAAAAGCAACACAAATACAGTTTGTATGTTCACCCAGCACACAAGTAAGAAATGCATAGTTAAGCACATACACAGTGTAAACATACTGTACAGTTGAAGTACCATTCAATCATCCACACATGCTTCATCGTCATCAGTTCTGTTTCTTTATTGTCATTAAACACAGTTACATTAAACATGAAACAGAACTCTGATTACAATAAAGTCAGGTATTAAGAGGATATATGATTAAATCTGTGTGTCCATAGCAGATTTTCAGTTTACTGTTTCTCTGAGTTCATCCTTTCTCCATTGGACAGCTCTCTCTCTCCTCAAACAATTAGGGAAGTGCAGTTCATATTACTGGTCACCTGAGGAAAGGACTCTTGCTTCTAACAGCCCATTCAAACCCAAACTATCAGTACTCTATCTATCCTTCCATTATGGTCTTTCCAGGTCCCAGCGCTACTATAATTGGTGCTGAGCGTATAATAATAATAATTTAGCTGAGTGGGTGCTGAGAGAAGGAATAAGAGGATGAGGGGCCGGTCAGGCCGGTCTTACCACGGGCAGTGGTGAGGTCATCGCCAGCGAGGTGGTTGAAGTTCCCACACAGGCCACAGGGGGCTCCCTGGTGCTCCTCGCTCATCTTCAGGTAAACACCTGAGCCTCCGTCCCAGGCCAAAGAGAAGCCGAAAACACTCTTCACCAACAGGTAATCGGCCAGTCGCTCGATAAACACACCACCTATAGTCTGGGGGAGACTTAACCTGACATTTCAGAGACAGACAGTCAAGAAAGTGACAGACAAAGTGTGCTTTTTTCATCATCATCATCATCATCATCATCATCATCAGTGTTTGTATCTCTGTATGTCTGTCTGTCATTCATAAAGTTGTTTGGAAAAGTGGCACTGCACTAGGGCTAATAATGCTCAATTGTGACTTTATGGTGATATGTGAGTTTAACCCACACACCTGCGGCCTCCTTTGTGGACCTGATATCCAGAGATGTGGATCTCCTCCTCATTTGGGAAGAACAGACTGAGAGCTCTTGGGCATGAATACACATTTCCGTCACACACTCTGCTGTTGTGGACCTGAGACGAGAAGAAGGTTGATGAAGGAGAATAAAAGAAAGTATGACAGAGAGGAAAAGCATGGAAATTAATTAATGAATTCCAAAGATTAGCCACTGCCTGAGAATTCTAAAAAAACTAAAACAAGTGGTTGTTGTGGTATTCCCTCTGAATCGCTGCAGCAACTCTGTTTGCTTTAATTGTCAATTGACAGCAGATGCAAGGGATTTGACAGAGACAGAATTTACTGTAGATGGTTACAATTAAAAACATTGTTTCCATGCTTAATGCCATGAGCATCATTTGTCATTAAGGCTGGTGATATCCTACATGTTATTGTTATTGACAACAAATGGCATGAAAAGACCGTCACCCACGTGTTAGTCTATCTCTTAAAATGTCTCAGTGACTCTCAGTCCCAGGATTATTCATTGTCAATCTTTAAAGATGGGCCACACATGTATGATTACATTTTTATAAAGGCTAAATCATTTCGTAAAACAGCTGGGCATTGTAACTTGTAACAGACACTGTTGTTGTAAAGCAGCTGACCGGCGCGGCGCTAAATGTGTACGTCACACCTGACGCTGTTTACAAGCACCTCTTTCATCCCGGAACGCTGTCTAAAAGGGGCTACTGATGCGCCAGCAGGCCGGCGTTGCTTGGTTCTGTGTAAATAACACAGAAGCAAGCAAAGCCAGCATATTAGAATGATGTTGTTCCGTCAATATGCCACAATCTCTGTGTAAAAGGGGCTACTGTTAAAGCGGGAGGGAATAGTGAATTAAGTCGGGGATTCACAGCTGTTTATTATGAGTTTTAGATGCAACATGGGTTAACTGAGGGTGTATTCACACATGCCGTGTTTAGTTCGGTTGAAACGAACTCAGATGCACTTCTGCCTTCGGTGCGCATCTTTCAGGCAGGTGTGAATACAGCAATCGCACTCGGGTGCGGACCAAACAAACGCTCCGAGACCCAGCTGAAGAGGTAGTCTCGATGCGTTTCCAAACGCACTCTGCTGCAGTTCGTTTGTGGTGTGAATTTGTTCGGACTCGATCCGACCCAAATGCAGGAGGCACTGTGCCTTTTCTTTCTTTTCTTTTTTAATAAATAGCCGTCAGCTTCACATTATGGGAAAGTGTTGTTGTCACCATTATTAGGAAGATTAGTTGTGGTTTGACCGGGAGCCAACAACAATATAAATGCTGAATGTGTTCAGCGATCAGATGAAGGAGAGGGGAGCGTCTCTCGCACAGTGCCAACAGGTTAACGCTGCGCAAGAAGTGTGTGTTTTTATTTTGCTTCCCATGTACGGGACCGTCAATACTATCCCCGTGTCAGTTTGGAGCTGAACTGCGCCGACCCAGCTGATACACAGCTTAATCAGCTGAGTGTCAGCTTGAGCCTATTCTTCTCGCGTGACGCGCATCCAGCACCAAAAATACAGTAAAAATGATGTTTCACATCGTAGGCTACAAGCCACATAACGTGGCATTGACATAAGGCTACACATTATGACCATATGAAACAACAATAATTTGATGTTTTTCCTCTTTATTTATAGGTTAGATGTAGGCCCTTTTATTATTTTTAGCCCCATATTATATCAATGATATATATTTCGCAGTTTAAACTTCGTGCTACCTGTTTCTCTCCACCCCAGAATGTCTGTCCAATGAATGAATGACCTCAGGTCACGTGTGGTTTTGCTTCGTAATGCTGGTTCACTTGCAAAAGGGGCAATATGAAAGTGGACCACACCAAACAAAAAAAATCAAAACTCTATTTGGTCTGGACCAAAGCAAGTGCACTAGCGGACTTTCCCAGTGTGAATACACCCTGAGAGGACTCAACAAGGTCTTCCGTCTTCTGCTCCCAATGAGAACTGCAAAATAATACAATACCATATGCCAAACACAGATGATTTAAAACTAACAAAGGGACTTATGACAATTACAGCTTTTACTGGGTTGATGACAGCTGCTAATAGGCATGCAGCCTATTATAATATAACCCTTATCTAACTCCTGTTTTTTAGAATTTTGGTTGGTTTAAGTAGTTAGTAACAACTGTCCATTAGCTTCTTTAAGTGACCTTTGTATTATTTTAGTTTGATGGTGTTACTGTAAAAAAGACTAACTACACTGCATACATTAAAGGCCCTTTCCCACCGCCGTGCGGCAACCGCCCTCTCAACCGCCTCCTTGCCGGAGGACTCCACCGGTGAGCCCGGCGTTTTTAGAAGCGGCTGCTGCCTCGGCGGCAATGACAGCGAGATGCTTCGGTGATCGTAACGTTGGGATAGCCCGACTAGAAGTCAACCACACTTATTTATCTCTTTCTCTCTCGTATAACGATGTTATAGTCTCTCTAGATGAGCCTTTATGAAGAATAAAAGTACAGCGAAAAAATACAGTTCTGTCTAAAAAATAATTCCCCTAGAAAATTGGCTTCAATCGCTGGTTCCACGTGTTTGTGTTTAGCGTAGAATATATATTCAATCTTTTTAAAATGACAGACACTTTAACATAGAGTTAATACATGGTAGAGCCGTGTTGTTTAGGTCTGGATACTCAGTTTGCAACGATGCCTTGTATAACCATCTTGCCGCTGGGCGGCTGCCGCTGGAAGTTTCAACACGGGGAAAGCTGAGCGGTTGGGCAAAATCTGTGCGCGTTCACGAGGGCGGCAACCGCTTCCTGGTCCAACCGCCGCGGCTGTAACCGCCTCTCCTCAGCCGCCCTTCCCTCATTGAAATGAATGGAGGCGGCGGCGTTGCTGTGCGGCGGTGGGAAAGGGCCTTAAGGTTAAATACTGGTTCAATAATTCAGTGGGTAAATTCAATCTGTATGCTCTTACCCACACCGTGTACTGTGGTGTAGCTGAGTGGCAGTCCTGGGCAAGAATGTAAGAGCAGGTTCCCGGGAAGTAGAAGTAGATTCCATCAAATGTTTCGTAGTGGTGCTGACCCCACGACCTGCAGATGCCGTCTCTATCCTGGCCCTGGTTAGGTACTGAGAGAAAAATCACACATGATTAGTTTGATAGTGAAGTGGATCTGTTTCATGTGGTGACACAAATCAATTTCCTTTACTTAACCGAGAGGGCAAGCCATACATCCTATCTCTTTTATCATCTTTATATCTTTCATCATCTTTTATTTCATTGAACTTATCAGTGGGAAATGAATACCAGGATTTTCTAAAAAGCCCTTTGTTGCAGGAAAAAATTCCCTACGGCTGGCTATGCCAAGATGCTGCCTAAGAGCCTCTACAAGATCTGAGGGGGCGGGGGATGGTGACAGTGAGTCACATCTTCTAATCTTATCCGTGAATGAGTTTCCACGCTGATAGAAATCCAAAATAGATGCACATGATTTTTTTTTATCAATTAATTACAAGATGCTCATCCTGTAATTAAGTCTTATTTAATATGTTTACAACATGGGTGTGCAGAACCCCCTTGAAATTCAAATAATTAATAAAAAGCTTTTTTTTTTGTTGAAACTTTTTGGTATAGTTCACTTTCCTGGAATCTCTGTTCAGTTGATATGGATTTAAAAGAAAGTTCTTCTTTATCTCCTTGTAAATAATCTATTTCAGGATTTCATTTCAAGCCTTAGTTCAGTTACAGGTCCCTCAGGAAATATATTGTTTCCAGCATGTGTGTCAACACTAAATTAGTTCGCTGAAATTAAAAATGTCTTCACAATAATTGTGTCCTCAGATCTCTAGATACACTGTATGAGTCTGTTCAGAATATAGAAACCAGAAACTCAATCACTCAGCTCTTACCGTATTACTCTAGTCTAAGTGATTTTTTATCTGACTCTGACAGATAGAGAAAGAATGTGGAAAACTTATAATTAATACTGGAGTGTGTGCAGGTAATTAACGTCTGTTGAATGATTGGAGATTATGATGTACACACACACACACACACACACACACACACACACAGTAACTGTATACTATTATTAAAAAGCTAGTTTGTTGCATACCGGGAATGTTGCTTGTCGGTCAATAAGGTTTCCATGTTGATGAGCTTTTGACAGATATGAGCTGATGCCATAAAAAAACCTGTCTGTCTGTGTGTGTGTGTGTGTGTGTGTGTGTGTGTGTGTGTGTGTGCGTGTGTGTGTGTGTGTGTGTGTGTGTGTGTGTGTGTGTGTGTGTGTGTTTGAATTACTCACTGATCTGGCAGCGGTCTCCCAGTGCCTGGAACTGAGAACAGTCACACACACCGCCCTCCTGACACCAGCCACCATTGAGGCAGCCACAATATTCTGGGAATGACACGGACAAACTCAAGTTCACTTTCTTTTCCACAGTCTACCTTGGGACATTTTTAGATTCAAGTTTCAGGGGAAAAAATTAAGGGTCATTGCATAAGCAGCGTATTTACCTGAAGAGGAATCTCTGGCTGTGTAGTTGTGTAAAATGCTGCGGGACAGAGTACCCTCCGACAGCAATGGCCTGTATGTCTTGGGGGGGAAAAATTAACAGTAGACACTTAGGGTAGTTCCTTTAGCAATTCTCAAGCTTTAGCAGAATCAGTGACATAGTGCTGTGCCGTTATTGTGCTGCTATAAGCAAAAAGTTGTGTCAGGTTGAGTGGGAGAAAGTTTTTGTGTTAGTGAGTGTGTCTCATAGTTTACAAAGACAGCTTTGTGCCCATTTGGATGTTGTGCGCATGTGGGTGCCCTGACCTCCACTGCTTCTCTTAGGTGTAGTGTACCAACCTCCTCCCCGAGGAGATCCCGTTTCCTCCGAAGTGCATTAGCCCTTCTGCACACACACAAACATGCACATTAGTGGGAAGAAACAGTCAGAGGGGAGACTTAAGTGCACTTTACACCAATTGAATCCAGTCTACAAACTACTCTTTACAGAACCTTACCATGCGCACACACGCACGCACACACACACACACACACACACACACACACACACACACACACACACAGCCTCTGTCACAAACTAGAGACAGAAAGTGCAAATGCAAACAACAATGCCAGCCTCTAAAATTATGGAGAGAACTGTTTTTTATATTTGGCCACACACAATTAATGACAGAGAATATTTCTTCAATTTCTTCCTTGAATTACCTCTGTAGTCTTCCTTCTGCCGATGAAAGTCGGCTATGAGCTCCTAAAAAGAAATGAATACTATTAACATTACATTTTCAGAATAGGTAAGCTATCAATCTATTCATAAAACACATATTTACACATGAACAATAAGCGATTTTTAAGCAGCTTATTACTTTTAGTTAGCTAATGCACATCTGTGTCATATGCAGGATGGTTTTGCAGTAGATGCAATGTAAGGACAGTATAGGACACCATATGTGTAAGGGGACAGCAATTGTAAACAATAAAACATAGTTAGGCTATTAACGATAGCTACCTTAATTACATAGGCTACATAATCATGATTTGCTATGGCAAGTATTGCCTCTTAAAATATATGTTGTTAAATTCACATGTTATTTAAGGAAGTTAAAGTTCCATAGGCTACTCACCCTCAAGTAACAGCAAGTTGGAAATTGAAAACGAGATGAGAAGAAATCGTTTCACTGTCCACTTTAAGTTCATCTCAGAGTCCGAAAGAAAGTCCCGCCGCAATGTTAACGGTGCATCTCAGTGGTCCCGGTGGAAAGGATTTAAGATGTTTAGATGCACCGCTGGACGATGCTCAGGTTGTGCTTGTGAAACTTACCTGGTGGCGACAGCCCCCCTCTGAGCAGATGACGAGTGGCCAACACCTGTGAGTGGGCAGGTACAGGTGAGCCTACAGTACACACGGCTCTCTCACTCACTCCAGCATCTTCAGCCAGCAGACAGGCTTAGCTCTAGCCAGTGTGAGAGCCCGCGGGTCAGCCGCGCCATCACGAAGGTTTATGCCTCTAAAGTTACCTTTACATTTATAGGTGACAAACAACCTGGGTGGTACGCTTTCGATGTAGGCCTAGGCCTAGACACAACGTGACGAAACGACACTGCCATGAGTCACAGAGAGAGGGCAGGGAATTTAACTCCAGGTCGCAAATTGCACTTTTGATAAGTCAGACAAAAGCTTCCCCTACTAAAAATATGAATTATGAGCCACCAGACAGCAAGTAAGTAAACACTTAAATAACGTACTGTAATTAAAAACAAACATACAATAGGTTCAGCTTTATCGGGAAATGCTGCAACATAGTTTAGTTTGTGTTTGTCTACTCAGTTAGCTAAAGTTAAGTTGTTAAGCGGTTGCTTTTGATTTTCCAGTGACAGCCTATCAATAGTTAGCAGCTAGCCTAGCATAATCTAGCGTTAGCGTAACTTCTTTAGCTTAAATGTTCACCCTTCTGCACGTTCAAGTTAGCTTTAAAACTGTAGCTAGCTAACTTTCGGTTATTAACTTTCATAACAGTTTAGACATGTTAATATATATAATTTGAAACTTATTACCGACAACTGGCTTGATATAGTATTGCTTTTTTAAATATTAGCTAGGTCTTGCTACGCATGCCCCTAACTTTTCATGTTGCTCCTGAGACATTTAGCCTGCCTGTCAGGAAAAGTAGGCTATGCGGTTAATGTTGTAGGTGAGAGGGGGTTAATTATTATAAATAAATACATACGCTATTTATTTTATTTTTTGTTGTTGTAAAGTTTAACTTATTAATTGAATAACCATATGGTCCACACTAAAACAGCAACATCTGTATAATATAACGACTAAAGAGTCCATTGCAATATCCAATAATAATAACATTGTGAAGCTTTTATAGACTAAATAATGACACTAATAGAATTAGTGATGCCTGAGTTAATATTTTTTGTTTCAGAGTTATAGAGTTGTTCACAATATCCTACCTGGTTGCAGTAGGCCTACTGGAGCACTACAGGCATGTTGGTCATTGGCAATTTAGAATAACTCTGGAAAAAGGGCTAAGTGTTAATTCTCCTCTAAAAAAAGACTCAAACATATTCAATATCATTCTGATTCTGGCCCCATTCTGACACTTTGGCAGTCTTCAAATTCTGATGCCAATAACACGTACACGCACCTACATGTTCTTTCACTGTATGTGCAAATGTGTTTGTGAATGGGTTAATTAAAGGTGATTTGATTAAAGGACTTTATACATTCAGTCCATGTAGGCTACCACTTCTCATTCTATGTACACCAACACAAATCGGTGTACTCTCTTTGCACCATTTGAAAATGAAATCAAAGGAATTGATATTTATAGAGTGTTAAACTAGCAATAGGCAACAGTGAATGTTATGAAAATAAAGTAGATACATTATATCAATCATATTTGGAGCTCATTTCATTATCCTTTACATTGTCTCCCTCTGCAGGTTATAGATATTGATGTCAGGTGGAGCATGCATGTGTGTGAACAGCACAGAACAGAAGAATAACATACACACAAGTTTAAAAAATGTCCTCTGGTTTATTAGCACTGTACATAGTGATATATTTTTTTGTCTAAAACTCGCCTTAGCAGTTTAAGATAGAAGCAGGAGGAGGGAATTACTGAAGGAGGTATAAGTCCATAGGAGGGACTCAATGTTAAGGGTAAAACAGGGTTTTATTGGGTTGGATTTACATTTTTTAGTAGCTTAAAGTTGTATTTTTTTAAATAGGGTAACTAGAGGAGAGGTAGGAAGAGGGAACATAAATCGGAAGAAGTTAAGGTAAATGCAGCAATCTATCAAAGCCAGGTGAGCTAAAAGTTTCATTTCTTGTTGGAAATGAGCGCGTTGACTTCCTCCTCTGTTTTTAAGCTATGCCATTGGGCTATTGGCCTCCGGGGGTTGGCCAGCATGTCTGACCAATGGCACTGCTCAGTCCCAGAGCTGTTAGCGCCCAGCAGCACCTTCCCGATGGCGTCGTTTTTCCCAATCTTATCATAGTCCAACACAGTCACGGCTATCTGCACCTTCTATAAATGAAAATGCACATACACACACAAAGACAATGACATTGACATATTCGATGGAAAGGATGAATTGCATATGCGTGTGTGCACAAATATATGTACCTCTATCTGTTCACATGGCACTTCAAAGCTGAAAGACTCGTTGTAGTAAGGGTTCAAAGTGTTCTTTTTTATCGTTGTTTTCTTCTTCTTGAGTCTTTTCCCATTCTGCATTAAGTGGATTTTCGCATAAGGGTCTGATAGAGAGAACAGAGAGTTTTTTATTTTTTTAAGATAATTTCTTGGCATTTTCAAGCTTTATTAGATAGTACAGAGTTGAAATGGGGAGACAGAGAGAGAGGGGGGATGACATGCAGTAAAGGTCCACGGGTCGGATTCGAACCTGCGACCACTGCAACGAAGGCCGGAGCCAATATGGTACGCGCTCTATCCAAGAGAGGTTTTATGGCAGAGCAACAGAGCAACTGCCTGGCACTGATGCAGTAACTCCATCAGTGAAACACAACATCTATTGTAGTAAGCTCCTGATAGTTCCCCCCAAATAGAAACGTATTTAAAGTGGACACACCACTACAAAGGCAGTTAAAAGGCCTTAATGCTCAAACAGCTATCAAACCTTGACTATTTACAGTGCACTTATATAATATATACTGAGACATTTTTTCTTATTATTTTAAATAATATATACGGTAAAGAAAATGATTACATTTAATTGTTTGCTGATTGACTCACCTGACAGTCCACCCACATCCATTTTCTTAAGGTTTTTGGCTTCCAAAATCACTACAGTCAGCTTCCCTGCAGTAGGCACAAACCTCAAGGACAAACATATGTCTCCAAGCCGCTCACTCTGATACAAAGAAGAAGAAGTGTGCATGTTGTTGGGGATTCGTCTTGTAATTTCATAACAATTACATTTAAAGGTGTTTTACTGAAGCTTAAATATCAACATGACAAAAGGATTAAGTCTTCCTCAGAGACAAAGGTGCGTCAATGAACGCATGCAGTGTAAGGATGCTGTGCAGTGTTCCTGGCTTTAATAATAAATGTTGAAATCAAAGGAGAAAGTATTTTATTAACTCAAGCCACAGCAGTAACAGTGTTTCCCTTAAAACAACAACGAAAAACATGAAATAAAAGGAAAAAAAAAATACTGTTTCCCACTGAATAACTATTTTGTGAAAATCTAAAAGATTTGCGTTTTCCTGTCTAACTTTGTACATCTCCTCTCCCCCTCTCATCACAGTGTGCTCCCACCTCCTCCTTCTCTGCCTTCTGCAGATCCCTCCACTCCTGCATAGACTGGCTGAAGTCCATGCCGCTCATGGGAATCTTCACATCCCCGATGGCGTCGTGTTTTGAGAAGCGGTCAAAGTCGTACACAGTCATCACTAACGTCTTCCCGCCCAGCTCAGTGTACGGTACCTAAAGAGCACCATTTTACAAACATATCATTTGACATACTCAGGAGGATGAATAACTACTTAATATATTATGGAGTTTTTATTCACCTTAAATGTGAACGTCTCATCGAAGTTGGGTTCGAGGGTCTTCCTATGAACTTTGGTTTCAAACTTTTTCTTTTTGTCCGGGTGCAGATACACTTTAACATAAGGGTCGGAACTACCTCCCACATCCATCGCAGGAATTTCTCTAGCCTGCAAGATGCCTACTACCAGCTAGGGAGTGAGAGCAAAGGAGAGTAATGACTAGAAATGTGAATCTAGCTAATTGACAGAGAGAAGGAATGTATTAAAATGTGATTTTTTTTTTCTTAGAGTTTACAGAGGATGGTCAAAAACAAGTCATAGGGAATAGCAGCATCTCACCGAGTTATCTGTGAAGTTGTAATCTAATGTGAAATGCAGCCTGCCAAGCTTCTCCTCCTCCTTAGGCTCATTATCCGACAGTTTTTCCTTTTTGCTTTCATCTTTCAGCGGCTGTACACAAACGGAGACACACATCACATGTGGGGGAAATATATAGTGTTACGACTAACCAATGAGGACTTTTCTGAAACTTGTGGAGCAGCTATTTGTGCTGTGTTCCTACAGAAGATTGTATAGCATTACACAGACAGAGGCAATTAAACACATATAATGTTACCATATAAAGTTTACTCAATGTTTAAAGGGGATCTTTACACCATCAGGGTGTCTAAATGTGACCTGCATCCTAGAAGACAGTGCAACAACATATTTCAGACTTCAACATGAGTAATGTGCAAACATTCATTAGTCTTAACACACACAGACAGCTATACTAGTCCTAGGTGACCCGGATGTCAGAATTGTGATACACCGCAAGGACATCTGCAGGAGGAAACAGCGTGTCTGTGTGTGGCCTACCTTCTTGTAACCTTCATCCATTTCAGTTTCAAAGTCTCCATTGCTCTTCTCTTTTCCCTTTTTCTTTTCCTTCTCTTTGTCCTTGTCCTTCTTTTTCAAGCACTTCTTCCACACACACATGGCACACGACAGCACGGCACACAAACTCACGATGCTAAGGGCAGCAACAGCCCATGATGGCACTGTAAAAACCACATCAAAATACACACGCACTGTTGATGATACATCATCGTTTTACTTACACTTCGACAACAAAGTGTTCAAAATATTACCCTCAAATTTCCCCTCCGAATAAATTTTTCTGTGTAATCATATATACAGGATGCAATCCAATACTGTAATAAATGCTATTGTCGGAGAGGTGTTAATTAAAAAATCTGTGGTCATTTTTAGGTTGATTTTTGTGGTGGTGTTATACTGGGTTACAATGTATTGTGAGCTTTAATCATCATCCATATCACTTGTATTTTGTATGTCTGACCTTTTATATCTGTCAAGATGGAATTTTTAATTGCTGAACCGTTTGAGTTCAATGGCAGGATACATTTATTTTAAAGGGGACATATTATGAAAAACCAAACATTGCCGGTGCTTGGGCACACTTTGTAGGTTATTGGGGTCCCTACCAGCACACACAAGCTTATAAAAGACAACTATGTTAGTTTCTTCTGGGATGCTTATTTCGAAAAAGGGGGGATTTGAAGGTTTCTTCCAAAAAACACAGACTGATGACGAAATCGGTCGGTTTTCATTAACATAAATACTCCCACGGGAAAGCTCATCAGAAACTCGGCAGTTGATTGGCAAATCAATACGCCCCGTTGGTAACCACACACACCTGGAACTGCACCTGCTAATGCAACAACAGAGCAGAAGCAAGCTGCAGTGTTAGCTCATCCTCAAGCTACCATCACACCCCAGCCTCGAAGTAGACCGGGGCTGAATGGATTTACTTCATTTGTTGTTAGGCTATGCCCGGCAAAGGTTGGCAATCTAGTGTGATCTGCCATTATAGTACTGGAGTGTGAAGGAGATTGTGCCTGGAAGACTGAGAGACACCATCTCTCCTCTGGAAATGTAAGTAGCCTAGTCCTATTTAAAAACAAATCTGTCCGTTTATGAGTTCAATGTGTGTAATGTGCTTTAATTTATCCCTCCTAAAATAACCAACGCCAAACGAGATAATGCCGCTATTTCTTGTGTAGGCTCTTATTGTGAAAAGGTGGAACACGGAAGTGTTGTTGTAATGTGGTTGTTTTGACTTGGGAGCGCTTCAATAAAGTGGCTCGTTCCGTTCCGTGCTATAATACTGAAGTATAGGGACGGCCAAAACGCTTGGTTACAGTAGTATATAGCTAGAGTTAGCGTTAGCGTCCGCTAGCTTAACCGTTAGCTTTATGCTAACATTTAGATCTGTGAGTCTGTCCATGACAGCCCCTGTGTGAAAAAACAGACTGTGAACTATGGTGTGTTGGAAACTGAATAGTATTTATTTGTTGTTGACAGTGTAGTTATGCAAGCAGTTGTGGTACATGCAGCAGTAGGCCTATTACATCTCCAGTATAATGTACAATATAATAGACAGGAATATTGTAAATTGCTGATGTTTGTTTCCTGTCCATTATATTTCAAAAAGCACACAGTAGCCTATCACTCAGAACTCGTTGCTTCTTAAGCAAGGGCTATACTGAACTTATTAGTAGCCAATCTTATTTAATAATGGAAGAAGACATATTTTCATTAGTTTGTAGCTTTGCCATAACTACAGATGTATGATGTATATTTCAGCTAGTCTACATGATATAACATTGAATGTGCCATGTTTTACAGATATGAGTGACCTGACGGACCACACTATTCGTTCCTTCAGAGGAGGATGTGTTCACTGCTGGGACAGGTGGTCTTCTTCAGGGCCCACCAGCAACAACTGGACAGTTACAAGTTATGACTTTGCTTCTGTTTGATATGTAAACTTTATATTTCCATTTCACTGGCTATGAATAAACTGCTTTATTTTTAAGTATGATTTTGGTCTTTTTAAAATGTAATGAATGATACTGTTTTATAAGAAATATTCAGAGAGATAAAGGGTTGAATTAAAAAAAACGTAAAGTCAATGCATGTAAATCGGTCAGAAAACTAGTCCAACATCTTGACTATGAAAATGTGAGTTTCAAGTAATCCTTTACTACACGAAGCAAACAGTGACAGTTAGCAACACAATACATTTTTTAACAGTCAAACTTTATTATAAATCAGTGATCACAATACAAATGATATTGAAAGGGTGCCAGATAATTGTGATAATTCGCAGTTATGACTAATTATTTCAATTTTTTTTTTTTTTACAAAAGATGCCTTTCCAGTGAATCTTGACATGATACATTCCTTTCCTGCCTCGTTACTGTACATGTATACATGTTACCTCAGCATGGCTTCACAACCAAAGCTTTTTCACTCCACTGGGTTGTAGATCATTCCCCAGTTTAACCTGTAGAGACATACATAAAACGTTGTATGTTACAAGTTAGGAGGTTTTTGCATAAATACTTAGCTCATATTCTGTTATTGACAGTGACATATTTAAACTGTATTTACCTGAGGATAATGTCAGGGAAACCAGAAATCTTGATGCAATTTTCACAGTTTTCAGCTCAGACTCCTGCCTGACCAGGTTCAGTTGTAAAGCTTTTGGTTTAGAAGTGGTAAGTGTGCTGACATTTGCTGTAGAAATTAAGCTAAACATGGTAACATCGATCTCCATGCTGCATTGGCCAAAAGTAAACAAAACTGACAGCTGGGCGTGTGCCATGCCCATATAGGTAGGTATAGAGTAAATGAGCAGGGCGGTGCATGCACGCCCATGTAGATCTGACCAGTCAGAGCAGACTAGGAGGGGGGTAGATGTCAAAACCAAATTTTTTAGGGAGAGGCCAAAAAAGGCCTGAAAAGGCAATGAAGAAATGGGCATTGGTAGAAAACTAATGGGCTTTTTGTACAATAGACCATTAAAACCTTTTCTAGTAGACCTCGGAAATACACATTTAAACCCGAGTTTTTGCATAATATGTCCCCTTATTTTAATATTTCAGTTATACCTGCCTAAAGGTCAGTGATGAAGATGGTGTGTGTTAGATGTCTAACTCACTGTGGACGCTCCGCATTTCACTCATGAATCTGTTGGGATTTAAGCCTTTGTTTTGGCCTTGGGTGGTTGTTGCATTTGGCAAGTGGGTCGGGGTAGTGGGGGAGCCCAGTGCAGCCGGGCCAGCTCCATGGTTCCCAACCATTATGTGAGGAGTGATGGAATATCCAGAATTAAACTGACAGAGAAACAGAGACACAGAAAAAAAAACTTCCCTTAACAAATAACAACTTGTACTATATTTAGAACATTACACTTATAAAGCACACCTGTATTTTCCTTACCTGGTCCTACCAGACCATCGTACTTCATTTAATTTGTACAGATCTTTCCAAATAAACCTCATAAACACACAAACACCACAGCAGGTTTTTTCATAAATCCCATTGATCAAATGTATTTGAAGCAATAATCTGTTTATAGACAATGTATATCTAACGGTGTCAAATGACCTCTCTTGTTTCTGCTGACCTGGCACAAACACTTGAACACAGGATATGCAAGCCGCTTTCTCTGCCAAGCCTGCTGACATGAAGGGGAGAGGGGGGGGGGCAGTTGAAGCGTCATGCGAGGACCACTGCTGTTCCATGGTGAGCTGCCAGAGGTGGTACTCATGTGCCAAGGTCACCGCTCGCTCAGTGCAGGTCAACAAACATGAGTGAAAAGTCTCGCTGTCGAGGCTGGACTCAAGTGCAAAAGTGTTTTGATATTTTACTTTTCTATTCTGCAGACGTCACACATATTGAGTGTCCGGGGTTTGAGTCAGCAGATGTGAACTCACACCATGGCAAACACTGATCTCAGGTCATTTCTGTATTTTCAGAGTTATTCAAAAGACAGAGGCTGAAACAGAAGCCACCAGTGATACACTGACAGCAGGAGCAAACACAAGAATGCAAGGTCCATCGAAAAGGAATGGTTAGTGATACCAAACAGAACATTATGTCTGATATGTTACCATTTTTTGATAGTAATTCTGATCATATTATTTACTATATTTTAAACAATAACATTAGTTCTGATACGCTTTTGTAAAAGTGTAACTAAGTATTCCATAATTCACATAATTTAATTTAATTTAAGCTGCCAACACGAAACAGAAAACATCATACAAGCTATTCACTTAATTAAAAATTATAATTGGATTAGGAATTATGAGGTATCCGTATCAGTACATTCATTAATTGTCTTCTACCTCTCCTTTTTGCGGCAGAGGTGATGAGGACCATACAATACCACAAATTCAATAAAAGCCCTACAACTCAAAAATGACAAGACAGCCTTGTTTTTATCTTGACGTGGGACTTTTTCTTTTTTCAACCTAAAGAAGAAGCGAAAGAAAATTGCTGAACTTGAGACACAAACTGATCCATTTCTGCGCATGATGATTGAATGCAAAAACCTGATCAATAGTATTTTTTCTTCTATGCATATATGGCTTACTAGTCACACAAACCAGAGGGCAATACATTGAGGCACTTTTAATTGACAAAGGAAACGGCAAAAGGATGGAGCGACATACCTGTATTTGGTTGTCCCAGCAGAATGTTCAGATTCTCAGGTACTCCTTTCCTTTACAGAGAGGTGGCGGGGGAGAAAAAGATGACAGGACCAGAGAGGGCAGGAGAGGCGGAGGGAAACAGTGAGGTAAGAGAGTTTTGCGTCTCACCCGTTATTAGAAATCAAGGGGAAAGCGCAGGTGTGTGAAAGCTGGATGAAAAGAGAGAAAGAGAGGGAGGATAGGACAAGATAGGTTTGGGGTAAGTTGAATTGCAGCTGGTCATTTTGTGTTGCGTCCGTGTGTGTGTGTGTTTGGGTGAATGTGTTCTTTTCTGTCCATTCAGTTCTCATGGGAGCGCTAGTGCATATTTCTGACACCCCACCTCTTGCGACCTCTGTCCCATCCCTACAGGTCACCCTCACCGGGCCACTGATGCATATTCATTAGTGTAGTGACATGGCTTTTTAAAGGCTCGTTAGCATAGTGAGAGTTCAGCAATAGAGGACATTTACATTCAGAGTGGACAGCTCTTGTGTGTGTGCGCGCCTCTGTACATCTGGCAGTAGATGCAGAACTGTCTCATATTGTCTATGTTTAGATGATGTTGCCTGATTTAGAAACTTAGGATGTGGTTTCTGCGGCAACACAGAGATCAAGTTCCGGCCCCACCCTGTTCACCTTGAGGTTCCACACATACTGTACAGAAGGAGGGATGAGACAGAGGGTAAAGGGAGGGGGATGGGCAGGGAAGAGAGCACAAAATAACCTCTGTCCCATACAGAAGTATGCACTCTACTGTATGTATGTTTCTTTGTTACAACTAACAATTTCTATTTGCAGTGAGCCATATGTGTGCAAGTCAGGAGGCAGGCCTGACTCAAGTCCATGGTGGAATTGTGAGGCAACATGAGAGAAACCCATCTTTTTGGCCATAGCACAATTTATGTGTGCAGTTAGTAAAAATAAACATATTATTTTCATTTTCAATAAAGCATAGAAAATGTCCTTATTGAAAAGTAAGTTAATAGTTGAACAGAAGCCTTTTTTCACAGCAGATGTTCTGACTAATATTTTCAAAGTGTAGGCTACTAAAGCGGAGGAATGGAATTCCACCATAATTCAGTTTATTGTATACACTTATCCTGTTACTGTTACAGATGTCTTCAGATGTCTTCATTGGAAAAGGCCTATTGTCCTACACATTTCCTCATGTTATTTTCTTTGCCTAGCACCACTATGTGTAGCTGTGGCTGCAAATGCACGTTATATGATGTCCACAGACCAGTTGTTTATGTAACCTAACTGGCATACAGTGACATAACGCTATGCCATTGCCAAGGTGTGTGTGTGTGTGTGTGTGTGTGTGTGTGTGAGAGAGAGAGAGAGAGAGTGAAAGTGGGGTAACAAAGAAAGGATCAAAGAGGAGGGCCAAATCCAAACATTTTAATTTTATTTTCCTCAACTACACCATGCAATGGTTCTTATAAGGTATTTGCAGTTGAGGTGCCTCGGTAGCCGACCGCACACAACCGCAACTTGTCCGGTTCGATTCCAGCTTGTGACCTTATGAGTTGCTTTTCATTCCCCCCTCTCTCCCAACATTTCCTGTTTATAATTGTCCATCAAAAAGCAAAAAGGTCACCCCAAATATATAGGCAATTTGCCTTTTTAATGGCCAGTTATAGCTGGATTTACTTCGCATGCAGTATGCACACAATTAGGAAACACAATTTTGTTCATAACAATGGGCCTATAACTTGCAGCTCTTGCTTGGTGTGCTCTCTTTGCGGTTGAGTCAATGGGACCCAAGATCCTCTGCAAAGAGGATTGTGGATCAGAATATCCAGAAAAAACATATTGGCTTGTACACTGAAAATGTGACCGGATCTAGTAGGGCATCTGGGTATTCTTGGCATACTGCATTTGACATGAATGTGTTGGCTTTTTCTGACATAGGCCTACTAAATAAAATAGAAGTAGCAACTAATACCAACGCACGCTAGGTGGCAGCCATCATCTCTGATCTTACTCACATCTACGCAGCAGACCGCAGAAGAAGTCTCGTCTCTTGGATACAGAAAGCCTTCCAGCCAGCTGGACTGATGGTGAGTTCTCTCAGAGTAAAACTTTGTGTTTATGTTTTTCTGTTAGTAAGAAAACGGTGGTTCCAGCAATGTATATGATTGATAATACAAATCCATTCGTCTGTGCCGTGGACGAATTTTTACTGCATTGGTTCAGTTAACTACCTAGCTAGCAGATGCTAACGGTTTCTAACGTAGCCTAATCAGAGTCGCGTTGGCCGAGGAGCAGTGAACTACACTGAAAGTAACCTCTGATTAATTTATTGAATCCAATGATACGACTGCACAGAGCACAGGACATCTACCACGTATATAATGACACACGCTGGGTAAGAACTGTTGTGAAAAACTTACACTAGTAACGTTAGCGATTAATTAATGCCAATTTGTATATCTGATACTATACCTCACATTCTTCATTCAGACACTATTTGGATTGGAAGATTTACATTTGAGCTTTTATTTATCATACTTTGCATTCATGTATGAAAGACATGAGTTTTACATTAAGTTTGTCTTTGTAATAGGCTACATAACACCGAAAAAGTATAGGGTTTATAATATACTCTACTCTATGACCATATTGTTGTTGAATTGATTTATTATGAGTAGTGCATGCTCAATGTGATAGCTGCAGTTGAAAGGTAGGATGTCACAAGGTAGTTTTTCGTTAATATTTAAAAAGGAGAAAATAGCCTTTCAAATGCAATCAAAGATCCAAAATTGGCATCCTCCATGTGTCAGATGTTGGTGAAGTACAACTCTCTAGACTTTAATGATTCACGCCCACTTTTAGTGTTTCAAGTGTTATTTTCCCTTCTGTTGCTTTTCATAGTGAACCAAAACTCTACATTTGCACACCACATGTGGTGCTAATTCACTCCAATGACTGCGTCACTGAGATTAAAAAATAAATAAAAATCCTGGTTAAGTTACTTGTTTGTAAAACTGTATTTGAATTGAATTGATAGTTTCCTCTTTTAAACCTCAGCCTGTGCTGGTGGAACATCTTCGCCTGGAACATGTCCTGCAGACTGTGGGTGTGTTGGAGTCAGTCGTCTGCCGCAGTTTTGGAACTGAAGGAGGACAGGTGCTGTTCACTCGAGACACGGGGCAGGCGATGTTGACCCGCAGTGGGACATGCATTCTCACAGCACTACGACTAGAGCATCCACTGGCCAGGTAACACAAAGACACATTTATTGTTTCACTGTTACCCCTTTTCCACCAGCGGGAACCATGTTCCAGTTTGGGGCCGGTGTAGAGTCGGTTCGCAGATGGTTCAACTTGGGAACCATTTTAAGGACCAGTTTGTTTTTCTATGGGCTAGAGAGCCACGTCATGATGTCACCTTACAGTCTGTGTAAGTCTCTCAAAGTTAACACTCTCCAAGCTAATGCTAGCCTCTGGCTTTGCTTCTTAACCAAACAAAACCTATCCAGTGTATTTGCGCTGGTTGTTGTGATCACTACGTTTTTAGGAATCGGTAGCGGTGTTTTTAAATATGGCCGACATGAGTTTTTTGGTGGTCTGAGTGGTAAGCATAATCCAGCTCCTGACGTAGAGGTTCCCAGTTCAAGAACAGCTCAGAGTTTGTGCCACACTGGAATAGCAAAAAACTGGTTCCCGACTGTACTTTAGTCATCTAATAAGTCATCCAATTTTGCCTCTGTGGAAAGGGGTATATGATACTCTTCATCAAGTGATATTTTCTCCTCTGATGCACTTGTGTGTGTTTTTTTCTTTTTCTAAGGATGGTGGTCGAGTGTGTCTTGAAACACAGCACCTTAACAGGGGATGGATCCAAGACCTTCATTCTTCTTCTGGCGTCATTACTGCGGATGATTCATGCAACAGCCGTCAAGAACCCTAATATTTCTCACACCTATAACTCCAGGGAAGTAGCAGAGGCTGCCACTGCCAGGCACTTGGCTGACAAACTGCTGGCTTTTGCATCGCAAGAATTGGATAATATTATTTCTATTGGAGTGGTCCCTTATGGACACTGTCTTTCGTGGCAGGACTTCATTGCAAAAAAACAATTACCCGCTCACACAAACAATAATTTTGTGCAAAAGCTGCTGGTGTCATTCTTCCTTACACGTCTGGGTCGTACTCACTGTAACTTTATTAGCGACCTCACCTGTGAAATGCTCACTCAATGGAAGTCTAAAGATGACCCACCCTTGTTTTCACTTAAGTTTGTAAATGACAACCTGCCTGCATTGCAAACACCTGTTTCAGGGTTCCCTATAAACTATTCACGTTTGATTGAGGGGCAGGTAATTCACAGAGACTTTGCTATGCCCTTCCCTCAGACTGACCACCAGCCAGTTAGAGCTGTAGTCGTCATTGGGTACCTCCAGCCAAAAATGCTTAACGCAGGAGAGGTGCTGGAGCTGGGATGTCCCAAACAAGGGATGAAGGAGTCAAGTATCATGCAGTTTAGCGCTTGGGCAGAAAGGTCGCTAGAGTGTGTCATTGCACATCTGCAGAGTTTGGGTGTCTCTGTGATCCTGTCTGCAGTTAAACAGTCTGCTGCTGTCCTGGCTTTAGCTGCACAGGCAGAGATTTGCATTGTGGAGTGCATCAGTGAAGATGAGCTGTCTCTCTTTAACCAGCTAAGTGGGTCCACACCTGTCTCAGACTGCTGGAACATTGAACCAGACCACGTTGCTACACTGACCTTTTGCCGACCAATTCTGCTGGGAGCCCACAGGTATGAAAGCAGGTTTCTCTTTCTCAGTCGTATACTATGCATATAAAGAATTACCTAAGGATTCCACATAGCTAGATTCCATAGGGCCTTCTTTTTTTTCTTCATCTGGTTTCATTTATTAATTAAAATATTCTTTTTCCCCTTTTCCACAGGTATGTCCATGTGGCTTTCCATTATTCAGTGGAAAGGGTCATGGCCAGACCTTGTAGTCTGATCATTTGTGGCCCAGGGGAAGGGCAAACTGACCAGTATGCATGTGCATTCCGGGATGCCATCCGCGTGCTACTCTCAACTTGGGAGCCCAAAGATATGACTGCAACTACAGCATCAAAGAGGACCTTGCAGTTAAACACAGGCACATCTTTACACATGGACAATCGGATCGGTGCACCTTCCTTGCAGCAGTGCGTGTTCGAGCCAGGCTGTGTTTTACCTGCTGGTGGAACATTTGAGTTTCTCTTAAACCATGCTCTCCTACAACATGCAATGTGCACAGGTTCTAATGACACAAATATGAGTCTCCCTGCTGTTTCCCAGCTCTTAGCAAATGCACTACTAAGTGTGCCACGTCAGATTTACTCCCACAGTCCACGACATTTCCTCCAGACTCAAACCAAGCTCCTAAATTCAATTCAAAATCATTCTCACCCTTTCAGCCCTGTATATGAACACAAACTCAACGCATTCCTCATACAGGGCCAGGGAAAAAGTGGAAGTCCTCTTGAGGAGGGCAATACAAGTGTGCATTGTTATAGAAAGGCTGATGTGTCAGCAAAGGTCTTTATGATGGACTTGGGTCTTGAATCTGTCTCCTGTAAATACCAACTGCTTGTGGCCGTGCTGCAGTGTGTCTCACATCTTCTCCAGGTGGACACTGTGATGCATGTAAATACTTCCTTACACACACAATCACACAGACTTTCTAACATTTCCTGGAAGGACACAGAGGAGGAGGCTGAGGACTGAGGTTGTTTTGTGTCCCAAGAAGAAAGCAATAAACACATTGTCTCTAACTATTTTCATCGTGTATGTTTTCTTTGTAAAAAGGTTAGAGGAAATCCTTCACAATCATTTTAAAAACAGATTTCTACAGTCATTTTAGTATGGCCACTGTATCAAGTCTAGGTAGGGCAATAATACAACACCAAATGTCTAAGGACAGAATTTGGAGTACCACATATTTTTATGTTTATCTACTGTGTGTTAATCTGAAGTAGTGTTAGGGTCTTAAGTGTTGATATTGGCCACTGTCCTCAAGAGTTCTCTTCATGTTTTTCTTCTTCAACATTTCACTTCCTTATCTGAGTTTTCCTGCCCTCTTCCGTTGGCTAGGACATGTTCTATTATGTAAAAGGAGTGCACACAGAACAACACAGAGACATCGTCTCTCATATATACACACTTTTTTTTAATAATCAGTGTTATCTCCATAGTTGGGGTGGGAGGTCTGAGAGGGCAACACCCAGCTTTCAACAACCAAATCAAAGCGTACTTCCTTGTGCTGTTATCAGAGGAACACTAACTGTTTAATCACTTCTTTTTGGGGAAATGGTGAGTCATTTAAAATTAACTTGACTCACTACCATATATAAATGTTTACTGTTTACCATAATCATTGTGCACTTGTCCTTTTGTACTAACTGAAAAACAAAGGGTCCTTAAGAAAGAAGCTTTGTTTAGCTATGGATTAAACTCTACATGAGTCACACTTGATGGTTGTGAAGTCAAAGATATGAAAGTTTGGCGGGGAGTATTCAGAATGTTTTTTTCCACTGCGCACATGGAAAATAACCTGAATGTTATGTTCAGTCTTATCAAGGCAGCTATGCCCTCTTGAACCTTACATGCACCTTATATCCTACACAGCTAAATCTAATAAACTAAGCAAAGTCAATCTGATCAATTTAAAAGTAGAGATTCTGCCATATAGTAAATTAAATGTACTCAGTGGCCTGCTGACAATAGGCCTTAAGTAAAACATAGTCACATTTAACAGCTCATTTTATCTCTTTGCACTGTGTGTACGTGAGTGATGAATTCCGTAAAATAGTACTCTCAAAGACGATTCAGTTTGGTTTATTTGGCTCTCATTTATTTTTGTCTCTGTAAAACATGGTGCATATGGTATGAACCAAATCTCTGTAAAAATGAAAAGAACATTATAAAACAGATAATTAAACCACACAAACCATACAACAGCCTAAGTGTATATGATCTTACAAATAAAAAATACATTCACACAACATAATACAATAAAAGGCGTTTTTTTGAAGGGTGAGTTTGGAGATAAAGTTTGGAAAAGTAAGGTACTAATTACTTGTCCTAATAAAGGAACTGAAATGCTACTCTTATACCAAGCTGAAACCACAGGCACCGCAGTTCATAGCTCGGCTTCTCGTTGGCTACTAGTCACCATGGTTTGACTTCAGTGTTGTAAGAAAAATAAATTGTAGAATTTCATTTGATACTGCTGAACTGTGCTGAAGTGGTGGTGGTTGCCTTTTTTATGGCCCTGTTCCATGACTCCTCTTGCCAGTAGGTGAGAAATGTGATCAGGATACAATAATATGATCTTTTGTCTAGATAATTAGCAGTTCACAAACAGTAATTTCAATCAAATGACCACAGAATTACACATTTCTGTACTACATTGTCACTGAAGCACAGATGACACCCATTCTATAGTTGGGCCAAACAACCACATTGCATTTATATGGGCTACTCCAGGAAGGTAGGCCTAAGTGTCAGCAACCCAGTTATAACTGATGTAAATGTAATAATCAGAAATATCTGCACTCAAAGTAACTTAGGTTACCCCCAATTGAACAAGCAGTGTTTCTATTGGCAGTGGGGAGTCATGTGACCCTAGGAATGACATCATGCAACATTAACAAGGTCTTCATGGTGTGCATCACACCACCTCCCGAGACTTCCTGATGGCACAGCACAGGAGCATGCTAAAGATCATCCCAAACACCTGTAAGAAGAGGGAGACAACATACATTACTTGTGTTTGCGATAGCTCATGCATTCACTGTATTGTGCATTGAAAATTGATGGGTAACAATCAAAACAATCTTGTTTTACCATAACAACACCGATGGTGACGCCCACACCTCCTATGATGTGTAGTTTGGAGTTAAAGACCTCATCAATGGCATCGGGGCAGCTCTGCAACACACAGACATTATTCCTTTCTGCTTTCTCTACACCTATGCTGAAAATTACTTGTTGTATTGCACACATTTACAACTTAGAAGCATGCAGTCTCCAGTAAACCATTGTTGCCTTAGTAACACTGTGAAGAGACTGAGGGAAATAGTCTGCAAAGGGAAGACTGATATACTCATGACTACACATCAGGCCATCATTATACGTTTAACAAATGGTAATTGGCCCAGCTCTCACAGAGTTGAAGCATGTCTGACATCTGTTAGTCTCTCGTATTGATATCATTCTTTCTCAATGCCTTCAATGAAGTACCTGGCTGTGTTGGCAATGGCATCCAACCTATTCACACATTCGGGGTGTAGTTGTACCTTAGTAATGAGCTTCTCAAGCATGTCTCCCTGGGGACAGGTTTCTTTCGCAGCATCTGCTGCAGTACCAGTTGGTCCGCAACAGTTCAGCTGTAAACACAAATAATAATGCCTTAACAAAATAATTTGGAGTTGCTTGCTTACTGTGCAAAAATCCAACTAGCAAGATACTGTACATTACAAACAGGTACATTAATGCCTGAACTTTAGGGTCCCTATGATGAGCTAGGCTATCATAGGGTAACGATCCAAGGGTTGGCGGTTCAATCCCCGCCCGGCCACCTGTGTCATGGTTGTTGTGTCCTTGGGCAAGACACTTCACCCACCTTGCCCTGTGTGAATGTGTATGTTTGAGGTGGTGGTCGGAGGGGCCCGTTGGCGCTGAATGGCAGCCACGCTTCCGTCAGTCTGCCCCAGGGCAGCTGTGGCTACTCTCGTAGTTTACCACCACCGGTATGACTGAGTGTGAACGAATTGAACCAGGAAATGTAAAGCGTCTTTGAGTGCCTAGGCAATAAAGCGCTATATAAAACCTATCAATTATTATTATTATTATTATTATTATTATTAGGCTACCATTTAACATTGAGACCTGGCATGTGTATTAGCCTTTTCATCTAACCCAAAAATAAGGTGAATAGGCTGAAAGTTTGAGTTTTGGAAAGTCCTCCTAAGTGACACAAACAGCTTCCCATGGAAATACATCACATTCACTTGAAAACACCTTTTACGCCCACATTCTGTGCAGAAAATATCTCAGTCAGTCAGAATGAACAGATTGTAGCAGACATCGCTCACCCCGGTTTGAATCACTCGCAGTGTTTCTCTGAGGCGCTCATCTCCTGTTGTCTTGAATTCATTGTGGGTCTGCATGTAGAATGTTGTGATATCACTCACCACCTGTAACACAACATCAAGCAGGGGGGGGGTACTTTATAAACATCCTCAAATAAGTCATATTTCTTCTATGGCTGTCAAATTAACGCGTTAATTTCGATTAATTAATCACAGAAAAATTAACGCGATTAAAAAAATTAACGCAGATTAATCGCACTTCTATAATGCCCTTTGACCCGGTGCAAAAGTGGTGCGCAGCTGCACCTGTAGCTTGCAGACACGGCCCGCACGGGTAAAAGGGAGAAAAGTAAAGAGAGAAGTAGGGGAAAGGGGCCGAGGTGGGCCGAGGGCTCTATGGATGGTTTATGGGATGCTTTGGGCAAATACGCATGAAGGTAGGAAGACATCTTACTTGATTCTCCGCAGTGTCTGTGCATTATTGATTTAGTGGGTGCAACAATGTAGGTTCAAAACAGTATCTCTCAATTTTTCTCCATGTCTCAATTTTGTTTGCTAGCTGTCTCGTCTCCCGCATAAACGGACACCCGCCCCCAGTCGTCATTTAGTCTGCTTGTTTTTTTGAGAAAATTTGGCGCTAGTTCCTAATTTTATTTCATGTAGAAACCTGGCTGAGGGGAGGAGACAGAAGTTACGAGAGACGGAGAGAGAGAGAGAGAGAGAGAGAGAGAGAGAGAGAGAAACAAACTGTAGTAGGCTATACAGCTGTTTATAAACAGGCATAAAGGTGTCATAAAAGTATGCAATTAATTTAGATTAATTAATCACAGAGCCTGTAATTAATTCGATTTTTTTTTAATCACTTGACAGCCCTAATTTATTCACAAGGCCTTTTAACTCTTTGCAGTTTTTACAATTATGCCACTCACTTTATGTTTAATTATAGTTGTAGTCGGCTTGCATTTCTTTCTACCATGTGTTTATTATTCTGTTGCCTCTTATGTACTTATTATATATGTGAATTGCTTGTAACTTTAAAAAAAAATAAGAAAAAAAAGATAAATACAATTTGCAATGTAACATACTTAAAACACTGTACATTACCTTGCTTTGATTAGAAAATCCCCAGATTCCAGCTGCAACCTCAACAGCAAATATGATTAGCAGGAAGAAGAAGAACTGCGCCAAAAAAAAAGCAGAAATTAAACTTGTATTACTTTATGAATATATACTTCTGTACATGTGTGTACGCATGTCTTTTGTGTGTATGTGTTACCAAGTAAGGTCATTAGAGTGTAGCTGAACATAGTTTACGTAGGCCACTCCTCCCTTGAGGTTTAGTAGAAGAAGATTAGGGCCAGGGAGCTAGGGAGGGAGGCAACAATTGCAGGGAAATCTAGGGACTCTCTCTTCTCTAACCTTGACACTGTTCATTAAACAATGATTTAGGCAGACATCTCCTATTTTTTAGAGAGCCCAGGTCAGTCCAGGATCCACACTTGCTCAAGTGGGGATCACTATACACACTTGACTCAGACAGAGAGAAAAGAAAATTGATACTTATGTAAGATAATTGAGAAGAAGTTAATGGAGTAAGATGTGAGAGTTATATGAAGATTAAAAGAAGCAGTACAAACCAGTCCAAGCATACAGGGGGACTCCTGGATGGCCCCACAACATCCCAGAAATCCCACCACCATCATCAGTGCTCCAGCTCCTATCAGGATATATACACCTACACACAGATAAAGTATGTTACGAATACATGCAAGAATACTTTTGTTTTATTCCAAAACGTTTTCTGAAACTTTGCCTAAAAGATACTGGATACTGGACATGAGAGCATCTAACCTGTATAAAACACATATGGAGAATCTGGCCCTTCAAACAGGCCTTTGGTCTTTGGGTCTAATCTTAGCCACAGGCCTATGGCAAAGACAGCAGTGCCTGCAAGCTGAAACACACAAAGAAAAAACATGTGTTTTTAAATGCAGTGCTGCAATAACACTTGGGATTGTCAGTAAGGCTGTACAGTAATGGGACAATTCATAGTAGTTAAGAGTTTTACAAGTTTACAAGTTCAGACAGGAAGAAGACTTTTCATGCCCTCTTTGTTTGTGCACTTTCCACTTCATCAATAGCAGTATCTAGTATCCACTGGGGGGAATACCTATTCTGCCTATAGCAATTATCGTGTCGTATCACTTAGGAATCTTTTTAGACTAACCTACTGTATTGCTTTTCATCTGCATACCTATTCACACATTACCTTATTCATCAATATATGTATGTGATATTGACAGAGCAGATTGTCAAACCATCAACACATACCTGTGCTCACGATGCATGCATGTTTATTATACTCTCGTATGTTTTCAGTTAGCTATTTATACTGCATATGAACACAATAGCTTTAAAAGTCTAGTTTACACCAATCATTGACCATGGGATATTGTGTAATCTGCATTCCCTTGTACTTAAAAGCCATGTCGGCACGGACTGCTCATTGAATGTTTAACTGAGTGGCAAAGTGAAACATGGCTGCCTGTTTTATTCAGTTGTCGAGCATGTGTGTGTGTGTGTATCTGTTTATATTTCAATGTTCTTTCTGTCATTTTTCCACTGTGTAAACCTTCTGTTGAATAATCGTTTTATATAATAGATTACCAAAAAGAAATCACCAAAATGTAAAACTGTATTGCTAGCTGAGGTAGCTTATCCACTTCCTCCTCTCTCTCTCTCTCTCCCTCTCTTTGTCACATACACACAGGGAAGTACGACAAGGAACAATAGAAAATTAAGTGCACCTACCCAGAAGAAAGAGTTGAAGATGAACATGAGATATTTCACTAACTTGATTCCACCAATGACAGCCATGCTGATTCAGTCTATGCACCGCTTTAAATGTGTTTGACAACTAACTTATTCCCCAGGGTAAATCAAGGCACAGTGGTGTCAGTTAAAAGGAAAGGCGGTGGAAAGGTGAAACCGTTTTTTTGCCACACCTTCTTACAATCACCTGATCATACAGTTAGGGAGTGGCAAGAGAGCAGTGTGAACAAAATGACCTCCATTGTGTGTGTGAAATGAATTCCTGCCTGTGTGCCTTCCTCTTTTGCTTCATGTCCTTGCATGAACGGGTTGTGTCTAACTACTACTGCAAACACATTACCGTGTGTGGGCATGCAGCGTTTTAGGATGTGGGAGATAAAGCAGTAGAGAGGACTCTGTTGAGGCATGTTGACGTAAAACCATTTCTAAATACCTGCCGAGCAGCGTGTTTACTGCTCTGGTGTCTGAAGAACTGTGTGTGACTGCAAGGTTAATAGACTGCTCTCAATTATTACCACTCCCCTTTCCTATGCTGTGAAGCTGCACATGGAAACTCTTGATGCCTTTACACTGAGCTGTGATTAGATAAAGTGTGTGTGTGTAATGTAGGCTAACTTGTGTCTGCATTGACAGTGTTGTGACCAGTGTGTCACATCTTCAGTTTGCGCTCACTCCAAATGGGGTTCGTATGGCTGTTTTTTTAAAGGGTCTTATCACTGACACCGTTGAATTTATAGTTTTCTACAACTTAGTGATTTACTTGGCTGTTTTGCTGGGTTCTGTTTTGTGTCTGTCACACTTCCACACACACACACACACACACACACACACACACACACACGCACGCACGCACGCACGCACGCACACACGCACGCACGCACACACACACACACACACACAGTTGGAAACCCCTGTCAGCCCTTAAATGGTTATCCTTGGCTCTATCTGCAGAAATTATAAATATACAAGGGCAAAACATTCATGAAACCACACACACACACACACACACGCACTGATCACAAAGAAACGGATACAACAAGAAACACCCTGCAGGCTTAGGATACAAATAGCCTACATGGGATAATCGAGATTCATTCACACACACAGACTGGCCTGACATGCGCATTTCTTCACATCACATAGCACAAGTGAGAATTATTAATATGTGTAGCCTATCTGATACCTTCTTTCACGATAATAAAGCGCCCACCTCCTCCCCCATAGCAATATTAAAATGCCGTGTGCAAACTCTAGACTGTAGTAGCCTATGCGCAGCGGAACTGGGTCACTTGGCCACTGGGGATTATTCGTCCAGCCCGCTCGATCTGCACAAGCATTGGAAGTGAACACTTGGTGTTCAATGCCAGAAATATTTAGAGGGGCACCTCGGAAAATAGGCTACTGTTGTGATAAGTAACCGAGGTTGTGTATGAGCCTTCGATAGCCTGTACGAGACCCAGAATAATTTCCTTCGGTATAGTAACCTGCTCACACATGAATGCGCATGCACGCCAAACCGATCGTTCACAACCACACAGACATATACCATGGACAGGATGTAGATTTTCATATGAGAACTATACATGTCATCTTAGCAAACTCACCCAAAATACCAGGTTGAAGGCAAACATCAGGTATTTAATGCACATCTCTCCCCCCGAAAGCGCAGCCATGGCGATACGTGAGCTATGGATTACACTTCTGCTGGTATCACCTAAACAAACCGACGATAGAATAAAATATAAGATCTTCTAAATTACAGTCAGAATGAGGTTGTAGCTAATGCCGAAGCTTTGGCACTACTGATATGCGCGTCGTGCTGTGCGCGCCTGTTGTGGTCCGCCCCCACAGATAACGGGCTGAAAAGCCAAAGCCTCCTGTAGCTTCCTTTTCTGTCTTTTAAAAATTCCAACCTTAATCTTTGAAATCGGTTTCCCCCCCTATATTGGTTTAAAAAGATGTAGGCCTACATTTAAAAATAATCTATGCTATAGCCTAATCATATTCTTCAATCATTCCTGCAGGGAATATTTGTGGGATTGTTCGGTGATATAGGAATCTTTTCATCACTGTAGCCTACTCGTCCTTCTATCCTTAGGCTATTTTGAGGCCTGGAATAGCGTTTTTTGTGCCACTCAGTGGGAATTTTCCATTTTAATTGCACAATTATAATATCTAGTTTATTCAATACGATTACGTTCTCCTATTTTTATGGTAGCCCTGCCCTTTTGCTCCCATAAGGAAAGCTATAGTATGTGCGCAGTGTGTGTGTAGCCTACATACAATGGGACAGCAATGCATTGAGCATGCCTGCTGTGGGCTTTTTGGTCCCAAGTTCCTGCAGCACTCTGGCCAGTGAGATGACGTAATTCTGCCCAGAATAAGAAAGGCGCGCTCATGGATTGAATATAGGCTACTGTACATGAATGAACACGGTGCACGAGCAGCACGCTACGGATATTCCAGACAGACAGACAGCACACATGCATACAGACACAAAGTTGCCGACCTTTTATTCAGCTCATCAGTTTAGCTAGTTATGCTTCAAGCTTTCTAACCATTCCGGCTGCAGTTTACATCCACAGATTAAAACAATTTCCTGACACTTTCATTTGCCTAGGCCTATTTATACTGGTTATATGAGTTTTTAAGTCACTAATGTCTATATTAATGTTTAATACATGTTTACTAATGCTATGAACTTCAATAGAACATCCGTTTTTTGACCACCCGTATCCTGGGTTATAGTGGACCAAAATCCATTTACAACTACCGACTTAAAACAATTAAATAATTAGGTCTACTGACTTTATACCTTTTTTATATAGCCTATATTATTACACTTTTTTTAACAAAACGTCTGCTACTTTCTGATAATTAATTTACTTCTGCTGATGGCTTATTAAACATCCCTGGCTTTATTAACATTTAAATTAAGTTATTGATGGTTTATGGAAAAACCACAACCCTTTACTAATGAGTAAAATTGTAAAAACTGTATTTCAAGCACCATTGATTAGTTAATGTAAACAGACCAGGAGTTACTGTATTAATGACACATTAGGTAATGATAAGTTAATGAATAGTTACTGAGAAACTGATTCAAGCACTGTGTAGTTACTGGTACACAGACTGGGAGATACTGTATTAATGATGCAATAGGTAATAGTTAATGAGTAGGTACTGATTCATAACTGTACATTAATGGTAAAGTAAGAATTTGTTAATGAGTATGCTTACTTACTTTACTTGAAGGTACACAAATTGTTTCACTAACGGTACATTAATGGTCAAGTAAGCATTGGTTAATGAGTATGATGCATTACTTTGAGAGACTGTGATTCAAGCACTATTGATTACTGATCCAGAAAACAGTCTGGGAGTTACTGTATTAATGAAGCATTAGGTAATACTCATTAACCAATTCTTACTTGACCATTAATGTAACATTATGAAGCATACTAATTAACAAAGGCTTATTTTACCATTAATGTAGTGTTTGTGAATTACCTACTCATCAACTTACTATTACCTAATGTTTAATTAATACAGTATCTCCCAGTCTGTTTAACACTTACTCAACAGTGCTTGAATCAGTTTCTCAGTAACTACTCATTAACGTATCCTTACCTAATGCTTCATTAATACTGTAACTCCTGTTCTGTTTACAATAACTCATCAATGGTGCTTGAAATACAGTCTCTCAGTACCTACTAATTAACTTGGCTTTCGTTCCTCAGTAGTTCCTCAGTAACTACTCACTTTTTGTGACCCTTATTGTAAAGTGTTACCGTAAAGATTGTAACTGCATTATTATTGAATAGAAACACACAGAGATGTTAATGCAAAAACATTTGAAAGGTTTGGCAAACACAGGTGTTTTCAGTTATTCACATTTTAGACCTCTTTCCAGGTTGAAGGTTGTCACAGTATCAGCCAATTCCTAGTTTAACATTTTCCTCGTCTGTTTTCTAACCCTGCCCCGTACTATCTCTCCTGTTATTTCAGATCCTGCCACTTCCACCTGCCCAACAGTAAACCCTATGTTCCCACCATTCCCTATGACCTGACTTTCGCCTGGGCCCTGAACACCTGTTCACATTTCCGCATAAGCCCAGTAGTACACACCTGTCCAGTTCAAACTAAGTTTGCCTCATCTCCCCGGCCTGCCTTCCTGTTTTCTGACCTTAAGTAAACTTGAACTTTTATTTCAGTGGCCTGTTGTCAGAAATGTTTTTTAGTGAGCCTTCACATCGATGGTTAAAGATGAGATCAATGGACTCTATCTACCAGCAAGAATGACAAAGGTATACTTAATCCCACCCTAACATGTGCAACTCAGCTATCAGGGGAGTGAGGGAGGTGTCAGTCAAGCACAGTCCGTACACGCCCACGCAGTCCTGAGAAGAGATCTGGCAGACCCTTTTTCTTGACAGACATTTAGGAATGTCATAGCAGGATCAATCAATCAATATCCTTTATTTAACCAGGTAAAACTCATTGAGATTAAAATCTCTTTTTCAACAATGACCTGGCCAGGGAAGCAGCACTAAAATACATAAGCACAATCAATACAGTCACTTAACATTCTCAAACACCCAAAATCAGCATCAAATTATTATACAATACCAGATCAGCGACAAGAATATGAAAGTTAAAAAGGAGTATAGTTGGGGGCGTTCGTGGTGGTTAAGGCCAGGACACACCGGCCCGATAATCGCCGTCGGAGAGTCTGGAAGGGGCGGGGACACGAATCTGTTTGGTGTGTGCCGTGACGTCGGTCGTCGTAGATGTCGTCGGGCTTCTTTTGAGCCGATTGAACATGTTCAATTGTGTATAAAATATATATATATATAATATATATATATATATAAAATACAGTATACACACATATATATGACATATATATATATATACTGTATATATATACTGTATATATAAATTAGTACAGTTAAAAATAAATAAATAGGGACAGATCCAGAAACCTGGACGTTTTCAAAAAATTAAGCTTTACAATCAATTGAATTGACCAAGAGAACTATCTTCTCTGTCCTTTATCATTCATTAGAATTATCCCAAGGTAACATCCACTGACAGCTTCAGGTTGTTTTGAGCATTGTTCCAGGCAGAAGGGGCAGCGTATATAAAGGATTTTATTCATAATTCCGTTCTAGCCCTGGGCACTAACATCAGGTATTCATGAACAGCAATTCACCGTAGTCCAACAAATGTAAAAAAGTTGTAGAGAACAAATGTTTCCTGGCCTGCATAGAGAATCAAGATAAACCCACGTGCAATTGATACCATAAAAAACGAATGCATTCCTTTTAAGTGAGCTATATCCAGGGTCCTATTTATGTGCATGTTGGTTTGAACAGAGCCATCAATAATCTCATATTTGTTTCAACTGTGCTCTTCCTGCTTTGACAAGTCAAGTCATCTCCTGTGATAAGACTTTTCACAGAAAACACTGGTACATGTCACAGAAGGAAAATGAATGCAGCTGAATTTAGCTGTCTGGTATTTTGCATGATGGCCCACTACCTACTATGGTTAACTGGGATACTTTATCGGGATAGTGAGACTAATGGGTAATGCAATTTACAGCACAGATCAAACCAACATCAACTTGAGAAGAGGTGTAATGAAAACACCTGAAGGGCTTTGAAAACACTGAAAACAGAGCACGCTGTTGCAAAGGGGTACCAAAATGGTAAGGTATATACTGTACATTTGGACAAACAATAAACATGTTTTAGTGGATACGGAAATAAAAGTCTGGCCTCTTTATGTTCGGGAGTGTGAAGGTGATTGTAAATGTTACTTAACGTTGGTTGGTGGTAAATGTGTGAGAGGTTTTTCCTTTATCTGTCTTTGTCTTTTTGCCAGGTGATTGGTAAAGTTGCACATGAGAGTTTTCATCCATACACATTCTCAGAGTGTGTGTGTGTTTATGTTTGTGTGTCATTTCGGCACAGCTGAGTCATATGTTTTTGCATGTGGCACCACCAAAGCAGTGTTATTGCGTGAGATATCTCCAGTAAGTGTGTTTTTCACAAGAATTGTTTGGGTTGGCTCCGATACGACTACATGTGTGTAGACTAATCACTCAGCCAAGCGATCAGTGGGCATATCCTGGCATTGTCCTGCTGAGTTTGTTTGATGGTGTCAGTCTGCAGGCACTGAGATGTGGACAGAATGATATTCTCCTCTTCTTGACATAACCTGGCGAGGGTCGAGGTCTTTAGGGAAGGCCAATCACAGATGGGCGGGGGTATGTTTTATGCTATAAAATACAGCTTGTGTGTGTGATCCTCTTCTCATTTCAGACCATCACATCGTATCATAATGCCTTGACTGTGTGAGGTCTAAAGACGCAGCATTTGGTTTCTCTGACTTCGGACCGAGTTTGCCTTTTCTGTGCAACTCTTGGGATTCCCTGACTCTGGAGCCATGGAGGTAGGACTATCTGGAGTTTGGAGAACCGAAGAAAGTGTTTTTCAAGACAAAAGATGATGATGATATTTTTTGATGATATTTATATGTGTTTCAGGTGTTTATGAGAAAGTATTTGCGAGAAATTTGGGTTCTCCTGCATCTGACAGGTGAGTGAGACATCAGAGGGTCTCAAAGTTCTTTTTGGTCTTTGCACTCGGGAGTAAAACTTTTAAAGACCATTAGAATGTGAATTATTTCTTATGAGATCTCCTATATTCCTATACCTGCATGCGGTCAGTTCCATAATGGTGTATTTTGCGTGCGTCCAGCTTGCGTGGCAGGTATGACTGGGAGATGCAGTCTTTTCGGACGACACCACATTCACACTTTTGATGGCGTTTTGTACGAGTTTCCTGGAGACTGCAGCTACCTACTGTCTGGAGACTGCAACCATCGCTCCTTCACACTGCTGGGTGAGTCACACTCAGAAAATTCAATAAGGCAACAATCTGATTTTAAGCCTTGATAGCGTCTGATTCTCATCCAGTGTTACTCGGTGTATGAATGGGTGAATGTGGTAAGAAATGTAAAGCGCTTTGGGGCTGAGAAAATCGGCTAGAAGGCGCTATATAAGTCAAGTCCATTTACCATTTTACTCGTGGCCTGTTCATTTCTCAGTGGGTGCATTTAAACACTGTATTTACTTTTACTGAAGGAATACAAGATGAGTCATTTGAAAATGCCTACTTACTACTGATAATCTTCTGAAGATTCAAGATCAGTTGATAATCCAAACTGTTTTTGTAAGTCAAAGATCTATATTATAGCAGTGTATGAGAGGTTAAATAAATGTGTGTTCAATCCACAGGTGATTTTGTAGATGGCAAAAGAACTGGAGTTACTCTGTTTCTGGGGGACGCCTTTGAGTTGCACCTGTCTGTAAACGGACTGCTCACACAAGGAGAAAAAAGGTTGCGTGATTTAAATGGTCATGAATCATAACGCATCAGTTAGGTGTTCATATGTTGACTTATTGAATACAAAATTACCGTGATTATGGATAATCTTAAAGTTTGTCTCCCCTTTTGTAGACTATCTCTGCCCTACGCAGCTCACGCTGTGTTTGTGGGCTCAGAACTCGGCTATTACAAACTCTGGAGTGAGGAGTTTGGCTTCACTGTTACCATTGATAATACGGCCAACATTGCTTTGACACTGACAAGACACCATGCCAACCGCACCTGTGGCCTCTGTGGCAACTTCAACTCTGTATCAGCTGATGACTATACCGCTCAAGAAGGTGAGAAATTAGTAGAGTCTGAAGTTTGTAACTTTGTGTGCATCTAACATATTTGAATTAGAGTGAAACTACAGAGAGTTAATTATAACTGGAATCTAGGAAAGGATTTGAGTCACAGGCACTCAGCAACAGGAAGAGTAGCAACTCAGTACAGGAAAAGATAACAAGTAAAATAACGCAAAAGAAACAGCAGTGGTAGGAAGAGATTAAGGAGAAATATGTCAACATGTGTGTGTGTGTGTGTGTGTGTGTGTGTTTCTTTCTATGTGTGTTTTAGGTTTCCTTACAGAGAACAGTTTTGACTTTGCAAATTCATGGGCAGTGAAAGGGGCCGGTCAGTCATGTCGACGTATCTCAAATCCAAGCCAATCCTGTAACAGCACAAAAGGGACTTCAGCGGTGAGAGGACAATTCAAACACATGTGCACACATACTCTGTGAGAATGTGATGACATTTGTCATGTCAAACGAACTGGAAATGTACAGACATTTCTATTCATAATTTAAGAAACTACTTTTATTCAGAAAAGCAGCGCAAATAAAGATAGCTACACATTAATACATCACAGGATACCTACTATAAATAACTCATGGGGTGGCCTCGGGGCATAAGTATCAACCATGGACCACACAGATTCCTGATCAACTGGGAATCTCTATTGCATGACATTACCCATGTCTCCCCCCTCATTTCCTGTCTCTTTACTTTCAGCTATCTGATAAAAATATCTCATGATTGTGTCTTTCTTCCAGTTCTTAATTACTATTAGACATTGTATTTGTATCTGTAACTTAATTTTCTTTTTGTTCCTGGTGCAAATGTGCTTCCATATACTGTAGAGTGTGTATGAGGATATGAGTTATAATGCTCTGTAGGGGAAGAGACTTACATTTTATTAAAAAGGAACAGCTGGTAAGCAAGCAGATCTGACAGGTGTGGGTGCATGTTGGCAATGTGTACATTACAGGCGTTGTGGGTGGGCTGAATAAAGTGCCGTTGTGAAACCGCATGCTGGATATGAAAAGCATCTCTTTCACTAACTGCAAGCCTGGTGTAGAGCTTAAGACATCTTAACATTTCAACTGTAACTTACAGTTACACTCTCTTTTCATGGTCTTCAAATCCTCAAAATAATTTTTTCATCATCATGACACCAGTATTTGGAAGCTCATGACAAGACAAGTACATTCACGTGTTTAAAGATGCTCCGAGGAACTTTCTGTTTTTGTAAGTTCTTGCACCCCCTTTGGACAAAAGTGTTTTTACTACACCAGCCACAGTTCCAGGTTGAGAGACTCATGAAAAAGGCATTCAGAAAAACTATATCAAAATAGCATTCTTTGCAATGATGGTGTTGTTTGCTGTTACATGTCATTTATGATCAGAGGAAAAATTAGACTGTTTCAGAAATATTTAAAAGTTTCTCGTAGCAGCTTTAAGTCACAAACAACTGGGGTCTTATTTAAGTTAAGTTTAAAAATTAAATCCACTTAACTGGGATATAAAGAACTTAATGATATTAATGAAATCTCCCTTAGCTAACCAAATCCCTCACTTGATTTTGCATGTGTTTGTGTAGATTTTGTCCGGCTGCAGCGTATTGCAGACGTCGAGTGTGTTTCTGCACTGTGCCCACCTGGTCTCTCCGGACGCGTTCCTGATGCTGTGTCAGGAGGAGGCGTGTCACTGTGACCAAAGGGACGGGGAAGACTGTTACTGTCCAATGCTGTTGGAGTACGCTCGCACGTGCCACGCACACGGCATACTTCTCAGTGGCTGGATGGAGGAGGGCCAGTGCTGTAAGTTTGTCAGTCTGTAGGAAGGTAGTTGCAAATTATGAATTCAAGTGACATTAATGATCTAAATGTGTGAGCTTTTTTTGTTCAGTCCCCAAGTGTCCCATTGGGATGCAGTATAGTGAATGCAGCAAGTCATGCTCTACAAACTGCCATAGTCTCAACATTCAGGAAGTCTGCAAGGAAGAGTGTGTGGATGGCTGCACATGCCCTGGTAATTTCCCTCTCGCTATATCTCCCTCTTTCTCTCCCTGTCGCTCTGTTACTAGTAGTGGTAACATGGTGTGTGTTTGTGTTTCAGTTGGAAAGGTTTTGGACGGTAATCGCTGTGTGGAGGTATCTCAGTGTTCCTGTGCACACATGGGTCGACATTTCCCTCCGGGATCCACTATCTCTCAGGACTGCAACACCTGGTGAGGGAGCAATATCCATGTGTTTGAATACACAAGTACAGAAATGCTGCAATCAAAAAAAACATTCTGCTTCACTAAATGCTTCCTTCCCTGCAGTGTGTGTCGTCACGGTTCCTGGGAATGCACCAATGAAGGCTGCCCCGGTGAGAGAGCTTTACAGTAGTAGTCAGTGCATTGTTATACATGTTCTACTGGTGAATTAAAGCCCTGGGCTGCTCCTTTTATTTTGTCATCTGTTTGTAGGGGAGTGCTTGGTGGTGGGCCAGTCTCACTTCAAGACCTTTGACAACAAGTTTTTCACCTTCATTGGTCACTGTCAGTACCTACTGGCAAGAGACTGCACAAATGGCGAGTTTTCTGTCATTATTGAGAACGTACAGGTAATTGATTTTATAATAAGTTCATCACTTACAGAAATTACACAAGAACAAATGTTCCGTCCCTTTCCTGCTTCCAGCTGCTTGTCATCTGCAGCATTCTGGCTGTTTGTTGGCTGTTGTGTTTCAGTGTGCCGATGATCAGGATGCTGTGTGCACGCGCTCAGTGACCCTCAACCTAGCCTCTCTGGAAAACATGACAGTGAAGCTTAAACATGGAGGAGTTGTCTCCGTCAACAGCATGGACATTCAGACCCCAATGCATCATGGTATGCCACTTTGACAGAATAGTGATAGGTCCATCTAACCATATTTAAACCATATGTGGTATTTTACTGATAATAAGGCCTGAAGTATATCAGAGAAGTTACAGAAAAATATTGTAGTTCAACCTTAAGTCTAAACCCGAAGCCATAGAACACATCCAATCAACATCAGCATATTAACATCAAATAAAAATTAATCAATATCAATATCTTTATCGACCCGATTTCTTCGAGATTGGTCAATGTTCCCCAAGTCAATCACCTGTGTGTACCATTTTTACAGGCCGTTTGCATATCCAGAGATCTGTTCAGTCTTCTGTACGTGTAAAGTTTGGAGATGACCTTCGCCTGGACTGGGATGGGCGGGGCCGCGTGCTTTTAAAGGTAGAGTAATTGTAATGAGTAAGATATTTTACGGTACATAATGAACATACTACATGTTGAATTCTATCCAACTTCCCAAGCTTGGACAAAGATGGGCGGGGCAGACTTGTGGTCTCTGTGGTAACTACAATGGCAACCAAGGCGATGACTTCTTATCCGGATCTGGTCTGATTGAAGCGGGTCCGCAGGCGTTCGGCCAGGCCTGGAGGATCAACGGAGAATGTGCATCCACTCACAGACATGAGCCTGATCCTTGTGCCACTAACCCCAAAAGAGGTACGCTTCACCCCATGCAGGTGCACGCACACACACACACACACACCACTAATAAAAATGACAAGCAATTCACCTCCAATCCTCCCCCTGTGCCTTTGCAGTTCGCTTTGCAGAAGAGGCATGTGCAGTGATTTTGTCCGAAGCGTTCAGTCCGTGCCACTTTATGGTGAACCCGGGTCCATTCCAGAGGTTCTGTCGCTATGATGTGTGTGCGTGTGAGGACGGCGAGGAGTGCCTCTGCTCAGCCATGTCTGCATATGCAGCTGCCTGCGCCGCCAGAGGAGTGCTGCTCAACTGGAGGTCTCCCTCACTCTGCGGTAACTCTCATATAACTACTTATGTACAGCTGACCATTCACATGAACAGCATACCCTAGGTATCATTATCATTATCATTCCATTATAGACAGAATCAAAATTTTCTTGTTTGATTTTGTCAGAGCTGGAGTGCACTGGAGGCCAGGTGTACGAGGCCTGTGGGAGCATGTGCGACCGGACTTGCCTTGCTCTGTCTGGGGCTGAGGAAGGCTGTGAGGGGGAGAGGGTGTGTGAGGAGGGCTGTTTCTGTCCCTCTGGAAAGTACCTGAGCCACTCTGGAGAGTGTGTGACAGCGGACCTGTGCACCTGCCTGCACGATGGACAGCTCTACCAGCCTAGTGACGTCTACGCAGATCACAACAGTATCTGGTAGGTGTGTCTAGTCAAGTGCATATTCAAAAATGATGATCCTTGTAATATGATATTAGACATTGCAATCTCCGGATAAAACTCTCACTTTTTTTTGTTTTTTTTGCTTGTGTGTGTGTGTGTGTGTGTGTGTAGCTACTGTGAGAATGGCTCCATGCGCTGTAGCTCCCCTGAAACGAGCAATTTACTGTCTGACCTCTTCTATGACGATGACCTGCCACCATCCAGAGGTATAATGGTGGTGTTTTACAGGAGCTCTATTGAACATCCATGTTTTTCGTGTCTTATAGAATCCACTATCTATATAGCATTTGAACCTTTGTATTACATTATACAATGCCTGCCCTTGTTTGTATTGAACAACTGCGTCAGTAAAGTGTGTCTTTGGTCTGATCACCATGAAAATCCTCTCAGTTTTATTTGACCAATAAAGTTAAACTGCTCTATTATCTTTTCTTAGTTTTGTATTTTAGGAACTGTTCACCAACTTCGTGTAACCCAACTTCATAAACATGTATATACATATATTGATGTTAGTTTTTGTATGTGCAGAGCGCCGGTCAACCCAGTGCACTCCTCCACTGGTTCATGCAAAGTGTGATGCAGGGCAAAAAGGTCTTGAGTGTGCCAGAACCTGCCAGAATCTGGATCTGCCCTGTGTCAGCACCCTCTGTATCCCTGGCTGCCTCTGTCCACCCGGCACAGTGAGCCATCTGTTACTGTATCTTAACGTGTGTGTGTGTGTGTGTGTGTGTGTGTGTGTGTGTGTGTGTGTGTGTGTGTGTGTGTGTGTGTGTGTGTGTGTGTGTGTGTGTGTGTTTATGTGTGTGTGTGTGTGTGTGTGTTGTAGAAAAATCCCCATACGTTAAAATAGAACATGCATATTAATTAGTGGAATTTGTTCAGGCACGTCACCAGAGAGACTGCATTGCACCGGAACAGTGTCCCTGTTACCATAATAACAGGCCATATGCACCAGGACAGACCATCTCTGTGGACTGCAACACTTGGTAAAATTGATAGTTTCCAAACATGCTAGTGAAGGGGTTAACCTGCATTGCACTGTGCTCGCTTAACTGGCTGTCTCGTTCACAGTGTTTGTGAGAACAGGAAGTGGCACTGCACGGAGAAGTTGTGCAATGGTGTGTGCCGCACTGTGGGAGAGGGGCATTACATCAGTTTTGATGGACTCCAATATTCCTTCCCTGGCCTCTGCCAATACGTCCTCGTCCAGGTAAAAGACAGGCGGTTTCAAAAAGAGCCCCTGACTAATGCACGCTACACTGATGTCAAACAAGAAAGACGCATTGATTTTATTTTATCCCTCTATCCTTTCCCCTACTTCTTTTTCTACTTTCACTATCAACAGGATATGTGTAACGGTGAACAGGGTGCATTCAGAGTGCTGGTGGAGAACGAGGCCTGTGGAATTGTTGGACATCGCTGTGCAAAAGCTGTCATGGTCTACTATCAGGGAGGGTTGATTGTAATGCAACGAGGAGAGGTAACACATTACAAGCACACACAGAATTACAAAATAGTCCAACATAGCATAGCTTCATTTTCATTAAACTGCTAACTAAGAACTTGTTTACTGTATCCAACCTGATAGTGGTCACCATATAACGTCCAATAATGCAGAGAAAAATAAGATGATGCCATGTGCATAACATTAGAATAGAAACGTTAACACAAACCTTATCAGATAAAGGCCACTCTAGAATACAAAACTTATATTTTGTTTTGGTGGTTGCCATCCTTCTCTCCCACAGGTGAAGATGAAGAGGCCGGTGCTGCAGGGTTCTGAGGTGGAGATCGTGCGGTCTGGTCAGTTTTACACTGTGCTGCTGGGGAAGGACATTTCCCTCAGCTGGGACAAAGGAACTCACCTTCTGGTTCATATCTCAGCCACATACCGGGTACTGATGTAATATATCACTACTTTCATCTGATGGAAATGTTCAAATGTGTTCAAATGAATTTATATCAAACACAGTCCTTTTTGTCATTTCGTGTGTGTAGGGCCGGTTGTGCGGTTTGTGTGGTAACTTTGATGGTAACATCAACAACGACTTGGTGAGCAGTAACAACCAGCTGGAGGTGGACTCCTCACACTTTGGGAACTCCTGGAAGGTTGTCCCCAGCTGTGCTGATGTAACACAGGTAAAGTCTGGCCTTAGATTAAAGGGTAATTTCACTCAATTAACCAGATTTTGTTTTTATTTAAAATAAAAATGTTGAGACAAAAACTTTTGTCATTTAAATGAAATGAAATGATTAAGGGTTGATTATAAGATGTATAAATCATTGTGCAAAACTAGCAATTCTCAATGTTGAAGTCAGGAACAAGTGTAGGAAATGCAGTTGATATGTCGCTTGACCGAGGTTTGAGGTTGCCCTCTGGTGCCAGTGCTGTACCTTGACTGGCCCTGTAAAGGACAATCTAGGGCCAGCTCTGTTAAAGGCATATTCAATCAAATTAATCCAGAACACTTTTTGTCAAAAGCATAATTAATTACTAACTATTGAATTATATATACAATAGTGCTTTCATCAAGAGATAAATATTAAATGTGTGTTATCTTGTGTACGTAGATTCCCTCCGCTTGCAGCAACAACATTGCCAAGTTGGTTACCGTGGAGCAGTCGTGTCGAGTGATCACTGGTCCCCTTTTTAGACAATGCAACAGCCAGGTGAGTGTAAATGAAGACATACTGTACCCTGTGACACCACATGCACTGTTATGTTCCTCTCCCAACCTCTTCCCATGTGTTTCTAGGTGGACGCAGAGCCATACATAGATATGTGTGTGGAGGCAGCGTGCTCTTGCCCATCAGTGGGCGACTGTGCGTGTTTCTGTGATGTCATCGCGGCCTATGCTCAGGCCTGTTCAGAGGCGGGTGTGTCCATCAGCTGGAGATCCAATGATCTTTGCCGTGAGTGTGAAGAATTTCTACATGATCCACTCAGAGATTTCTAATCTCTTTTTATCACCATTTTATTCCCCTGCTGAATTGTACTCTGTTGTCGTGAAATACAGACATCCTCTCTCAAATTTTTTAAAATATGCCGTGGCTGCTCGGCCAAAGTAAGCAATTTAACATTTCCTGTTTAAGAAACTGTTAACAGTTTAACTACCAAAATTAAGTGCTCAGGAAGAAAACATGCCACAATGACAAGCCACCACTTTTCTACTTCTGCTATTTTTCTACCACATGACAGCTTTTGCGCTATAACTTAAAACCTTTGACGTTTGGCCATCTGAATGGAAAAGTTCCCCTGAAGTTCCATGGTCTTTCTTGTAAGGTTTCAGTTCTTACATTAGGTTTTTTATTTTTAACTCACAATAACTTTGTTATCTATACCCTGATATCAGATATGATGTTCTAAAAACAACTCTTTATTGTATAGTTGAAAACATTTTCACATTTTTTTTTCTGTTTTTCCCAATACTTTCATCTTATTTGTTATGTAGTTAGGATTGTTCATTAAAAATATTCTATAATTATTCTTTTTTCCTAGCCATGAGCTGTGAGGAACTGAACCCAAGGAGCGAAGTAGGGGAAGAGTTATGCCAGTGGAGGTATAATACTTGTGGCGTTGCCTGTCCCATCACCTGCCAGCACCCAGACCCCCTCCAATGTTCTCTTTCATGTGTGGAGGGTTGCCATGCCTACTGCCCCCCAGGTGCCAAAACTACAACACTCACAAGTGCAAATATCTGCACATGCAATACGTATCTAAATACACTATAGTTATAAATAGATACATTCTAGTACAAACATAAGTACAATAGTTTGGGTGAATTTAATTTAAACTTTTTCGCAGGCCAACTACTGGATGAGGTGGCCATGCGTTGCGTATATCCCTTTCAGTGTCAGGTGTGTATCCATGAGGGTCAGAGAATCTCCCACGGCAACAAGGTCATCCTGAACCACGACGACTCTCACCACTGCAAGATATGGTAATACTGCATCAGAACAGCAACCATATTTTTGATCCCTAACTAAGACTTCGTAATATGATAAATTGCACATTTTAAGAGGCTTTGTTTTCTTTGCATGAAGTCACTGTGACAACAACACCCTGAGCTGTGAAGTTTGTACCTCCCTCACCACAACATCAACACCTGCTGTCACCACCATGATGCCTGAGGGCACATGTGACCGTGCCATGGATCTGGCCTTCCTATTGGATGGTTCAGAGGCCCTGAGTGAAAAGGAATTTCAGGATACCAAAAACTTCATCCTGGGAGTAGTAGAACGATTCCGCATGGGCTCAGCTCACACTCGAGCAACAGTTCTGCTTTACCACTCTGGAGTCAAAACATATGACCTGCAGGTAGATACACTTGTATTCTACGTGTGTGTCGCAGTGTATTCTTGCACAAATATTCACTGCTTTACATTACTGCATTACATGGAATAATACTTCATTGATTACATTTGGCTCAGAAACAAGCTGATTTGCTGAATCATGGAAACTGAATGTCATAGTAAAGGTCTACACTTTGTTGCTTTATCTTCCCGTATTTTTCCCTCTCATTTACGCCTCTAGGTTCAGAAGTGGCTGTTCAAGAACACTGTGAGTGACCTGCATTACACAGGGGGTGATGTAGCTTTCTTGGACGAGGCCATCAAATATCTAAGCATCAACATTTATGACAAGAACAAGCGCGACAAGGCCGGCCGCGTTGCCATCATCTTGACGGCCAGCGCCAACCCTCGCCCCGTCAAGTCCATCTCCAAGATGCTCCGTAGGAAAGACATCACCACCCTCACAGTAGCTCTGGGTCCTGGGGTAAACATGGGCCAGATCAATGAAATCACCAATGTCAACCCAGCCAACAAGGCCTATGTGCTCAGCAGCACCGATGAGCTGCCTGGAAGCCTGTCGGAGCTGAACGACTACCTCTGCACGTTGGGGATGGAGCCTGAGGGGGCGCAAACAACGACAACCAAGTCCACTCCGGGTAAAGCTGCCCAGGTCACCACTACCTCAACATTGGCTCCTCGCGTGTTGCCAAACACCACACCACACCTCCCCAACAACATCACTATGACCAGCACCCAGTCCCCTACCACCTCTCCAGCCACAGACGTCACGTTCATCATTGAAGGCTCCGATTCAGTCGGCGAGGCCAACTTCAACAAGTCGCTCCTCTTCCTGGAGGAGGTTATCTCTCGACTGTCGGAGGACGAGGAGTTCATTCGTATCACCGTCATCCAGTACTCTGTGACGGTCACCGTGGAGATCCGCCGGTGGGAGCTGAGGCGGCAGCGGACCCTGCTGGTGCAACAGCTGAGACAGATTCGTTGGAGTGGCGGGAGTCAGACGAACACAGGCACGGCCGTGACCACCGCCATACAGGAAACAGCTACCACCAAGCCTTTGCCTGGCCCCACACCTCCTCAGCTGGTCTTCCTCGTGACAGAAAACCCACCCACTGACACAGTGACACGCCCGCCCTCTACCACCAACACACATGTCTATCCCATTGGCGTAGGACAGAAAGTAACCGCGTCGGACTTGCTATCATACAGCTCCCCACAACACCCGCTGATGGTTTCTGACTACAACCGTCTGCCGAGCCTGGTCGACCGTGTAGTCAGTATCACACGAGCCATGGTCAGGCCCCGCTCTCCTACACTGCCACCCCTGGTCACAACAACAACACACCCCAATGTGCTGCCCCCCGGTACAGAAAAGGCATTCATTTCAATCATTCAGTCCACACAGGGAGTCTTTACAGTTGACAGTATTAATTTGTGCGCATATCTTTTGCACAGTGCCGTGTAAAACGCCTGTGGATGTGATGTTCCTGTTGAAGGCTGGAGAGCAGTTGAGCGACATGAAGACCTTTGTCAAAGATTTCATCAGTAAAGCTGACATAGGTATGTGTGACCAAGCCCCTAAATGCCATTATACATTTTTTTATGGAAAGTTCAGAGCGTTTCACTGATGTTTAGTGTGGTTCTTCTTGTTTTAAATTTGTCTGTGTTTCACAAGAATATAAAGTCTTCTTGAGCACTGCTTTTCATAGGTTTAGGAACGGATGCCATGGGGGGGAGGGGGGGAGGTGCTCTATTAAGACTATAATAATTGTATTGCCTCTAAACTTTTTTAGAGAGGAACTATTAAAGATGGAGTGGTGGTTCCAGTTCATAAAATCATTCCTGAAGGGCCAGGGCTACCTCATTTGTAAAAAACAATGTCTCTAGGTTTAAGTAATTTATTTAGACAGTGAGAAACCAGTGACACAGATTAGAGGAGACATTTCAGTAGAGGCTTTTCAGATGTATGTGTACAAATCTATAAAATAGCATTAATGTTCTTCAATACCATAGATTCTTTTTTTTTTTTTTTTTAAGATATTATTTTGCATTTGTATGCTTTATTGATAGTGAGAAGAGACAGGTGAAATGGGGCAGAGAGGGGAGTGACATGCAGAGAACGACCGTGGGCGGGAATCGAACCCGGGTCTGCTGCTGGGGGGGGACGCCCTACCAACTGAGCTAAGGGCGCCCCTATACCATAGATTCTTAGTCAAGAAACCAGATTGTAGTATCTCTCCCTCTCCTGCATTTAAACACTGATAGATTTCCTTTTTATGTGTGCAGGTCTGAATCACACTCAGGTGAGTGTGGTTCAGTATGGAAACATGAACACACCAGAGATCACCTGGAGGGATGAGCAGAGCAAACCCCACCTCCTGACGCTGGTGGAGAGCATACCAATGAGGTCCACCGCTGCCCCGGCACTAGGTAGCGTATGCATGAACTCATATATGCGCACGTACAAAAAGCAGACGTATGCTCACTTCTCTCTGTCTGTCTGCAGGCTCTGCGCTGCAATACGCTGTGCAGATGGCCATCTCGCGAGTCAGCGGCGGAAGAGTCGGTGTAGCCAAAGCTGTGGTGATGCTGGTGACTGACAAATCAGCCGATAATGTCAAAGAAGCAGCCAAGAAGGCGCTGGCCACAGGTAGCCAAGTCACCGTTAGCATCATTAACATTGGTTAATAGTGTAGAAAAGATACACTGATAAGAGTATCTCGTCCCCACCCTCAGGTGTGTCAGTGTTCCCCATTGGAGTGGGAACGGGCTATGACAGGAGTGAGCTTAGTGTGCTTGGTCACCATGGAAGCCGAGACACCACTCTGCAATTGGAAAGCATGGATCAGTTACTGATGTTGCTGACTCTGGATCGTGGCTTCACAGAGAGAATCTGCACAGGTGTTTACAGACACACATAAAACACAGTTCAACTTTGCAATGTAAAAATCATTCATTCTAAGAAATGAGTCTGTTTTTTAAGTATTGTTTGAATACATAACAGCAATTGTGATAATTGATCAAACTGATGGTATTGGTTTATTTGCTTTGGTTCTCAGCTGGTCCACCAGGCCTGTGTGTTGATGATGATGGAATTGAGAGAGCGGTGAGTAAAGTCTGCTTAGGTGGAATGCAGTTCACAGTTGTAGGACCACCTTTAACTGCCTTTACAGAACATAATGTACATAAAGTAATGAAATGTCACTTTTCTTGTGTTTCAGCCTGGCGAGTCATGGCTGTTGAAGGATGGCTGCCACTCTGTACTGTGCCACCCCGGTGGGGCAGTGACCCTACAGAGCCACAAAGTCAGCTGTGACAGTCAGGAGCCGCCAGCCTGCAGAAACAGCATGCCACCCGTCAAAGTCCAGGAGACCTGTGGCTGCCACTGGGAATGTCCTTGTATGTACATCAAATGATCGCTTCTGAAGTTTCTAGTGTCACATTTAATCTGTCTATATTTACTGCAGATGATTTCCCACTTGGGCGGTCAACAATGAACGCTGGAGGATTCTGTAATTACAGGCTATTTATTCTGACTTGTAATGGATCACATGTTTCTGGCTCCTATGCAAACAATCTCTTACTCATGCCTTTGTGTGTGTGTGTGTGTGTGTGTGTGTGTGTGTGTGTGTGTGTGTGTGTGTGTGTGTGTGTGTGTGTTGACAGGCATGTGTATGGGCAGCTCCACCAATCATGTGGTGAGGTTTGACGGTATGGCGCTTAGGCTGGATGGGGACGGTTTGTGCTCCTATACACTTCTCACTGTCAACGGAGGCAGTGGTGAAGGGTCAGAGGTCAAACTCCACAGTGGACCTTGTCAGGGCTCAACCAATTACAACCACGTCTGCATGAAATCCATGGAGGTGATCCACGGGCAGCATAAACTGCGGCTGAAAGACGACATGACGGTGAGCCGTGTGTGTTTTTCTTGTTAGGAAACTTGCACTGACACTCATATTGATTGTTATAGTATGTGAGCAAATCTATAAAGGGCTATTTACTATAAGTGTGTTATGTGTTTGTGTGAGCAGGCATGGATTGATGAGGAAGAACTTGCACTGCCGTGGAGGTCTGCTGGCCTAGAGCTGGTGCGCTATGGAGGAGTGATGCTGCAGTTTAAGTCAGACCAGGGCTACGTGCTGACTTTCACTCCTCAGAGCAATGAGTTTACCATCACGCTGCTCAGCTCCACCACCACAGGCGACACTGCTGGACTCTGCGGTAACATCAATACAGACTCATTTATTTCCATCTCTAAAAGAAGTCATTTGTCTGTCGTCTGTAACTCTCACCCTCCTCTGATCTCTACATTCTTTCTGTCATTATCTTTATTCCAGGTGCTTGTGGCGAGGAGAAGTTGAATGTCCTTTCTCTACATAACGGCATCTCGACCGCTGACCAGCAGGCCTTCATCTCAGACTGGACAGTGGCTGTGGATGGCGGCGTGTGCAAGCCGGGGCAGAGGACACTCTGTGTGCCCGGAGCTGCCATGGGATGCCAGGCCCTCCATTCCGAGGTGTTTCAACAGTGCCACGCTCACATCCCCGTCCAGGTCTACTTTGCCAATTGCGAGGAGCAGGCATGTGTGGAGTCTGATGTGTGCGAGCTCGTTTCTGCCTACGCGCACCTCTGTAGACAGAGCGGTGTTTGTGTGGACTGGAGGAGCCCCCACCTCTGCCGTAAGTCAGTCCCTGATGTGTGAAAGCATATATATTTTTTCTCGCTGCAGTGGATGCTTTTTAATACCCAGTCTGAGCCTTAAACTAAACTTCAGTCCTATCTTTGTGCCTCAGCGTTGCAGTGCCCGGGCTCCATGGAGTATGCAGCATGTCGGACAGGATGTGTAGATGACTGTGGTAGCATACAGACGTTGCCAGGCGACTGGTCGGTTGCCAGGGGTAACGCGTCATCCTGTATGGACACACCCACCGAGGGCTGTTTCTGCCCTGAAGGGACGCTTTTGCATCACGGCCAGTGTGTTGCACCAGAAGCCTGCGGCCAGTGCGTTGACCAGCAGGGACGCACGTATGAGGTATGACACATGAGAAGAAGAGAACATATTTTTTTACTGAATCTGTGATCGAATAATGCAAAATGTAAATCAGCCTCTTAATGACAGAAACACATGCTAAGAGAATGAAATGGGGCAACCATTAAAGTATGCTGTGATCCCCCTGTTTAGAATCAGAATCAGAAATGGGGGGGAAATTCGCTTTGCTACAGTTGCTCCAATTAAGAAAGATAAACACATGTAAAAAGAAAAAAGTGTAAAGAATATGTGCTCAATGCCAGAAGGTATAGGATCTAACAATGTAATATAAGAATAAGACGTAAATAATTAAATAAGTATGAACATTATTCTACAATATATGTACACATGTTTTTTGTTTGTTTGCGCAGTATATGAAAAGTTGGGTGCCAGATGAGAACCCGTGTTTGATTTGCATGTGTTTGAACCAACAACACATCAATTGCACTGCCCGGCCCTGCAATGACATCAAAGGCAAGGAACCCCTTCCTATTAAGCAGTATCTTTGTTTTCTGGTTTTGCTAAAACTTAAAAATATTACCTGTATGGCATTGTGGGTTTAGATACAAGACTTAGATAATTAACCATCTATTTGTACGTGTAGCTCCAGTGTGTGGACCCTGTGAGCTTCTGAGGGAGAAGAGAGAGTCTAAGTGCTGCCCGGAGTACGAGTGTGGTATGTAAATATAAATATATAATAACAAAATGCAAACTGTGCATTTATTGGTAACCAAATGAGGAAATCTCCCTATTTTTTATAGTGAAGAAAGTAGAGCTAATTCATAAAACATCCTAAATCTGTTTGCATTCATATCTTTAAATGCTTTGCATTTATCAGGCACACACAGAAAAAAAGTGTATACTGTATGTTGTCCAGCTGCAACACACGATCTCACTCATTTCAGTGTGTGACCTGGCGAATTGTGACCAGCCCGAAGTGCCCCGCTGTGAGGATGGACAGACAGTGGTCTTGAAAAACCCTGGGGAATGTCAGCCTGTACACGAGTGCGGTATGCCATTGACACACTGTCTGTGATGTTCTGGCTCACACACACACACACACACACACACACACACACACACACACACACGCACACACACCACACACATGTACATGAAACAGAGCATTTTAACAAGTTACAATTGATAAAATTTTCTTTTTCTCCCCCTTAGTGTGCAAAAAGGAAGCATGCCCTCTCCAAGCTCCCCCAGTCTGTCCCCCTCATCGGCAACTCTCGGTGAAAAAGACAAAGTGTTGTGACGTGTTTGAGTGTGGGTGCAACTGCCAGAATTCCACCCACACCTGCTCTGCCGGGTTCTACATGTCCTCCACAACCAATGACTGTGGCTGCACAGAAACCAACTGCCTGCCTGACAATGTGAGTGTGTGTTTGGATGGAACTTTAAATGCATCAGTTTAATTTTTTTGATCTTTGCCTGTCTAAAACCATCCTGTTTTATTAATGTGTCTCTCCAGGTGTGTGTGGTCGGCGGCGTGGTTCACCCAGTGGGGAGTGAATGGGAGCAAGGGTGTGAGAAGTGCAGCTGCACTCAGCTACTGGACAAAGGCACATCACTGCATGTCGCTCAGTGCACCCCACCTGTGTGTGATCAAACCTGCGCTCGGGTGAGACACACACAAACGTCAAACATACACATTTGCATTTTGCATCCAAAACCCTTCATTCTTAGACATTTTGTTATATATTTCAGGGCTTCACATACACTCCATCCAAAGAAGGGTGCTGTGGCAAATGCACACCAATCAGCTGTGTGGAGTCGGAGGGAGAGATGCGAGGGGACACACTGACTGGTGAAAAATTCAGAGATGTATGTGTGCTGATAAAATGTCAATAGCACTCATTGTAGTGTCCTGCTTGGCGAACCGCACTGATTTGATACCAGTCATGTCTCCTAAAATTCGGCTCTGCTCCTGCAATGTATTTCTGTCTATAGATGTAGATGCAGAAGTTTATATCCACTTAATTTTAATCTCATCTCTGTCTGTCTTTAGGTAGGAGAGGTTTGGCGGTCTCCCCATGATAAATGCTTGCTACATAAGTGTATGAAAGTGAAAGACGAGGTGTTCATCTCTGAAACAAACTTCAGCTGTGCTGCCATGGAGGCTCCATCTTGCCCGCTGGGTACCGCGTTACGCTGTGACACAGAGGACTGCTGCCCCCGCTGCCACTGTGGTAAACACACACATACAAATGAAATACACACGGCGGAAAAATATATACAGTGAAACCCAAAAACAGCTTTTAACAGGATGGCTTTTACTTCAATAACTTTCCATGTTGCAGTTGCAGTGTCTGTCCAGCAGATGACTCTCTCTGATATTGGTCTGAGTCCAGAGCCGGTTATCCTGCCCTGACCTTACAAAGCCTGAGGTTTTACATACTGTTTAATGAATGGCAATACATTCATTTGTGCTTTTTTACCTGCAGCTCCTTTGAATGCTTGTGTCCTCAACCACACTGTGATAGGAGTAAGTCATGCAGAAAAAGCAGCACTCTTCATTACTATGAGAACGTTTTAAAGAATGAGCTTTCAGTGCTCCCTCTCAATGCATGTGTGTCTGTACAGGCAGGGGAGAGGCTGATGGTGGATGTGTGCACACACTGCGAGTGTGCGGTGGAGGACGGTGCCGTGAGGAAATACAAACTGTCCTGCAGGAGAATCAGCTGTCCCACTTGCCCACAGGTACTTATCATCCGATCATTCATTTTTTATTACCACCGTTATCATTTATCATCATCAATGTGACTAACCAATACATTCTCACTATTGAACTACCTGATCAACTTTAAATTGTGGCAACACCATTCTACGTGATTCACTCAGGTAAATGGTGAATTATCTATTTATAAAAAGGAGTCCACAGATATCAACGTCTTTGCATTCACAGTAATATCCTCCTGAAGTCTTCCTTTTTGAACATTCAGCACTAACTGCAATGTTTTTTCCAGGGATACACCATGCAGAAGGAGGAAGATGCTTGCTGTGGTCGATGTGTTCCCACTGCCTGCTTCATGCAAAGGCCAGATGGGAAACTGATCAGTCTGCAGGTGGGTTGCTTTGAAGAAAAAACTATGCCTTGCCCTGTTATATACAAAGATACCAGACATTTTTTAATATTTTTATAGTGTTTTTACTGGCTTATTTTAGCCCCTCTCCTGCTATGCTATGCTTATTTATGCTTAACTGTGCTGCGCGTATGAAATACAAAATACTACCCTGTCATGATATACAATGCTAGCCTGGCACCGCCCGCCTATTTGTACTTCCACTCAATTTTAATTTCCCTTCAGTAGTCAGTCCGGGCCTGTGGCATATTATCGGTTTTCTCCGTCCAGATTTTTGACGCTCCAATCAGCGAACAGAGAGATTGGCTGAGAACAATGACGTGCACCAGTTTCAGTTGTAGTCAGAAACTGGCGCATGACATACGTCACAACCAAACATTATGCGATTGGTTGGCAGATCCAGAGTGGCACTGGGCAGATCCAATAGTTTTAAACTTCAACAGACACCCGCCTTCGAGTGAGTTTACGTTTGTCAATTGAGCGATTCCAGACCTTCTGTACAAATGAAATGAAGTACAACAGTCTGGTACGACCAGGCTAATACAATGCTATGCTATACAAAAACTATGCTACAAAATTACTTTAATTTGGAATACTGTGCTACTTTCACTACAGTCATCCAATTAAATGTAAAGAATAAATGGCTTTTTAAGTTTTTCTATATTAGAAATGTAAGAAATGGCCTCCCTTTTGTTTTTATTACAGAGAAAAGCTGCTCAGCAACATGGATAGACATAAATACTGTATGATCTTGTGTGCCGCTCTCCCTCCAGGTGAACACCACTAGTGAGGACGGCTGCAACCTGTATACCTGTGGTGTAAACACTAAGGGAGATCTTGTCCTGCAGACCCGAGTGACCACCTGTCCTCCTTTTGACCGCCAAGCTTGCCTGGACCACGGTGTACGCCCACCCAAAATACTGCCCTCCATCAATCTCACAGTATTCACATGTTACGTATACCTCTGTATCTGCCCAAAAATGTGGAATTCATTTTTTTTCTCTTGTAAACTTTTGTTTTCAGGGAAAGGTGAGCCAGATTGGTACAACCTGCTGTGAGATATGTGAGTATAGCTGTTCCCTCTGCAAAACTGCTTCTCTTTTTTGAAAAATAAGGACACTGATTTTACTAAGAGTGTGTGCATGTGTGAAGGTACGGAGCCTGAGTGTCGGAAGACAGTGGGAACGCTTAACTTCATCAAAGTGGATGATTGCCAATCAGAGCAACAGATAGAGTTGCACTACTGTGAGGTAAGAGACTACACACGCGAGGATGATTAATACGTTTTTCCCCCTAGGATTAGCCCACAAAGTTCAATGAAATCATGACACTGTCCCTCACCGCTCCACTCTCCTGTGGTGCTGTCCATCTGTCTGTGTCTTTCAGGGCAAATGTCGCAGTAAGTCCATCTACTCCCTGGAGAGGGCTGCTGTGGAGCAGGAGTGTGTGTGCTGTGCCGCCATGGAGACCAAGCCTCTCAGTGTTCCCGTCCTGTGTGCCAACGGCACCCGAAGCTACCACACTGTCCTGTCTGTCACGCAGTGTGACTGTCTTTCCAAACACTGCACATAGAGAGAGAGAGAGAGAGAGAGAGAGAGAGCGAGAGAGAGAGAGAGAGAGAGAGAGAGAGAGGGGTTATAAATGTAGATGGTTTGTGTGTATCCAAGGTAAATATAACCATGTAAAAAATAACACAAATGACAATAAAACAAACCTGTCACTTTTCAGTAAGCACAACATTTTTTGTCTTTCAAATTGTGAGGTTTCTGAGGTTAGCTATGCATTTGCAATTAATTAAAAAGAATACTACTATTTAAAATAAATTTAATTGTTAAATTCTTAATATTTGGTGGTTGAGGTTGCACAAGGGCAAAGGGTTGCCTATCCAATAAGTTGCTTTGCATTCTCCACATTGATTAATAAAATGATTGTTTGCTGCCCTATATGAGCCAATACACTTATTTTTGCATTGATTTGTTTCTGTCATCCGTGCTGCATGCCTGCAGAGGGTAGGCAATCTTTACTTTCAAGTCTGGTCCCCCTGTAAGCTATTTCTTCCCTCGCTGGCTTACACACAAACCCACACGCCAACAGACACTGCTTGCATCGGTAATATGCATCACACCTTGTTTCCGTCACCCGTATAACGGTCAGGGAATTAGCTGCCCCGAGCGCGCGCCTGTTAAGCCAGGGGTTCCGGGAGCGCGCGAGGATTGTCCACCATCTCAGCTCCTCGCCTGCCTCGCGCGTCTCGTCATCCATCTCCCTTGCGAAGAACTGATACTCCACGATCACTGGTGAGTACATTTTTTCATTCTTCTTTCATTTAAAGTACCTAAAAACCGTGCGTACTCGACTTCTATCACTTTTACCGTCTTTTCTTTTTTTACCTCCTGCGGTCAGCTTTGACGGCGTCTTTTTGCTCTTTGACGCTCCTGTTTTTTTTTTTTTTTAACTACAACCACTTGTGTGCCTACAGTATATGCTACAGTAGGCCTACACCACAAACAAAGGCTGACCGTAAGTAGCCTAATGGTTTTTGTATTTAAATCCACCGGTAGCTGAAGTGCCACGGTCATTCTGACCATCTGGATGCTCACAACTGTTGCGCGCGTGAGCCTTTAATTACACATTTGTCGGATAAGTAGTTCGTGACAACTGCCGGGGATTAATTGGTCGACATGGCAAATCAATTAGGGTGATGTAGTCTGTGCTGTTTATGTTCCTGTCTTGAACCATCTCTGTAAAACAAAGCTTACAGACGAACAGGTGTGCTGGAAGTCCAGGTTGATTCACCGTTGAGTCCAACATGTGTCTTTTTAAAATTTCGGTTCCATGTTGAGGCATTAGAAAGCTGTTAAAATTAGCAATGTGTAGCCTAATCCCCTGTTGCTGAATTCCAGGAGAGACCGTATAAATGGCTTCCCCCGGTGCCCTTTGCCCCGTTGAATGTTAGTGTGAGGGTGCAGCTGAGCAACTTGCCTCAGCAAGCTTACAGGCTTTTAAGCCCCGTGCTGGGCACATTTGTGCGCTCTTCCTGTGCCTGCCTCCTGAGTCAACTGACAGGAAGGATAGAATAAGTGTACCAAAACAAGATTTAGGCTTTGCAATTAATAAAAAAGTACTAATACGTGAAATAGAAATGGGATAAAACAAGAACCTTGAATAAAACCCAATATGGTCTTTGCTATCTAGCTTTGTGGAGACAATGTTTGGAGACAAATGAAAACATAAATCATATCTGACCATGCAAACGCCAGTCCTTTTATATAATAACAAATATAATTATGTTCAGGTAATGCCCACTTCCCACAGAAACTGTTAATGAACTTGCGGTTCTGTGTTCTTTCTTTTTACCCAGGGGGCAAAGTGATTTTATGGACATGGAGCGTTGTAAAAGGTTGTTCACCAAAAATGACATCTAGGACCTTCCACGATCACAACCTGGGTGGACAACCTTGTCAACAAGCTGCTGGTAAGCTACAGTGGGCCGACATAGCAAATCAGAACCACTGTTTAAGTGAATGGGGGTGAATGGGGATGGGCTAATGGGAATTGTTTTTAACTTATAAATATCATTATGAGACTTTGCCAGTTGATTACTGACATTAAAACTAAAACTTTTTGTATTACAGTATTTTCCAAAATGTTTAAATAAATATGAAAAATCATCAATATCTTACTAATGATGCGAAAATTTGCATATCTGAAAAGCCCCAAAATCTAGATGTTGGAAGAAAACCAAGTCAATTTGTTTTTAAATTTTGAAAACAAAACAAGTGTCCAACTGCCTGAAGCCTTTCCTAATCACAGTTCAAATTTGATCAATAACCCATAGAAAATAAATTTTTTACACAGTTACATTTCATGTGCCATGGACCAAAAGTGTCCTTTTGGAGTCTCCAGCTGGTATTTTAGGAAACGGCTAGACATTCCCTCGTAAAAAACTGTAAAAAATTCATTTTCTATGGGTTATTGATCAAATTTGAACTGTGATTAGGAAAGGCTTCAGGCAGTTGGACACTTGTTTTGTTTTAAAAATTTAAAAATAAATTGACTTTGTTTTTGTCCAACATCTAGATTTTGGGGCTTAGCAGATATGCAAATTTACGCATCATTAGTAAGATATTGATGATTTTTCATATTTATTCAAACCTCTTGGAACATACTGTGGTACAACAAGTTGTTGTTTTAATGTCAGTAATCAACTTGCAAAGTTTCATAATGATATATATAAGTTTAAAAAAAAAATTCCCTATTAGCCCACCCCCATTCGCTTAAACAGTGGTTCTGATTTGCTATGTCGGCCCGCTGTAGCTTTCCAGCAGCTTGTTGACAAGGTTGTCCACCCAGGTTGTGATCATGGAAGGTCCTGGATATCATTTCTGGTGAACAACCTTTTACAACGCTCCATGTCTGTTTTTTTTAAAAAAAGGGGTTTTGCTCCCTAGGTATTTAGGGGGAAAATGGAAAATGTTAAAAAAAAAAGTTGTGGAAAACACTGGAACCTTTAGTTCCTCATTTGAATTGTTTAGTAAAGATGTTTTCCTTTACTATATTATAGACTGTGAAATCAAACATAGCATATACATCAGAAACATAAGAAAACAACTTTCACATGCTACAATATACAATACAATATAATTGGTAATATGCAGTTTTTCTTAACTATCCAGAGAAAAAGTAGAACCAAACCTATTGACCAGAGGTGCTGTTGTCCAGATCCTTAAATTGTTCAAGAAATTGTATTCTAATGAGATATTTTGTTATTTTTGGTGAAATACATGATTACTTGTCTTTAGGCCTTTAAAAGTCTGTTAAATCAAAGGAAATATATAGGCCTATGTCTTTGACTGAATTCACTCGCAACGTATTCTATTACGTGATAAATATTTCAAGTAACTATAACTTTGATATAAGAGATACAAAAGTCAAACCATGTGCACACCATTGATCTCGAAGTCACCGTTTTCTTCAGGATAAATCATTTACATAAAGTCTTTATGCCTAGCTGAACTCTTAAGAGTCATATTCTCCATTTCCTTCTCGGCTCCTGTTTGCAAACTCTGGGATTATCGCTGATGTGTTTGCCATTGCCAAGGTGTCAGGAGATTTATGTGGTTATACCTGCACTTTGTGCTATTAATATACTTATGTGGTGTTTGAATACCCTTTGGAATCTGGTGTGTTCGCATATCTCATGGTGGATATAACAGGTAGTTTGAAACAATAATGGGAGATCTGTTCAAATCATATCAGTTTGTATATACAGCCCAATATCACAAATAGCTATTTGCCTCAGTGGGCTTCGTAGTCCATACACAATATGACATAATCTGTCCTTAAACCCTGAGCTTGTCTGAGGAAAACCTCCTAGCAAGAAAAAAAAAACTTTAATGGGGAACAAATATTGAGAAACTTCAGGGAGAGTGACAGAGGAAGAGATCCCTCTTACAGTACAGACAGGCATACAATATGCATAGCATACATATGCCACTTGTACAGAACAGACCAATAGCTATTTTACAGAATAATAGCGATCCCCTCTCTCTTTAACCTGCAGTCACACATAATGATGGAGGAATCTTTTCCTTCGAAAAATTCACAGATGACAGGTTCCCATTGTGCCATGGACAAGGTGTGACAGCATGAGGTAAAAACAAAATGTGGAGATGTGTCTCTGCTAACATCTAAGAAAAAAACACAGGTATGACAAGGCATTATGGTGCTGACACAACCTTTTGTGTGACTGAAGCTCATCAAGTCACTCTCCCAAAATCAGTGGATGAATTATAAATGCTGAACTGTCATAAAACACACAAGCAGTGCTCAGATCTTTCAGGGCTTCTTTGTCATTAAGTTAAAACGTAAAAAAAAACATGCATACCGATATAGTTACATATATATTTAATTAATTTTAACATTAGCCTGGAAATCCAGACCTGCCGCTAGGCGCTGGCAAATTAAATTTGCTGCGCCTATTGGTCTGGACACTCCATTAAAGCTCATTTAATATGTCAAGAAATCTTGAGTTACCAATCAAATCGTTCTTTCTGATATGGGCGGACCAGAGCCCTATGTATTGTGCTCTTGGGCGGACGTAACCGGATGACGAGTTTGAGACGGCTTTCGCCTCGACACTTTGCGATTTGGAAGACGGCACTCAAATCTTTCATTAACAAGTAAGAGGAATGTTCTGTTTTGCCGACCGACCATGCCAAAAGTTTAATTTAACAGTTAAACCCACTGGTCGCAAAACGAACAGGGCTTAATATGTCACCTTGTTCATTGCTTTGATTGGTCGTAGTGCTATCCAATTGCGTGCAGTGGCATTTGAAATGCACGCGTAGGTGCCGCCCCTTGATTTGGAAAGGTCTATTGATCGTGGCCAGACCCTCTATCGTTCTAGATATGGGTCTGGATTTCCAGGCTATTTTAACATGACATTTTAATATTTTTGTGCACTTATCACTTTAAACTTATCACTTTTATGATGATGTGCTTGTCATGGTTTTAGACATAACCCCTCTGTTTTCTCTTCTTTAACGCCAAGGAATGAGTCTAGTGACCAAATTACCCCAACAGATTGTAAACTGTGCCGTTTGGATTTCAGTGCGAGCTTAATCTGAGCCTGCAGCTTCATTTGGGTAAAAAAGAGATGAGACAGCTTAACTTTGGTTTACAGTAGATCTGTCAGTCCAAAACAGCTACTACTTTTGTATTTCATTTGAAAGGGAAATTTGCCTAAAGTTGATCTACTGTACAGTTTACATATCCGTCACGGAATATCTGAACAAGTAATGGCCATTGGTCATGATCAACCTTTCAAAAATTAAAGAATCATTCGATGAAAATTGTATTTTTATGGTAATAAAATAATCAAATATAAACTGCATTTTATAGGGGTAAAATAGTGTTTCCGAATGGGGGTTTGGGGACCTATGAGGCATCACAAGATAATTTCACTGGGTCTTTTTAGTTGAGGAAGAAATACTACTAGATAAAGTTTTAAATATTATTCATTATATAGATTAAATGTCATGATGATGAAAAGTAAGACAAATTAAAACACATTTATTTGTTATTCTTGCATAACGATTTATTATGCAACAATAACCATGTAAAATGAACTATCCCTTCATTAGGCAATATTTACTAACGTAACATTAATTAACTTTAACAATTGGCATAATGAGCTACACTATTGTCAAGAAATCCCATTACACACAATAATCGTTATTCTTTCAGACTTTTGCTCTAATGGACATTTTCAGGCCAATGAAAACTATTTGTATGAAAGGCAAAATATTATGCTAATTTTCAGGTTCAAAATTTTATTTGTACTAGAAACTGTTTTCATGGTGTAGTGTCCAAAAAAACTTCTATATTTCTCACAGTGCCCTTGCTGAATCTCCCTTTCAGCCTCTGTCTGAAACACTGAGTTTTAGCGCTATCTCTTCAAGACCCGCCTTCCAAAAAACCCAGTCTGTTTTGAATGGCAAGACCCACGTGGGGGCACAGGCAACGCCTGCCAGCGGTCTGCCTGTTAGATTCAGGCGTATCTGGGGGGGTGCTTATCACAGGTGAAAGCAGTGCTAAATTAGGTTGGTAATCGGGAGTGTGGCTTCTCCTGTTATGATTTGATGATTATATAAGGTCCTAAAATATTATGATCCTATTTGGAGGAATGGTTGCTCCGTTAATGGAACATTATAGTTTCCAACTCATTGCTCCTTCTGAACCCATTTTTTCTTTTCATACCAACAGAGGGATGAAACGCAAAAGAACGTATGCCTGTCACCACAGAAATGAGTGAGCCGACGTCCAGTCAATCAGCAAAGCTTGTTTCATTGGCCCGATCGCTGTCCGATATTGGGCTTGATGCCGCCAATGGAACCCCTTTCAGCCCCACTGATGATGAAGAGTCCCTTCCTCCGGTATGGTCTCCTCCTCAATGCAAACATTCACACCCTGTAGCTTTGACACCCTGCATCAATATGTCAGCTCTCTCTCTCTCGGCTCAGATTTCCTCCTCCCTGAGCTGACACACATTGACTAATTGACATGCTCCTACTCTGTAATACTCCCTGAATGCCCTACTTGTAACCCTCATCACTTGCCTCATTAATTACTGACCGATGTATTTTTGTGTGTCTGTGTAGGAGAATGGCATCGAATTAGGCCCCGGGCTTTTTTTTGCTGATGGCAAGAGGAAAGTGGACTATGTCCTTTGCTACAAATTCAGAAAAAGGCGATCATCCAAGGCACGCCTTTCCATTGTTTCCAATGGGACTGCACCGATGCATAGACAGAGCCTATGGGATGGGGAAGCAGAGTCTGGGGAGGCAGGTGCACACGCAGCAGACGGGGAAGAGTCCAAGCTCACCGAGGAGGAAAAGGCTTTAATGAGGGAGGAATTTGAAGCGGGTCTAATGGAAGCTGGACTACAGATTGAGCGTGACAAACAGGTGTGTGTCTGCCTTTACAGTGCTTTCACCGTGATTATTTTTTTCCTGTGCTGTACACTCCAATAGACATTTATAGGTCAGAGGTGTCCTTAAGTGATGTGACCGCAAAGCCTGTGATTGGATGGCTACCAAACGGGTTGAGGATAAGACTCTGTTCAAGGCCTGTCCCTTGAAGCTGAAGGACATGCCGGACTCTAATTACATTAAAGTAGTATCGTAAGTTAATCAAGTTTAGTAATAAAAACCAAAACAATAATAATGACACGTATGTTGCGTGTCTGTTGTTATGTACTGTAGACCTACATTTGCAGCTGTGTGTGTATGTGTTTGTGTTATTGATTTAATTTTTTGTATTCTATATTTGGGTATGGTCCGCATGCATGTTTGTGTGTGCATCTGTGTGTTTGTGTATGAATGTATGATCTTGTGTGATCCTTGTGTGTTAATTCAGCTTCTGTTTTGGTTGAGGATTAAGACAGTAAGTGTAAAGCTAAAGGGCAGATTATAGGATTTTGTTAGAGAGCACTCCACTACCCGGAAGTGTGCTTGCCGGCAGATAAATGTGTATGGGAGGGTGATTGCTGGGTTTCATTTTGCCTGAATGGGTAGAAGAGGGTGCACAGATGTACTGTATCAGTGTTTGTATCTGCATCAGTATGACTCTGGCCAAATATCATTATCTAACATTTCGTGAAATGAAAAGGGAAGGATTGATTGTAGTAGCGTTGTTGATCAGGGAATGAATGTCACGTCAGTGTTGTACTTTACTTTGCTGCCAAACTTTGGCAATAATCTTTCACTAGATGGGAAAATGATGGAGCATATTTGAACCCCCCCTCAAATATCTTGCAGAGATTTGGTTTTTATTCATATTTTTGCTTCATTTTAACAGGAATGTTTTATTTCCTGGTGGGGTCTGGTGACGCTGTAATAGATTGTAATGCTTCCACAGGAAAATTGCTGGTAGCACAAACATTAAAGGTGCAGCAGGTGTCGTTTGGGCCTGTGCAGCTGTGGCTGCTATGCACTAAGGTCATTACAGAAATTGCAGGGGCAGGTTGTAATTCAGATAAAATAGCTGAACACCTTTCCCATGATCAAAATGGATAAGTGACTACATTATAGTGGCTTCAGGTACCTAGTCCAACAGGTATAATAAAGGTAATATATCAAAGGTTCTGGGCTTGAAATAATGGGATTCACGACAAAACAGCCTCTTATGACACAAATTAGCACACTAACAGGTTTAGAGAAAGATCATCTGTCTGCTTCAGGTCAACTATAAAGAGCAATTAAAGGCATAGACAAAAGTGGAAAGAATACAGGCACACACTATTCATATAGGCCTGGAATTATGAAAAATATTGCTCCTTGTGTAATCAAAGTCTATCAGGGGTTTATAGTATGAAGTTATGCATATAGTGTTTTTTTTCATGTTTAAACTTCATCTTATCTGTGTGTTAATGTGTGTGTCTACGTGCAGAGGTCAAACGGCATGTCGTTTAATCGGCTGCACATCCCATGGCCAATTCTCAGTCGGGAAGCAGAGCTTCAGAAGATCAAAGTTCCTGTCAAAAAGGTCAGCAGTTGGACAGTTCTTTACACACTCCACTCTTTAATATCCCTGCTGTATTTAACATATTTCAACATTTGCAAAAAAATATTTTGGTGCACATTACGATCCCATTGTAAAACTAATAAAACTAAGAGCTGTATGTCAGAGAATAGTAGAGATAAATGTGAAGTGTGGTAAAACCAATACAGTGTGGCCGAGTAGATTTAATCAAGCCTATTTGCTGCCTTTGCTTTCATTGAGCAGAAGTGTGAATTACGGAAGCGGATGGGCATCGCCGGTAAATGGGATTCCTTCATGAACAAAGTCAGCATGCCGTTACAACCAGACGTCCCGGAAGTTGAAACTGGCAGAGACTCAGAGACGCGCATTCATTTCAAAACCCTCAAACACCCTTTTATCAGAGACAAGCTCTACCTGTAAGTACCTGGTATTTCACTTTAGAAGTGACCCTTGGCTGGCCTTTTAGTGCAGCCATGGTTAGTGATTTAGATAACAACCTAATATCTAAATCCTCTGGAGTGTGCTCTTCTCACTCTTACATTGACACTTTGGAGCACTTAGGTTTATTGAATGTTTAGTGTTTACACAACTGAAATGTGGATTCCACAGGATCTGTGTGCTACTGGGACATAGTGAGTGATTACATAAGTAACAGTAACACTCAACCTTAGGTTGACCTGTTATAGTGAATTAAACAAATATAAATCTTTGAGTTGTCAATGATGCATGTTTGAACAGTGGTCCGATAATCATTAATCCATAGCTTTGGTATCAAGTTTTTTGTTAACATGGGACACTCACATCAGGTCTTCCATTCCTTCTTGTCATTTCCTGCAGGTATGACATCAAGTCAACAGACGCCGTATTTGACAATGCAACACGCAGCAGAATAGTGAGTCCACAAACAAATATCCTCTTATTTTACATTGCGATGGATGGGACATTTTTAATATGTTTTCGTCAAATGCATTGGACCTCACATCACCATTTGGACTGTGCTATGTTTGTGTCTAGGTGGCTGAGATCATGTCACGCACTTCCTGCAGACATACTTGCCAAACCACTGGTGAGGTGTTACTTTTGTTCTCCTCATGGTTCCTGTTTCTAAATACTGAATGTGTCATGACACTTTGTTATGCTTCCTCTTTGTGTCATAAGGCATCAGCTCATTAGTGGCACGAGGTGTCTATGACTCTGCCTTCTCTCTGCATGATGTGAGTATAACAGAAATAGCAACTTTACTGGACAATTTGGCAGTATATTTGCTTTAAAACATACATGTGTCATATCTGTAAATGTTTGATTTAATGGCCTTTAAAAAAATGCATCTTATGTTAAGAATTGTTGTGCATGCTAATTCCCCTTTACATAAATGTGCCATGAAAGACAGGTTTGTCAATATTTGGGTTAAATGGGGGAAAAAGTGGGGAATCAATTTTAATAATAACAACTACTGAAACTAGACCACCAAATGCAGTTATGATAAAAAACATATGACCTAAATATGGCATCCATTGAGACACTGTATCTCATATAAAGATAAGCTCACTTTTTATTTTATTTTTAGGGATCGTTCACAAGAAGAGGACGAAAGGACCAGCGAAATGACCGACAGGTGAGATGAGTGTTTTTTCATGAGTTGTATCCAAATGGGTTTCTCAAACAACCCTAATGCTAATATTAGTGGAGATGATACCAGCCATTGTTCAACAGCATTGGTTTGAATACTTAAGAGACAAAATGTAGTTGTGTGTCTGTTAGTGTTTTAGGAGTGCATTCTTAAATCAGTGAAGCACTCTTTTAGAAGTGTGATGTGTTTTCACAGTTGAATAAGTACCCGGGAAAGGCATTATATCATATTGTGCATTGTCAAATGTAATGCTATTTTGACTTTTATAGATGTAAGGAGCAGTTCAGCAGCCACGTGACAAAGATGTATTGATATTATATATGAATTGGGCTTAATTTATACCACCCCTTCTACAGTATAGCTCTGAAAAACCTAACATCTGAGACCACATTTATTTGCTAATTTGTATCCTGCTACTGTTATTAACTTGTGTTTTATTCTTGTCCTGGATCTTGTCCTTCAGATCCTCCATGAAGAATGGGCCAACTATGGAGTCATGTTCAAATACCAACCCATTGACCTTGTCAGGTATGGAATAAACTAAAATGAAAGACAAATAAAGTAAAGTAAAGTAAAAATGTACTTTTGATGTACAACTGTTTTCAGCAAATGTCAGCGGATAACTATATACAGCAACATACCACTCCAAATTATCAGTGTCTCTGGTTTTAATGTTTAAAGGTATGTGTTTGAGTTTGTTTTATTCATTAGACAGCTGACAACATTACTCAGTACATTTCTTGGACTAATGCTGTTTGAAGATTAAAATTCATTGGGTGTATAAAATGGAAAGGAACTGTACTCTGAAGAAGTTATGAGGTGGTCAGCAAATGTAACTGTAGTCTGCCAATTAAGTCCTGGTATGTCTTGTATGAAAGTGAAACATTTGAGCTGATAGGGGTGCAAAAGAACTATGAATTCCTTCTGCAAATTGAACATTGAAAAGCAAGCCACTACTTTGGTGATACTTAATCATGGGCCAAAGTGTGGATGGTTAAAAATGAGTTCAAAAAAGTGTACTGTATCTGCATCTTAAATGTCTTAATAGCCTATTGGTTTATATTTGATTTACTAGAGTTGATGGGAAGAAGTTTCTCAAATGGTCTTAAGTTGTAAATACATTTTCTCTATGGTCAGAATTCTAAGATTGTATAGCCAAATCATTAGTTTCAGAGCATTCTATCAAAGGTTATGGTGAAATTACTTTTTTTTATGGCGTAAATGGTGGACATCTTGGATTTTCAAGTGGCTAATTTTTCCCTGCAAACCTTGGCGCAAGAGTGCATACAAAAATTGGTGCTTGTGTCACAATTTGAGAGGTTGTTTCCGTTATCCGTGGTTCTATGGCAAGACAATGTTCACTATTCCGGACGGGAGATGGGTTGACCTGTCAACCAAGCCAAGCTCAGGCAGCTGTTTGATATATTGCCTTTTATCTTAACAGGAAGTACTTTGGAGAGCAGATTGGGTTGTACTTTGCCTGGATGGGTGTTTATACTCGAATCCTTGTCCCTCCCTCTGTACTGGGGATCTTTGTCTTCCTGTATGGCATATTCACTGTGGATACCAATGTGCCAAGGTAGGCTGATGCAAACTCTTCAAACTTAGACATCCTTATCAAATCATAACATACATATGATCATGTTATTTTCGTTGAGTGTTTCATACTTATATTTCCAGCCAGGAGACATGTGATGACAACCTGAACATCACCATGTGTCCGCTATGCGATGCAGTGTGCGATTACTGGCGTCTGAGTACGGTGTGCTCACTGGCCCGAGCATCATACCTGTTCGACAATGGAGTCACTGTCCTCTTTGCCATTTTCATGTCTCTGTGGGGTAACTATACATGCTGATACACTACACTTCAAAGACAGTGAAATAGCAACATCGACATCATAATCAGCAGTTGAATATTTGTCAAAATTAAGCTTCGTATGTTTCCGCATTGCACAGGCCATTGAAAAAAGAACACAACGGTTATTTAGGGCAATGCTTTCTTTAAAACATAATCCTTCTGTGTATCTTCTCGTAGCTGCCTGTTTCCTTGAGCACTGGAAGAGGCGACAGATGTGTCTGAAACATATGTGGGACCTGACAAGCCTGGAGGATGAAGAGGTAAAACAAATAAAAACATTTTCCTCACATGCCACCGACTGTGAAAATAATACAAACAACAAATGCATTCACTTTCTATTTTCACCACTCCTGTTTGCTAAAGGGCCTAATCAGAGTTGACCCAATGGCCCCAGGTCAACCACGAGGGCAGTGATAGGTCGTGGGTCACCATGCAGATTATTTGTTGTCTCTGTGCAATGCTCTTCCCGGTAATGCAAACACAGCGATGTGTACGACGCACATGGCCATCCATGTACACATGCATTGACATGACTCTTTACCCTGTGAAGTTCTATAATGGGATTGGTCTGTAACGCGCTTGCTGGATAAGGTGACACAGCAGGGTCACAACGTAAACCATCCCGACCAAATATAACTCTCTGTCTCTCTGTCTCTCTGTCTCTCTTTTATTTATTTCTGTCTCTGCTGTCCAAAGGAGCGAGTCCAGGTGAGTCAGGTTGCCCTACTCAATAAATGTACCTACATTGAAATCAGAAGAGAATCAGAATTTGGTTTGAATCTTTTGTGAAATTATCGATATTCCTTTGTTAAACATCGCTGCCAAGGAACATGATGTTGTGAAGCTAAAACTTGAACACATCCCGCTGTTGCCCCCCTCTCCCCTAGAGTTTGAAACACAAAGTCACCAAACTCCTATCTTTTGCAGTAAGGGCATAAAGCTACAAGTATCATGCATCAGTTGTCAAAAATGTCAGAGAGCGCCGCTGTGTTGTGTAAATGGTCTAGCTTCAGGCTAATTTGAGACGGTCATTTCTGTGGCTTTATTTAGTGACTGAAGCCTTGAGGTCCTCTGTTTTTTAACAAATGTTTGTGTGTGCGCTGCAGGAGGAAGTGAGGCCTGAATATGAGGAAGCTCTGCACGAGAAGAAAATAAAGATGAGAGCACAGACTGCGCAGAAGGTATTATATTTGAGTGTGTGTGCTTCAGATACAATTTCATGATTGATTGATTATTGATTGCAATATTATTGACAAGATTTTCTCGCTCTGATTTTTTTTTAACTCTCTAGCAGTTGAGTCACACAGATGGAGAAAGAGACCAGATGCTGGCCTCCCAGGTATCAATGCACTGCTCCGTGTGATAGGACATTATGTGGGTGGAGCAGCAGCACGAGCAAGAGGAAGGAGGGAAGGAGGGAAGGGAGGGGTTACATTGAGGTCATTTAAACATACTTCATCGCCAATGAGCTAACACGGGTTGCATTTTTCTCACTTGCACTTCACACACTGAAGGCTGTAATATTGGCTTGTGTAGCAGCAGTTAAGCGAATATTACAGCCCGTCTCAAGTTTGTCATCTGAATTAAGGTAAACACACTCACTGTCTTCTTGAGTTTATGTCAGTGCATAGAGAGGAATCCCCCCCCCCCCTTCCTTCCCTTAACCGACTGTGGGTGGTTGAGTCCAAAGCTGCTTACCTGCCTGAGATTAGCTCAGATTACTGATGGAGAGAGAGAGGGGAGGAGGGAGAGGAAGAAGGGGATGGAATTGCTGTCCTTTCAGATGGCAACAATGCACCTGCCACACAGAAGACACAGTATATGTGTGTTTGTGTGTGTGTGTGTGTGTGTGTGTGTGTGTGTGTGTGTGTGTGTGTGTGTGTGTATTTCTAAACTTGTGTTCAGCATTACAGAAAAGTGAAAATTACATTTTGTACTGTGCACACATATAAGCATATACATCAATGTGTGTGGTTTGCTCATTTTGTGGTGGTTTACTTGACAGCTAGAGCCAGAGTCCCTGGACATTGAGGATCACCTGCCAGGTTATCTCATCAATGTGTCCACCATACTTCTACTGGTACTGCATTCATACTTTACAGTATAGTTTTTTCCTATCTCTATGCATTTCCTTGTTGATCCCCTGTTTAATTTTATAATGATTGCACATCACACACTATTCAATTATTATTTTCATTTTCTAAAGACGATATCACAACATTTATCAGATATGTGTTTGCTTCTTCTGTCTTTACATTTTCTTTACATTTGCCCACATCATTTCCTCACTGTTTTCCATATCATATCCATTCATTTGAGATGTCCACTAATTTTGTACTAGCAGCAATTGCATTTCAGATGTTCAAGTCCATATTAAACATAAATAACAGAACAATTAACCTGTGGTTAGAATTACAAAAAATAATACAAACTACAAAACTGATTTTGACATGTAGCAAATATTTAAAAACACACTTTCATCTGGAAGAATTGTATTCAGAGGGAATCAATCTTCTACAGCAAAAGCTTGTCATCCAACTTGAGACTTTTGTCTGTGTGTGTGTTTGTGTGTGTGTGTGTGTGTGTGTGTGTGTGTGTGTGTGTGTGTGTATTCAGATCTTTGTCACCTTCTCGGCGGTGTTCGGGGTGGCAGTTTATCGTATCTGCATGTTGAGCGTGTGGTCCATGAACCCTGATCCTGAAGCTAAGGACAGCGTGAGGTTGACTGTCACCACCACAGGCATCGTGGTGAATATGCTAGTGGTCCTGGTGTTGGAAGAGGTGTATGGAGCTATCGCTGTGTGGCTGACAGAACTGGGTATTGTATTTTATTGTTTACTACAATAATATGGAAAGCCTCAGTGTTAAGTTATCACTTCTGTGCTGGTGTGACCACAAAAAGTTTTTTGTATTTATTTATATTTGATTTAGTTTATCAAGATAGGGCAGATTGCCAAATTAAAAAAGATATTTTGCTAAATATAGGGAGCAGACACATCCGAAATGGGCATGGTTGAGATATCAATTCCAATATTTCAACATTGCATTATACGTAATAAATGCTGATTATGTAACTTACATAACAAGAAGATTATGTAAGTTACATAACTTAATCTTAAGCCAAATGTTTTTCTGTTTATATTATTATGACTTAAATTTGGCCTTTGAAGATAATCCTGTTTGCAATTTTTTTTCAGGCATTATCTGACCATACCATCTTTCTAATAGATTTAGACTTTATGAGGGTAAATGCAGGGTAAAGGTTTTGGTGTGACTGATTACTGAGCATTACTTGAATTATAGTGTGGGATCATTGTAATTTGATGCTGTACGCTGTCAATAATATAGTTTCAAAACATACCCTGCATTCCATTACTCATACTTTCTGCTATTAAGTATGGTATAAAAAAGATTTAGGACTTCCCGATTCTTGTGGTCAGATGAAGTATGCTTAAAAATACCAGGATGCTTAATACATCCAGCCAAGATTTTTAGTGTTGAAAACAGCATGCTATTTGGGCGACCGGGGATGCGACGGATATAAAAGCAAGAGGCAAGATCAAGGTGCAATGTTATGATGAAATAAATAGGTAAAAGTATGTCCCAATTGTATGCCTACTGCATGCTAACTAGATTCTGTTTATGGTCAGATGTAGTATGTACAATAACAAAAAAATAAATAAAGAGTATGCGATTTATGCGAAAGGCAAATCCTTGTGATTGAAACATGATGATATGTTTACATTTGTTGTTGCTCCCTTCCACCAGAACTTCCCAAGACACAGGACGAGTTTCAAGAGAAAGTGATCTTTAAGTCTTTCTTTCTCAAATCCATGAACGCCTTTGCACCTATTTTCTATGTGGCCTTCTTCAAGGGCAGGTGTGTGTCTTTCCTAAAATCTTACACTACACTCACTTCCCAGCATTGGCTGTTTTTTTCCTCATCATGGAAATTATTCTTCCTCTGTTTATGCAGGTTTGCTGGGCGGCCTGGTGACTATGTTTACGTCTTCGGAAACTATCGCATGGAGGAGGTAGGTTCCGTTGCGCGGATTGGTGATTATTATATCTTTATGCAAGGTAATGTGCATCTGTGTCTAGTATAAACATGTGGGTGTTATGTTTCCTACAGTGCGCTCCACCCGGCTGCCTCATCGAGCTGTGCATCCAGCTCAGCATGATCATGCTCGGAAAGCAGCTCATCCAAAACAATGTGTTTGAAGTTCTTATACCGTATGTCTAGATTTATATATTTTTTATTTTTTCCTTCTGCACCATCTCCCTAAACTGTTCTTCATTTGCCGAATTTCCAGTGTAGGCTATTTTATTTTTTTCGCTCTGACTCTATGTATTACTATGTTTCTTTTGCAGTAAGTTAAAAAAGATGTACAGAGCAATACAGGAGGAAAAGGCAAAAAAACTAGCGGCAGGGAATGAGTCGGAAGAAGAGAAGAGGCCGAAGCAACAATTCAACAAAGATTTCGCCCTGGATCCCTTCGAAGGCGTTTGCCCAGAGTACATGGAGATGAGTGAGTCTACTCTAGTCAATTGCTCGCTCTTTTATTCACCGAGTCGCTCACTGCTGAACCCACGCAATGTCACATCTCAACCGTGTGCGTCTTCTATGTTTACAGTTATCCAGTACGGGTTTGTGACTCTGTTTGTGGCCTCCTTCCCACTGGCGCCAGCGTTTGCTCTGCTCAACAACGTCATCGAGATTCGCCTCGACGCTGCCAAATTCTGCAATGAGATCCGACGGCCCGACGCTATAAGGTGTAAAGACATAGGTATGGGTCGAACATGAGAGCCTCCTCCGCTCTTCCAGTCTCTGTGTGAATGTGAAACAAGCTATCCTGGAACTTTTTTATCACTTTCATTTTCCTCTGCACCTCCTCCTTTTGTCTCTGTGTTGTCTGTCTTTAACTTTCACTTTCCTTGACACAAACACACACGCACATGCACACATTGACATATACACCTTTGCCTTCCCTTTCCCTATTTGTTTCTTTTAATGCACACGCTATGTCCAGGGATTTGGTTCAACCTTCTCTCCGGAATCAGCAAATTCTCAGTCATAACCAATGTAAGTGTGCGTGTGTGTGTGTGTGTGTGTGTGTGTGTGTGTGTGTCAACTGTGGCCATAACCTTTGAACTCTGGCTGAGGATGTCTAACAAATGTGATGCTAGCAACAATTTACTTTATCTCTTTAACAAAGTTTTGCTGCTTTAATTGAATCTTTTTTACATCTTCAAGTCTTGTGTCTACTAGTTTGGTTACACTTTTATCTGTGTGAGAGTTTATGTAAACAGAACAAAAAACAAAGTGTCAACAAAGTGTGTACCTGCTACATGTCCTTCTGCATAAAAAAAAGTTTTCTTTTAAATTAGCATGAATGGATTCACATTCTTGTTCACATTCATTATGAGATTTCAGGGAAATCAGAGACTTTTAAATGGATATGGCAGCCTTTCCTTGACTATATAACAGTACTGAAGGGACATACATGACCCCTTGTTTACTTCTTATTTTCTGCTTAACATTTGCCTATAGTTAAAACAATGTAATTGGTAGTCCTTAGAAGCCTGTAATGTAGAGTTTGCCATGTTTGTTGTTTGCGTTTGTTTTTGTTTTTGTGTTCTTTAAAAAAAATTTGTCCATGTGCCAGCACCAGCTGTAACATAATGTGCATGAATTATAATGTTGTAATTTCCCTCTCCTTGCTTGTCTCCTCAGGCATTTGTCATCTCCTTCACATCGGAGTTTGTGCCACGGATGGTTTACCAGTACATGTACAGCGTAAACGGCACCATGAATGGCTTCACGGAACATTCTCTGTCCTACTTCAATGTCGGCAACTTCACAGCTGGCACTGCGCCAACCTCCACCCTCTATACTGGGGTGATGTGCAGGTCAGATTGACTCTCCTTCCATTAACATTGCCTTGATTTCCGTGGATTTTCCTTAAAACCCGGGCCCCAGCGGCTTAACTCCTGATTTAACTCAAACTAAAACTCGGAAACTGAAAAATAGCAGGGGTTCAACTGAGGCAAACCATGTTTATCTCTCATTATCAGGTATAAGGATTACAGAGACCCACCGTGGGAGCAAGATTCCTACACGTTCTCTAAACAGTACTGGTCCGTCCTGGCCGCCAAATTGGCCTTCGTGATATTCTTCCAGGTATGACAGTAATATTTACAAATGTGGTTACGTAAATGTCTTAAAATAGTGCTGTCTAATGTCCTATACCTTTTTTTTAATCCATGAACATTAGATATGTGGCTTTCTTCAAATGTTGATGTGCACCCTAAATCAAATAGCCTACTTTTATTTATTTTTATTTTTTTTTTAAATCTTGCTTCACTTATTTTTCACCACTGTCTGTCTTTATTGGTGTCACCTTGAATTAAGTGGGGATGCATTGATCCAACTGTTTCTCTTCTGATACGGACTCACAGTGATTTCTCTTCCCCAAATTCTAAAATCTGTTTACCTCACTGTATGGAACTCATTAGGGTTCAAGATCAACACCTGTTTACTCTAGAACAAGTGTATCCAATATTCCTATAAAAATAATGGATTATCATGTAAACTAGGGCAGTGTTAACTCCAAGCTTACATTTTTTTTCCTTGTCCATTTCCATACAGAACTTTGCCATGTTCCTCAGCATGCTGGTGGCCTGGATGATCCCGGACGTGCCGCGATCTCTACGGGAGCAGCTTAAGAAGGAGAACATGATGCTGATGGAGTTTCTGCTGAATCAAGACCAAGAAGCACGTTCCAAATCTCTCTCCCGGAGACCTTCCATCCAGCGCTTCCCCGCCAACATAGACATTGTGGTGGAAGCACCGTCGGAGGAACAAGAGGATGAACAAGTGGAAGAGGACGAAGAAGAAAGGACGAAGGAGACGTGTCCTGATGAACCACTGAGAGCCAGCGACAGTGATCCAGAGGTCGGGAAGGACTCTGGAGAAGACCAAGAAGGAAATGTGAAGGAAGAGCGCGGAGGCGAAGGACAAGACGAGGGCGGAGCGGTTGAGGAGGAGGAGGAAAAAGAAAAAGACGCAGAAGTAAAAGGAGAAGATGAAGAAGACATGAAAGAGGGGAAGGAGCCAGAGGTAGGGGAAGAAAAGGAGGAAGAGGAAGAAAGTAAGGAAAAAGAAACGGAAGTGGAAGTTAAAGTGAAGGAAGTTGAGAATGAGAGCGTGACTCTCGATCTGGACTCGCTCATGAGCGAGATGGGCCTATTAGGTGAGGGGAGAGAAAAACTCAATGTATCTGTTGATGGTTTCTATTGTTTCACCTTTTTCTGTACAGTCATTTTTTGTCCTCTTTTGTGTCTCGTGATTAATTTTTCATTTTTCTTGTCATGTAGATGAAGCAGAACCCTCATCCAGCGCAGCTCTAGTTGCAGAGCTTCCCCGCTCGGGCTCCAAAGAGGAACATGAGAAAGACCAGGAACCTCTGTCACATCCGTCATCCAGGAGAGCCTCGTACCAGAGTCTGAGGAGCTCCAGTGCAGACGTCGCACCATCAGATATAGACAGAAGGCCCTTCTGGCTTATTGCTCCTTCTCCCGGAGAGCCAGGCTCAAAGGCAAAGGCTCGCTGCTCCACCCTGCCCTCCCGTCACAGAGGGTCTGATGCTTCTTACAGCCTGCCACGGCCCAGCCACTCCACCAGCCTCACCAGGTTCCAGCACGCAGCCACACTCATCCCACTGGCTCCTCTCGGCTCTTCACTATCGGCGCCACCTCCCTCATCCCCCCATGCCGCACAGCCCCCCGCGGCCCAACAGCCCCAGGCCCCCATCGAACTCTTTGCTCTGAAAGGCCCTCCGCTTCAGCAGCCTCGCTCCAGGGGCAAAGGCCGCTGCTCCACTCTGCCTGCGCGACAGAGGGCCCCCGGTCCAGAGGAGCCCGCCATCAAGCCTAGCCAGTCCACCAGCTTCACCAAGCTGGGAGACCGCATCCCTCCATCTCCGAGTGAACTGAAGCGCAAACCGCCACTATGAGGAGAGAGAGAATGGGACAGAGGGTGGGAGAAGGGAGGAGGAGGACTATCCAGATTAGCCTGTCTCGTCTGTGCCTGGAGCCTGACCCCTTCCGTCTGTTCTCCCTACCTGCATGTATAATACCTGGAGGGTCTTAACTTAAGAGAGACCATCCAGATCAACTGAACGTCCTTTTTTTATCCTCTTATTTGTCACAGAGATGTTTATACCACTGGGTGATCGAGAGACAACGGGTGCTGGACAATCAGGAGAAAAACACTTCTCTGAAACTCTCCCTGCTGTGCCCATAAAAATATCCCCGGAAATTTGAACTTTGTCTATTTTTGTTTTTTGTTTTTTTTTGTTCTTTTGCTCACAGACACAGCTCAGTAGCCACTGCTCCTCTGTTACTTGTAAGTCCCCAACCATGCAGCAGTGCTGCCTTGTAGACCAGAGGGAGATGGAAATATATACAGCAGTTATGCTTGTAGACCTAATGTTTATTTATTAGAGGTTTTGATATATAAAAAATGTAAAATCATAATAAAAGGACATATTTTTGATATCCGTTTTTTTCTTTCTCAAGGTCAACGTATTTCGATTACCATAAGAATTTAAAGTATTTTTTATCACGGTTTATTATAACAATTTGCCAATATATATTCAGTATAGATAAGAGGTGACAAATAACATCATACATCCAGAGGTCCTTCTTCTTCTCCCAATTCAAATATGGTGACAGTATAAACACTCGTAGGCCTACATCTATTATGTTGTCTATGTTGCCCCCCTTTGGCGAAAGTCCTCAATTTCACCGTCATTTTCATGTGGGTGCTCGGTGATGCATTGCTTCACTTTGGTATCCCTCTAAAACCTGACATTTTCAATGTTATCCTGCAAAAGTATAAGAAATGAAACACCTCAGAATTTAATTCATTTACAGAAAATGCAATTTGCCTCAAAGACGATGAGCAGGAAAAATGGTTAATTGTAACCAAGGTCACTTAATTTTTATTGATATTTGTTTGCTAATAACCCAGACAACTATCAATGCAGAGTGATGTTTCGCTTTCTTTACATCTGAGTGTGTGTGTGTGTGTGTGTGTGTGCGCGCGTGCGCATGTGTGCATGTGTGTGTGTGTTAAAGTTCCCCTTTTCTCCTCTGTCCATAACCTGCACTAGCTCCTCCTCCCCTGCACCACTACTGAATGGGGCCTCTGTGGGAGCTTCCAAGCATTCCAAAATAATTCTTGCAGGTGAGGATACGCATACAATCGCACACTCAGATGACCTTCTGCAGTTGCCATTTACAACTGAAGATACAAAATGCTCCGACAGCAAACCTCGCCTTAAAGGGCCCTGCTGCGACTGAGGGTGTGATCACAAGAGCGGATAAACAGACAGACAGACAGAGTGGGAGGGAGGGATCCCAATCCTTTGAACCAGGTAAGCGACCAAACACATGCTCAGAAAAATCAACACTAGTCTAACCGGAACCTGCCACCTCACACACAACGGGATACATTACATAGATTAGGGCTAGCATAAACTCATGAGTAAACATTTAACTTTTTTTCTTTCTTTACTTTTTACACTGGCTTTGAATGAAGGCTCCACAGTATCTGATAGGCTATCTGATGTAGATAAGTGCAGTACATGAACTATATAAAAACAGGCCGGCTTAACACAGTTTCAGTGTGTGTCTATACATTGACAGATGTATTTTGTGACCGCAAGCAACAAAGGACTGAATATTTAATATTACCTTCATTGGACTTTGTCACACACACTGTTGGCAAGACAACGCTGCCTCCAGGTATGTATTATTCTTGTTTTCCCACGCTGAACTATTAACATACATTAAGGTTAGGGGACACACTAAATCAAGGCATCAGAGTTAATAGTGATAGTTTTTTTTAATTTGTATAGACAGCCTTGATGGCACTTTAGTCAAAATAAAGTTTTCCATCTGCTCAAATGACGTGTTTTTATCTACACTTAACGGGCAGAGTCCGCAAGAGAAATCTAATCTTTACCTCCTTGAATTGCTCCTCACCCTTCTCTATCTTTCGTGCCCTTTGATATCTAATGTAGTCCTCCTCATCCAATCGACTCACCTCCTTAAAATCCACAGAACAGCTGTCAGAGACCATCAGGGCGTAGTGGCAAATCGGGGGGGACCAGAACAGAAAATTGACACCGAAGATTCACTGCAAAAAAGTAGTGCATTTTTGGCTTCTACAGCATGTCAGACTGTGTCCAGTGTTTTTTTTATTAAGAACTGGCTACTCCAGAACTAAACTTATTCCACACTTATTTGGCAAGCTTGGAAAGTTTGGGCAATAAATACACCTAAGAGAAAACATCTAATCTCGTCTTCATTGTACAGGCTAATAAAAATCAACCCATGTAGTGTACAACTTCACATAATTTGTTATCTGTGGACTAATGTTCTGGTTTGAATTCAATTTGTCTCTTCTTTCATTCATAATTTAAAAAAAAGGATATAAAACAAAATGTTTTCATTATGGTTGTAAACTTGTATGTGCTCTTTGTTTCCCTGCAGCATGTTGCACACGCTCCGTGAGTGGCTGTGGTGGGAGCGTCTGTGGCTGCCAGGAAACGTTTCTTGGTCTGATGTGGAGCACAATGGGGCTAAAGCATCTCAACTTTACGCTGCTCTGCCCTGTGCTCTCTGCCTGCTCCTGGTCAGATATCTCTTTGAGAGGTGAGAGTACAGAGGTTGTAAGTGGATGTGCCTGTATATCAGTCATCTCAGCAATGCAATTGTCTGGTTTCAGAATACTGGGACTTTGGAGCAATCTTATACTGTCTGTGGAGCCCAGTCACTTCTGTTGTGTTTAGAAGGAAAACACAATACTGTGTGCTCTGTCAGATCCTTTCATGTACACTATGATATACTGAATACAGATTGACTGTAATGTTGCAGGTACCTGGCCTCACCACTGGCTAAGGTTTGGGGAATCAGGGACAGGGTACGCCTCACAGCAGAACCAAACCATATCCTAGAAAACTACTTCTGCCACCACGGGCGACTTCTGTCACAGGTTGGTTGAAGGGGCCTTTCAAAGGAGTTTGTTTTACTTCACTATGTTCACCTCTTGGAATCCCTGTTTTATTTGCATTTTCTGTGTATGATTTCCTTTAAAATGTTCTGTTTCTCTATTGACTTGCAGTGTTTGCACCTACATTGGATAGTGTTGTATTTTGTGAAGCTTTTTGTAACTCTTGTTATGAAAGGTGCTATAGAAATAAAGTTTATTGTTATAATTAAGCATTATAGCATTTTAGGCATCTTCAACATGAACTAAGTTATACTCTAGGAGAGGAAACCTGGGAAATTCTTTGTTTTATATCCTTAGTGCGGTTCTTCTTAGTTTAAAACATATCAGACTTGAATAGAAATTGTCTGAGAGTTAATATTTAATGTAATATTATTTTAAATCTGAAGACTTTTTCTCTTTCCCTTTTCCACTGTAACTTTTTATTTGCTTGTATTTATTGTCTTTTAAATGAAATTTCTTTGAATTGTTCTAACAATATGACTGCCTATATCCATTATCTGTTTTATTATATCTTGATATTTTCTCATGTCTTCATTTTTAATGTATTTGATGCCCCTGTAAGCACTGTGAAATCCCTTTCTTCTGAATTCATCTGGCGGTTAACCCTCTTTTTATTTTTTTAATTGTTATACTGCATCAAATGTTGCTTATCATAATGCTGCTGCATAACAAGGGGGTGATCATCCTCCAGGGTAACAACTGGCTCGTTTCCTTTGTGTCTCACTCTCAGGCTGATGTGAGTTCTCTGTGTAAGAAGACGAGTTGGTCAGAAAGGAGAGTTCATGTCTGGTTCAGGAGGAGGAGGAACCAGGAGCGTCCAGGGCTTCGCAAGAGGTTCTGTGAGGCCAGGTGTGTGTGTGTGTGTGTGTGTGTGTGTGTGTGTGTGAGTGTGTGTAATTACACACTGATGTGAGAGCAAGTGTATATGTGTAAATATGTGACTTTATTGTTGTTGTCTGCCAACAGTTGGAGATGTGTCTTTTATTTTTTTGCGTTTGCTTACGGAGTCTTAGCTCTCTATGATGTAAGTACCTCTGGCCTTGTTCCATTTAATCACAGCGACGGTCTCTATCACAAGATTTGTCATATAGTTCCATTGCACAGATTGTTTGCTTTCTGTTCCTGTGGGACCTTCCTTTTCCCTTACTTTGCATTCCTCTCTCGACCACCTCTGCTTCTACTGTGCACTGTATATGAAACTCCTTGTCTTCCTATCTCATGTCATGTTTTTTCTCTCTCTCACACACACACACACACACACACACACACACACACACACACACACACACACACACACACACACACACACACACACACACACACACACACACACACACACACACACACACACACACACACACACACACACACTTCTCCATCTCTGTTTTTGTTGGTTGTAGAAACCGTGGCTTTATAATCTCAAGGAGGTTTGGGCCGGCTTCCCTAAACAGGTAAGTGTTGTTGTGCCTTTGATATAAGGATGACATTTACAATATAACAGTATGCGGTACGATGAGCACCCATATGTGTGTGTGTTATGTGTCCATGCAGCCCATGCTGCAGTCTCAGTACTGGTATTACCTCTTGGAGATGGGCTTCTACCTCTCTCTGCTCCTCAGCCTCACAATAGATGTGAAACGGAAGGTGAGGGCACGAATGTGTGCAGGTGTATAAAATCAAAGCAAAGCATCACACTTCTTCAAAGCCTTTAAGTCAATATTCATAATGTATCGTATAACGCTCATTGTCATCTTTGTTGCGTTGTTTCTGAATTATAGTTTTAAAACAAAACCTGTATTTTACCTTTTATGTCCGAAAGATTAAATAAATTGGGGATGGGACATGACATTTACCTAATATGGGTATGTGTATAGGACTTCAAAGAGCAGGTGGTTCATCATATAGCCACACTGACTCTTCTGAGCTTCTCCTGGATTTCAAACTACATCCGTATCGGGACCCTTGTGATGGCATGTCACGACTCTGCTGACATACTGCTAGAGGTCAGTGCAAGTGCAAGCTAATCTGTTTTGATATATGTTGTCAGAATGTAGATAGGAGTGGCACATCCTCCTGCAACAGACCATCTTAAACGGATGGTTATTGTTCCCAATAATCTAAAAGTAATTTGAGATTAAAAAGATGTATTTATTTTCATTTATTAAGATATTTTGTGGCATTTTTCATGCTTTATTGACAGTAAGTAGAGACAGAGGTGGAAATGGGGCAGAGAGGGGAAGACATGCAGAGAGTGGACCCGGGCAGGATTCGAACCCAAGTCTGTTGCGGGCCTTGGCACAGGGGGCGTCACCCTTACCCACTGCGCCACGGACGCCCCTTCCTTTTTATTTTTAAAGGAAGGTTTAACTGCATCTTGATTAGTAGTTGTGTCAGTGGTTTCATGCAGAGCCTATAGCATGCCTGCAATTATTTTATGGCTGAACTATTTATTTGAAACAATTATCTAAATCCTTGTTTTTATCTCAAAGGGTGCAAAGGTGTTCAACTACGGCAAGTGGAAGGAAACCGCCAACTTCACGTTTGTGGTGTTTACAATTCTCTTTACGCTTACAAGACTTGTCATTTTTCCTTTCTGGTAAGTATGTGAAATGGAAGGACGCAACACGTGGTAGTCTAGTGGTGTAATGTGTGAAAGTTTTACTATCATCTTCAATATCTTCCACAGGCTGATCCACTGCACATGGGTGCATCCGATGGAGCAGTTTGCTCCTTTCTTTGGCTACTACTTCTTCAACGTGATGCTGTTGATCCTACAGATACTTCACTTCTACTGGGCTGCTCTCATATCACGAATGCTTTACAAGCTCATCTTCAGCAAGGTATGTTTACTGTTATTTCTGTGTATATATATATATATATATATATATATATATATATATATATATATATATATATATATATATATATATTCACTTCTGTGGAGCGAAGACCAGTACAAAGCAACATCTCACAACTCATAATGTCTTGTTGCTTTCTCTTTTGCTCGCACTTATTTTCTATCCGTCTCTTCTCTACGGCTCATCTACATCCTGCAGCTGGAAGGAGACGACAGGAGCGATGAAGAGGAGGATGAGGGTGACTCACCCTTAGAGAAAAAGCACAAATTGGGTCAAAGAAATGGCTCCGGAGCCAGAGGCCGGGCCAATGGCCACTGACACACACACACACTACAGAGAAAAGGCTAAATGGACAGCAGACCATTTTTTATTTTTTTTTAAAGGAAGCATGAAGGATTATAACCTACCTAAACTGATATGAAGATGCATGGTTTCTGGAATTCCTTAAACAACGTATTATCTCATTTGTTTTTTAATTAAAATAGTGGACTCTTTTTTGTATTTTGAGGATAATTACACAATGATAATGACAGATGCCACTAATGAGTTTGTGCTTATGTGTGTGTGTTTAATGCAACAAGCAAAGCACTTACAGGAAAATGTATGTTTTTATAATTGTGGCTTTATTAAAAACGGTATGTGTGTGTCAGTATTTTTTCATGAGCTCGTCTTGCTGCTGTGAGTAAAAATATCAAAGAGATCTGCCTGGCTCTAGCCCATAGACATACAGTATTATAGCCTATCTATGGCTCTAGCCTAGGTCTACAAACAATCAGCGGTTGTTTCAGCACGACCTCTCGCGACAATCTGCGATAACTGACGGATGAGTCCGTCAGCTGGTTCGTCACCATCAGTTGCCATAGAAACTACAACACAAACCATGCAAACTCTATCTTTTGATGTTTTATCTTGTTTGTAGCTTACTCAACCAGTCGAAGTATATTACCCTACAGCGATAATGGATCAAGTGAAAACGTACCGCACAAATGTGAGAATTGGAAACTGGAACGAGGACCTGCGCTTAGAAGAGGTTTGTTTCAAAATAAAGCTCTTAGCTTTACCTTTTTAGTTAATTTATTGGACACACAACACAACAGGCCCAGCTAGCATTAACCTCGCACATTTGTAGCTTAACCATAACATGTTTTGGTCAGCATTATTTGCAAGTTCACAAGTGAATTTGTTTGTTGACAGCTTTGTTGCGTGAGACTGATTTGGCTAGGCTACTTTTTGAATTGCATGGAAATTATATTGCAACTAGTTGCATTTCACCGTAAAGCCAGCCTTACATCAATAACATAATGGACTGAAAATGAATTTTAACGCTGTGGAAGTAGCCTAGAAAATAAATTAATATTAGAAAAAGTTTAGCCTACAGTATTATTTAAATAGTCGTTCTGTTTTAAAAAGCACATTGGATACCGAACATAGGATTAGCCTATGAGTTGGTCATAACGTTACATATGATCTTAAATTGTGACAGCTTTCAACCCTAAATAAGAGGGATATGCCTAATAACTTACTGGACCTGTTTTGATCGGCCTTTCAGGGTATTTGGGGAAATTAATGGATTACAACACACATAGCTGGTAAAGTATGGAATGGAAAAGTACTGTTAATGCAGAACCAAATGTAGGCCTGAGTGTGGTTTGTATATTTGTTGAATTGCTAAATCCTATTAACACATAGGCAGCAATAGGCTACAATAAACAGATAAACATCTAAAGAAAAGTGATTTAGGGCCGGCACAGTGACCAAGAACAAGACGAGAGGAAGTCACATGCTACAGTATTTATGTATCATTTGTTCTTGTATCATTTGGCTTGTTGTAACTCATTGAAAATATAGGCCCATGATTGTCAACCCTAAGTGAAATATTCCAACCCAATAATTGATGGCTGCTCCTTCCTCAATGTATTGTGCATAATGTAATCTAATACACAATTCAATCAAATGCAGTCAGACATATTGGTGTCGTTGAAAAAAAGGTAGGAGTTCTCTTTGAATTTAAAATAACCTTCTGTGGGTGTAAACCATGGGCTTTATACAGTCTGAGTTTGTATTGACTCACACTCACCCCTGCAGTTTGCCAGCTACGCATCACAACAGCAACACAGGAACAATGAAGTGGGTTTTGAGGAAGAAGAGAATGATCCAATGATGTTGTAAATGATACAGTAAACCACTGGCAGTAGGGAACGCTGATGTTGTTTTTCTTTTTCTTCCCAGGATGCAAAGAACGAGTATCTGGAGAAGAAACAGAGGGGTGAGCTTGCTGCCCAGAAAGTAGAAGTCCTCAAGCAGAACATGTTGAGACCGGTAAAATGAATTGAAGCTCATGAACGGCATCATTAACAGCTAGCAACAACAGTAACAGGACAATGATGATAGTAATGGGGAGGATAACAGTAATAGGGCTTTGTTCCTTGGCGTAGGTTGATCTCACTGCGAGCAGCGATGGAAGATTGCACTTTGGGGATGTTGTGATGCTGGTGAACATGGGAGGAGAAAACAGGGCGCGCAGCACAGTGAGCATCAACGCAGACATTAACAGTTTGAACAAGACTCCGTCGCCTGCCATTCAAGCTCCGTGTGGAATCAGTGCAGGCCAATGTGTTGATGCCTGCACACGCACTGCCTTCATCATTACCAGGTACACACAAACACACACACACACACACACACACACACACACACACACACACACACACACACACACACACACACACACACACACACACACACACACACACACACACAAATGCAGTTAAAACTTTTTCAGCACACACCTTTTAAAGTGCAAGGTAAAACTGCCAGATGTACACCTGTAACACTGCCTGTGTGACTACAGCATAGACGGCAGTCCTGAAGGATCCACTCTGCATTTTGAGCAGAGTTTTGCCTTGAGAACAACAAGTGGATTTGCAATGGGGGTAAGTGAACAAAACACACATACTATATAGATAAAGTGCCTTACACAAAGACTGACTGTGCTGAAGGCCACACTGTGAATTTTTAGACACAGAGTTCGGTATTTCGTATCACAAGGAGTACAATAGAGCCTGTGAAAAGGTTGCGTAACATCCCTTTTCGGATCTGAAGGGAGTCTAAGAAAATAGCTCTGATGTCGGGGTATTATGGTTATCTCAGTTGGCCTTGGAGAATTAAATGTTTTGACAGAGAGCTTGTGTTACAAACTGGGGGTGAGGAGTTTGAAAGAAGAGGGCATTTACCAGGCAGGGCGGGTTCAAATGAAATGTGCAATTGCCTTAGAGGAGCTGTGATAATAAGGACTACAAGTCAGGGGCTCTTTTAGTTGCTTTTGTTCCATACTTTTTCCAAAATAATCTCAACAAACGTTACGGAAGTGAAGTACCACGCTGGTGGAATACACCTTTAATATTTCTTTAAAATAGAAGACTATTTTTGCCGTCGGTGGCAGAGATACGTGAATTCATGATTTTTGAACAGATGTTTATAGATTGTTTGAAAGAAAATGCTTCAATAGTTTTTGTCAGTCACTTTGTGTGTTGACATATCTCCCCTTTCCCTCTGTCTTTCCGCAGCTTTACTTGTCGAGTGACCTGCAAAGTTTTCAAAAGGTAGATCCAGTTTAAACATGAATTATTGATTGAGTGCAACCGTCACTGAGAATACATTACACTGAACAACCACCGACTGTGGTGAGCCCTTAAACAAAGCAGAACAGTGAAACACTCCCATGCACTCTTAAGTAAAATGCAGAACACAGCGGTTATGTTTATCTATCGCTTTAAATATCACCGTGTCTTCTTTTAAAGTGTTCCAAGAAGTCCCGCCTACAAGAGGTAAACCTGGATGACAAGTGTTCCTTCCTAACATGGTGGAAAATACTGCACTTTGACCCTCAGGAGAGGCTTGAATATGAGGGTCAACCTGTCCCTGTGAGTCTTTACTGTACTTTCATTCTTAATTATGTCACTTGTTGCAACATCAGCCTTTTTCCTGTGGTTTAAATTGTGGAACTGACAACGGTACGTAGAAAGTGTCCCATTCAACTCCATTGCATTGACAATTCCCATGAAAATATGAAATAGTTTTGTGTTTTTGTTTTTTTACAGGCTAATGAGGACGTGGTGATCATACACTGCAAGACAAACCATGCTCTCGCTGCTCTCGGTGATCAAGTCCTTTGGTACTTTCCCATTTTCTTTTTTAACATAGCCCCACGGAAAGGGTTAGCTATATGTTGCTGCATAAGACGCAACACAAAGGCTTTTCTCATGTCTGCTGACAACTTGGAGGTCCATTGAAAAATTGGAACTGATTATAGTCAAATATGTGATAACAGAGGAACACAGATTTTATAAGGATAATGAGATATGAAAAATCTATCTCTACTCACATTCAACTCCAAAGCAACTATGAGTTCAACCCAAACTCAAGCTGATATATGTTGGTAAAACATTATCACTTTGCTGAAAACATACTGGCAGAAATACACCACGTAGATTCACATAGTTACAGTCAGCTCCTCACAGCCACTTGTCTTGTCTGGTTGTCTAAAGATGAGGACCTCCAATAGGGCGTTTAATGAGAGTCATGTTACAATGCCTGCATGCCCTCAGTATTAGTAGGTAACAGCTGTGTCCCTGCAGGACCACATATGGCAAAGAGTATGAGGTGACAGCTCACACTTTCCTGGACTCACACAAAGCGGAGAAGGACACCAACCACTGGATGCTGTGCACCGCAGAGAACCGGCTTGAACTTCTCAACCAGTCACAGTCGACGGCTGACAACCAAGAGCCCACAGAGGCAAACCCTGGTATCTGAATCCACCGTGATCCACTTTGTATAGCACATCATTTACAACACCTAAACATTCTGAAAATAAAGCTTGTTTTTTTTTCTCGGTTTTGGGTCATTGATTTGCCTTCTTCTTGTGCAAAGATATTCCAGACTGGACTCCAACCAGGGTGAAAGGGTTACATGTTACACATTAGTCAGCCAAAGCACCAGGAGGCTTTCTAGGAAAAAACATTTGATATCTGTCTTCAGACGTAGGAGGGGAACACTTACATTGTTTTAGTTAGGCAATAGTAAAACAAATTAAAAAATTAAAAACTGACTGTGATATTGCTCAGTAAAAGGATTTCGACATTTTTCCCATGCATTTACAATCTCCACTTAAAAAATGAGTTTGAATGAGAAGTGTGAGTTCCATCATGAAAGGTGCAATACAGGATCTGCACAGTCCTCACCAGCCAACCTTATGCAGTCCTTTAAAACATTTTAGTGTGTTCAAAAACAACAACACTCTAAACTGGTTGATAACAAGTATAAGGCGATTTGTTTTATTGCACTCTGTTGAGGAAGTAGGTCAGGCCATGAATGACATTTTGACTTAATGCCCCTTCAACCATGTGTGACAATTTGTGTTAATTGAGCTTGTGGACACTGTCTCCTTGAGGGTAGAGTAACTGGTAAATGTAACAACAAACAATGTTTTGCAGCAAAAGTTTTACATGGTCTAGTTATGACCAGCAGCTATATACTAATGTAAGGAAAAAGTAGACAGATGTGACTTTTCTTCTTTCCTTTTTTATGTCTGTGCTACTGTTGCATTACATTACCTTATTATGGTTTGACTGCAAATTCTATTGTATATGTCGTGTAAATATGAGTTAGGCAAGGCAACTTATTATGGCCTATTAAATCTAATGATATATTTTATAGGCCTAAGTGAATCCTTTTACGTCAGTCCCTTGCATTTGCTAAGTTGCTAAGTAGACCTATGCAACAAGATAGTGTTTATGCATGTGTCCGTGCAGTTTGACACAGTTGTCGTTCACATTCTCGCAGTAAAACGAGAATGATTTACGCAACACAATCAGCATGGTTGTACAACACGGGCATGTGCTGGTAGTATCACCTTTCGGACACAGTATTTCTGTATCCGCAGTGAAATGTATCGATACGTTTAGGATTTCAGCTAGAGTAGCCTATTTGGCACCCTGTTTCACATCTTGGTGAGTGTTTCCTGTCACCAATTACAATATCATTACTCATCTACGTTATGCATATTCTCTACTACACGCTGCATAACGTATCAAGGCAGGCCGTCCCGGGTGCGTTCAAGACGAAGGACGATTTTGCTACACCGGTTCGCAACAATTTCGAACGGCTGCTGTTTTATTCCAGTTGTGCGCAACGTATCGAAGCGTTATACATTGCCCTTTCGATTTAGTCATGCAAATATAGGCTAATTCAAAGGAAACGCCGTTACATCCTGTCGCGACAGCACATAAAACACACCGCGCCTTTCCTGTGTCATATAACCCATTTTTTATTCTATTCTCTACGCTGAACGCCCCCTCCTCCTCCAGGTGTCACGTTTCAGAGGGAGACAACAATATAGGGAACAATTGAAACGCCGGGTCTTTAAGGACACTGGTGCTCGCTGGAGGCAGATGTGCGTTAACGTCTTCGACTTTTCAGACAGGTGAGTTATTTTAGCCCCACATGGGAAGGAGAATTTTAAATGATCATGTTTAAAAAAAAACACACATCATTGTCCTTGTATAATGGAATATATTGAATGCACAGTTCAATCCGGTTACGGTGTGTTTATTTTTAAGCAATTCTATTTCATTTTTTTTCATGCGTTTTATAGCGGTTGCCATTTCTCATCGACTAGCTGAATGTGGACTACCGGGTTCTAGTAGAATGCCGCTGCTTTCTAATGCCAGCCCGGCGCTCACACACGAGCACCTTCCCAAAAGACAGAACCGATAGTTTACGTATAGGGTCTATTGATAACCTCCATAGATTGCTCCAGCAATTGCTCGCTAATGAGGCGACTGGTGGTGATGCCCTTCTCTGATACGTTTCTGTGGCGCCTGGCCTGTCCTCTGATCGCTCATGGAATAACCATTAGCGCTATTCTATTATTTGATTTACGTTGAAACCCGCACTCTTATCAAATAACTTAATGTGTGGTGGTGAGTGTGGGATAAATCCAAGTGATGTTTGGCCCGGGTTGATTTTTGAAAGCATGAACATGTTCATTTGTCAAGTTGCTATTTTAAAGCGTTGCTTTCTTTCCCCTCAAATCAAATATTAGCTGATGCTAAACATTGTCCCTGCACACTGAGGGGATACATTTTCTTAACTGCTACATTTACATTGTTAATATGTGTGCGTTTTGTGTCTATGTGAGGTCATCAGATACAATGTAGCCTATTGAGGTTTCTGACAGCTCTACTAGGATCCGTGCATAACATCAGTTCAGGCATCATTTCTTTGTAAGACATATTGTAATAATGCTATTTTTGCATTGTTGTAGGCCCACTAAAAATCATTTTTAAGGCACACTTCACATGCACACACACCCGAAGGAAATACATCTTAAAGATTAATCAGTGGCGTCTCGCAACAAGGTCAGCAGCAGTATACTATAAAGTGCAGTTTAGTATGTCAAGCTGACCTGCTCCATGCATTCAGGAAATACTTTGTGATACAAACTGCAAAGAAAAAGAAAGAAATTACTGACCAAGTACACATCCATGTCAATACAATGAACAGTGGAGGATACAGTATGTGTGAGTGAAATAACTGAGCAAGCTGAAGGGAATAACATCCAGTTTGCTTTAGTGGAAAACAAAAAGCTTTCCATAGTTCTTAATGCTCAGCTGGGTTTTCTGCAAGTGTATTTAATCGGAGCAGTTCCCTCTTTCTAAAATAAATTCCTCTGGGAATAAACAACTGTTTAACTCGAACTTAAATAACTGTTTTCAGGACTTCATACCATGCAATTAGTGCAAGCTCACATGTCTTTTTCCAGTATATTGGCAGGTTGTGGCAAGCCTTAATTTGAAAAACAAAGCTTTTTTTACTTATACTTATTTTCCAACACGGTGGCTGAAATACTCTTCCAAAGCCCAGCCTGTTAGGGGAAGAGATCCAGCTTGAGAAAGACTGAAGGCAAGTGGAAAAATACTGGGGTCTAAAAATACTCCGACCAGTTTAATTAAATAACGGAAGAATCCAAACTCTCCCAAGGTTGTTTAAAAACAAAATTCCCACACACAAAAACAGTACGGAGGAGATGACATCAGAGTCGTCAATGGCAGTCCGGCCCTGCTTGTTCCCCCACACGTTTTTTTGTTTGTTTGTTGTGGGTCTCATGCTGATACAGGAGCGTCTCAGGCAAGATTAGGAACGGTTATCACTTTGTATTACTCTAAGGACAGCTCTGCCAACTTCCAGGGCATTCATACAGTGCATCAGGGCAAATTGCTCGTGAAGTGCTTCTTTCAGGTGATGCTACTATGGCTCTTTGTCAGTCTCAGGTATCGGCTGGGCAACACTACACATGTTTTGAAGACTCATCAAGTAGCCTAACTTTTGCATAGGCTTGCTAATGTAGCAGTAGCCTGCTAATATTAAAATGATTGCTACGATGTTTGAATGCTACTATAATGATGCTAAAATGATGCCCAAGTTTTACTGAGGAGAACAAGAATGTTTGTTAACCCTTTTTTGGGAGGGACACCAGAGGAAGTCATAAAGTCTGTGATTGTACTATAATTTGTGCAGAGTGGTAGAAGCCTTCATGGTGCCTGTTCACAGTGTTACAAAAGTTGAGACTTACTGTATTAGGCTGAAAAGGGATTGTCCCTTTTTTCAGTAGACAGTAGTTTGTAGCACAGCGCCCTTGTTAAGAGCTGTTTTAACAAACAACAGCAACAGCTGGTCCTTTCTTTTAATCTATTTATTTGTGCTTGTGCCTACGATAACATGTTTCTGTAATTGATGGACTTGTGCAACCAGACAATCATGGCAGTGAACGTTCCTGGACTGGTGGCTGTGGTGGTGTTTTACATTGTCATCCTGGGAATCGGGATCTGGGCATCTCGAAAATCCAAGAAAGTGGAGAAGACTCTGTCCGGCAGCAAGAGCGAGATCGCCATGGTCGGCGGCCGCAACATCAATGTGCTGGTCGGGGTTTTCACCATGACAGGTAGAGCTGGGCTTTGATTTCACTCAGCAGTACTCCAGTTGTGTTCACTTACTGTATTGTGTATTCGCTTAACTTTTCATGCCATTTTTTTGCCCCCTTGCACTTCCCTTTTTAGCCACATGGGTCGGTGGAGGATACATCATGGGAACTGCAGAGGCTGTTTATTCTCCGTCTCAAGGTCTGATCTGGGCGATGGGGCCTCCAGCATATCTTATCAATTTTCTTTTGGGTGAGTACCTCAAACAAAGGATGCTTCTGTAAGTTTTGTACAACAACACACAGCAGACCCCCTAGAGTTGTATTTCAATCCACGTGCAGTACTCCAGTGACAGGTTGTGATAATCGCATCTACTACACTGCACCATAACATGACAAAAGTCACACACCAAAATAATTCCTATAAATGAGTGTGATTTGCATCTGATCTTTGACTGATACTCACTCTAAAATGAAGTGTCTACATTTAGATTTTTCAACAAATGGAAATGAACACATTCACACAAGTTCAAGGAACTGAGATCGTCCATGACAATCCTGATATTGCTTAAGAAAGAAAATGCTGATTCCCCCCCCCCGCCTATCGTTGTGCCCAAATGCAGCACAAAGCTTTATGTCAACCAACAAGGCTTATATGTAATCCACGTGTGACGTGCCGTAGAGTTGCTATTTTGAAATCATTTATTTCATATTCATATGGTCAGGTTCAGCCATATAGAAACAAGAAACGCTATGACTCACATGCAAGTCATCGCGCTCGTTCCGGTCAGCAGCAAAATCTGCAATGATGACTAATACTTTCCAGACACAGACGGGTTCTTGTAAGGATATGGCATGCATTGTACTAAAATATATTCATATCCGCTATTGCTATTGCACATGGCCAGCGGGCAATTTCTTTTGTGCAAGAGCATTATTAAGATGATCAAAAACAGACAATATCCTACTTCCACCATTACCCCTCCCCCACATACAGATCATTTTAATACAGGCATTCCACACTCTTTGCAGTGGGGTGACACGGCACTAACAACTAAGCCACTGCGTGAATAAAACAACTTTAAGCACAAGTCAGACCCCACACATGATGATGCTGTATGTGCAAAAGAAAGTGGAACATTTCAAGAGCAATTTTCCAAAACCCAAAGACATTTGGAAAAATTCACATTTGAACTGGAACCAATACATGTTTGTTTAAAAATGACATCAACATCGTTGCTAATGTCTCTTAATTGTTTTCTGTTTCCAATTAGCTAATCATTTCAGCTCTACTTTAAATCATTGGAACATTTTTGAATGACAAAGAGGTGTCTCCCCTCAACACTTGTCTTCTTTGTATACTGCCTGTTTCTTAATTTAGGAGGACTTTTTTTTGCAAAGCCTATGAGGTCGAAGCGATACGTGACTATGCTGGACCCGTTTCAGCATCGTTACGGCAACCTGTTCACAGCAACCCTGCTGCTTCCTGCTTTGGTCAGTGATGTTTTGTGGGTGGCCTGCATACTTGCTGCTCTTGGTAAGTAGTACTTACATTGTCTTTACGTATCAACTTCAACATGAAATTTCAAAGCCATATATTGTGTAACTTTTTCATTTAAATGAATGTTGGTTACATTCAAGCCATAAATTAGTTGACACAAAGTCGAGTAAGGGTGTATTCACACCTGCTTTGGTCCAGACCAAATTGAATTTTGATTTGTTCTAGTTGGTACACTTTCACATTGCACTTCTTGCAAGTGAACCAGCATCACAAAGCAAAACAACACGTATGCTAAGGTCATTCATTCATTCATTCATTAGAGAGAGAGAGAGAGAGAGAGAGAGAGAGAGAGTTGGAGAGATAGAGAGAGAGAGAGAGAGAGAGAGAGAGAGAGAGAGAGAGAGAGATCTAATATGGGATTAAAAATAATAAATAAATACTATACTGTCTATAAATAAAAACATCGAAATATTGTTGTTTCATTTGGTTGAAATATGTATGTCAATGCCTCAATTTGTGGCTTGTAGGCTACGATGTGAAACTTATAATTTTCACTGTAATTTATTAAAAAAGAAGAGAATGAAAAGGCACAGTGCATCCTGCTTTCGGGACGTATTCACACCACACAACAACTGCAGCAGAATTTGTTTGGAAGGGCACAGAGACCACCTCTTCAGCTGGGTCTTGCTGTCCTCGTTTGGTCTGCCCATGAGTGCGATTTCTATATTCACACCTGCCTGAAAGATGCGCACCGAAGGCGGAAGCGCACCCAAGTTCGTTTCAGCCAAACTAAACACGGCAGGTGTGAATACGCCATAAGCCTTTCAGCTTCACAAAACTCTCTCTGTATTTCTCAGTATGGCAGCGTTTACAAACTGGTGTCGCCCCCCAACACTTCCCAGGAAACATCCCAAGAAGCGCCCAAGAAATGTTTTAGAAAAACCTGGACGTACAGCCAGATGAATAAAATCCATGCGCGATCAGTGAAGGCTAACCTCCATGTAGATGCGCCGACAGTGTTGTAATAACTCATGGGGGCGACAGAAGTTTCGCACTATAGCTTTAATGACATGTGACTTTTTGCCCTTATCCATAATATGTTCATATATCAGCTCTAATTTAACGGTCTGTGCGATTCCCAGGAGGAACCATGAGCATCATCCTTGGGCTGTCGTCTGCCTTATCCATTGTTATATCGGCAGCCGTCTCCATCCTCTACACATTTTTAGGGGGCCTCTACTCTGTTGCCTACACCGATATCATCCAGCTTTCCTTCATCTTCGTCAGCCTGGTGAGAAACACAGAGGAATCGCTTTGGGAGAGAAATACAGGGCGGGAATGTTGTATAGATAGAGTGAGAGGAGAGACGGAGGAGGATGGAGTGGGGTAAAGATGAGAAAGCTAAATACATTCATGATGAAGTATGTTACGAAATGTACGTAATTCTAGATGACTTGTAGTTTATTTTATTCTTTTTTTGCTATAACATGTTTTTCCCCCTCTGTTTCAGTGGCTCTGTATTCCTTTTTTGTTACTCAATCCCGTGGTCACTGACTTGTCACAAAGCATCAACATCAACCAAACAAATGTGAACTCATGGATAGGAGAGTTGGAGCTGGCAGATGCAGGAAAATGGGCGGATGAGATGCTGTTGTTGGTTAGATTTAATTTTTTATTTTTATGTCACTGTGTGTGGTGGAGTTAGACGTACAGCATCCTCAGCTGTGTCATCGCATACGTCCTGCATATCATTGAAACTCAACATTTGAGCTTTTCAGTCACGGAAAAATAAATTCACCAAAATGTTTGTGTCCGGGTAGTAATCCGCTGTCCTCAAACCGGGAAATCTTTTATTCAAGTGTCCCCAAGATTCAGTGTGACAGTGAGCCAGCATGCACAAGAGCAACACCCTTTATGGAACACACATTGTTATTCATTGTGTTGCCATTTTCACTTGGTGAGACCACTTAACCCGCCATTACTCTATGTAACCCCGTCGTTAAAATAGACTTAACTGATAGAGAAAAAATATTGATTTGTGCGCATGTGCAGCAAAGTTTGACAGAATATGACTTTAGTTTAGCAGTTGAAGCTCCGGTGATGTTAATTACAGTGGACGTTTTGACTTGTCCTATGAGGAAAAGCACAGGGTTTCTGAGCAGGTGGCACTGTTCCATTGAATTGTATTATAATATGTGCATTAATAGTTGTTGGTGCTATAATCGTACCTCTTGTCCACACTGGCAATGAAAAGATCCCACCCACCCCCTCCTCTTTTGTTTAACTGGGAGGAAACAATCCACAATGTGAAAATAATGAGAATTCAGCAGTTTATGTAAGCCAAATTATAGGTATAGGTACCTTACAAAGTTGATATTTTTTAGTACAACATGTTTCCCTAAATAGTTTGTCCTTGCTGAGCTGCTGTGAAGGGATAGCAACACAACGAGGTCATTTCGTACATTGGAATATCTCTTCCATTGGAATCCCTAATTGCAGGGGATCGTTTTAGGGCCAATGTGAACACAAGGAACATTTGCAGCAATTTTAGGGCATGTGAGTTTTGTTTTTTAGACGGACTTGAAAACATGTGAATCTATCCTTAAAAGAGCATGTACAATAGCAGGGCCCTGTAATAGGCACCTGTAATGCAGCTGTTATTTGTAATCTTGTTATATAAAAGGAATCTAAACTGCCTGTTGTGAACTGCATGAATGGCCACACTGACAGAGCTTGGATGTGTTTTTTATGTGTGTGTGCTTGTGTATGTTGTAACAGGCTCTTGGGGGACTGGCCTATCAAGCTCTATACCAGAGGATCCTGTCTGCAGCCTCCTCTGCTCAGGCTCAGGTTACCTGCTTTGCTGCTGCTGGGGCAGTGTTTTTAATGGGAATCCCCTCAGTTGTCATCGGAGCAGCGGCCGCCTCTGCAGGTAGACTCAGCTGTGCGCATACAGCACCTGCGCATGCATATCTTACAATTTACATGTTATTATGATGATGTACCACTACCATCGTTAGAATAGAATAATATAATAGAAAAAACTGTATTGCACAGGAAGTACAACATGTGCTGTGCCTGAATTACCACACACACACACACACACACACACACACACACACACACACACACACACACACACACACACACACACACACACACACACACACACACACACACACACACACACACACACATTTACAGTCATCCCAATCGATAAAAATATAAACAATCATTTAAAAGCAGAAAATAAATACATATATGAACAAGCATTTAAAAGTTGCACAAAGGTAGTCTAGCGCAAGTTGTCCCATTATTGCAAATACAGAGCTGCTTGAAAGTATGTGAACCCCTTGAGCCTTTTGGAATTGCATTGTGTTTAATCATTATTCATTCATTTTTATCATTACCAGTATTTTTTATATAAAATAAATAACAGATGTTTGTTTATCAATTCCACATTTTTATTTTCCAGAAATGAATTGTTAAAACAAATAATTTGGCAAAAGTTTGAGTTCCATCAGTTCACCATTAGACATATTATCTACAAATGGGGAGCTCTGAGAGTGAATGAACATCTGCTTAGAAGTGGACTTCTTTCAAAAATATTCACAAGTATTCCCAAACATGGCGGTTTTGGTTATGACCAAACAGTTCAATTTTGGACTAATCTGTCAACAGAATATACTTCAGGTATCTCCAGTTGCTCTCTGGCAAAGTTGTGACAAGCAGTTTTGTTCTATTTTGAAAGCCGAGGCGTCTTAAGCAACCCTCCCCCATAAAAGCCATGTTGACTGAGCCATTTGTAGATGATTGCCTCACGGTGGACCGATGGAGCTCAAACTTTTTGGAAATTAATTTATAGCTGTTCCTAAACAATTGTACAACATCACAACTCTCTTCAAGCAATGCAGCTCAGGGTTCACAAACTTTTGCACATACAAAAGTTGGCAAATAATTTGTTTTATTATTTTTAACAATTGATTTCCGGAAAAGAAAAATGTTGAATTGATGAACAACAAACATCTGTTATCACATATAAAAAATACTGGTATTGATAAAAAATGTATTAATAATGGTTAAACTCAATACAATTCCAAAAGGCTCAATGGGTTCACATGCTTTCAAGCAGCTCTGTATAAGTTAAGTTCATAATAAAAAAAAGATGCTTATGTAGTGGGCTGATAAAATCTTGGTTGCATTCGCATGTGTTGGTGAAAGAAACTCCTGTTGGAATGTGCATGCACCAGTTAAGATGAGCATAGCATGCTAAATACGGTGGGACATTTTTGATGATCTTAAAACGCATCTCCACCCCCCTCCCATAATTTCTTTCCCTCTCAACCCTTTTCTGTCACTCTCTCCCCCTCTCGTTCTCTCTTTCTCTCTACCTTTGTACATCTCCTTCTCTCTATTGCTTTCCTTTCCTCTAAGACTGGAACCAGACAGCATACGGTCTGCCCCCTCCTTTTGAGCGAGGGGAGGCAGGGAAGATCTTGCCACTGGCGCTGCAGTACCTCACGCCCACCTGGTTGTCAGTGTTAGGCATTGGTTCTGTGGCTGCAGCAGTAATGTCCTCCATGGACTCTGTGCTGCTGTCCTCAGCATCCATGTTTACGCAAAACATATACAAGACCACTTTGAGGAAGAAGGTGTGTGTGTGAGTGTTTTGTTTGGTTCAGAATTAAAGGTGGAGTCAGACATTCTGGGGAATGCTTGTTGTCAAAATCCCTTTTTTTTGTCAAAATCGGGGAATATCCCCTCAGCATTCGCCACCTGTCCCTACTGTGTGTGTTGGCGCTGAAAACAATATCTGGTGTGAATACATAACCTAGTCTCTGCAAACCGGCATTTAAACAAAGGTTTTGTAGTCAATGGGGGCCCACCATAACTAGCAACATACGTTCACAGAGACTAGGCTGTGTATTAAAGGAGAAGTAAGTGATATTTTGTTAATATACGTGTTAAATCACTCCATAATCTTACAGCAATCACTTAACCAGTATGCACAGTTCATATCACAGCTCTCCCAGTCATTCAGCTTTGTAGTAAGTGCCAGAAACAATTTTGAGTATCCCGCTCGTATTGATCCCATCAGGAGACAGACCGCTATAAAGAGGTGGGTCTCTGGGCCCGAGAACGATGACTTGCTGCTCTCCATCCCGGCACTGTCTGATGAAATCACTTACTGTACATCTCCTTTAACACTGGATTTTTTTCCGGCACACACACACACACACACACACACACACACACACACACACACACACACACACACACACACACACACACACACACACACACAGAGTACAGACAGGTTGCAGATCGTGATAAAAGTGATTTTTGACAACAAGCATTCTCCAGAATAGCCGACTCCCCCTTTAAGCCAAGTTAACTTTGTATTGTCCCTCTCCTCCTCCCTCCAACGCAGGCCTCGGAGCGAGAGCTGCAGCGGGTGATCCGTGTCAGCGTGCTGCTGGTGGGCCTGGCGGGGACCGGCCTGGCCTTCGGTGACGACAGCGTGTTCGCCCTGTGGCTGCTGAGCGGGGACCTCCTCTACTGCATCATGCTGCCGCAGCTGGTCTGCGTGCTGCACTTCAGCAGCGCTAACAGCTACGGCGCAGTATCGGGCTACCTGGTGGGACTGGGGCTGCGCACGCTGAGCGGTGAGCCGGTGCTGGGCATCCCCCCTGTCATCCTCTACCCGGGCTGGAGGGAGCAGGGCGGAGTCATCACGCAGTATTTCCCCTATAGGACTACGGCAATGCTTTCCTCCGTCATATGCATCATGGCGGTGTCGCAGCTGGCCCAGCTGATGCCTCGCTCGTGGGACATACTGCGGGTGTTTGAGGAGAAAAAAGAGGCAGTGGGGGAGGAGGTGGTGGTTCCTCCTCACAAGGAGAAAAGCGGTATTCTTAATACAAAATTATAGGATTTTTAAGTACAACCTCCTCAGCCAAAGTATAGACAACCTTGTTTTTATGCAAATTCCTACCAACCGACTCTTCTCTCGCACAGACTATTTACCCACACACTCTTACATGTACTGTATGCCTCACACGTTTAATACTAAATGATATGCTTTATATGCACCAGACTCTGACCAGCACTTTGGAGAGTGATTCAGGGAGGAACAGGGACACGGTGTGGGTGTCTCTTTATAACAGAAGAGGATCAAGGCCGCTTATGAAGACATCAAGATCCTGATGCTATTCAATTACATTTTTTCACACGGTCCTCGTAATCCTTTTTAAAAGGGAACCTTTGTCCTTGTGAATCACAGGTAAGACAACAAAAAAAGCCCTAGTTTGTAAATATATCGTTCTCCACTCAAACCTTTCCAGTATACAACTCAGTCGGTGTTATTCAATTGTGTAAGTCGTACCTTCTACAAAGCAGTTTTGTACTCTTTGCGTATATTAAGCACTGAAGGGACAAAACAATGCTAAGGAAGATGCAATACTTAAGACGCTGAGGTCAAATATTCCTCAGAGAGAAAAAAGTAGGTTTTTAGTGTTTTTCATGATATGCTTCAAAAGGGATCATTGTCCCAGGACCATCAAGATAGAGAAGTATTATTGTTACTATTTTTAGATGTTTTGTGATTGCAAAGTGTTCATAAAGAAATGAAACAGAGGCTGTTTCTAATCGTTTCATCTGATGGAATATGTGTCCTTTAATGTGTGATTATATGCAAAACGAAACACACACACGCACAAATGCACAGGTGACGTTTGCTTCTTTACCTTTACTTGTCACACACAGCATTTAAATGTTTTCACCTTTACTTCTTTAGAAGACTTGATGTTACAGTTGTATTTGATATACGCGTTGACATTTAGTCTATTAAAATGCAACTGCAATGTCAGCTTTGTAGCAGCAGGGGGCGACAACTTAACACTGAATGAACCTAAACAGCCTGGACCTCACTGAATCTCACGAGATTTGGAGTTTGAAAGTATCACAAATAATGCCGTTTTTAACACATCTTAACATTTTAACAGGTTCAGTAATTAAAGCATCGAAAACATCTGATGAAAACGAACGAAATACGTGTGTCGTGTGAAGATAATGCTTTAATGAAGTATGCGTTTTGTTTTCTGGGGATATAGCCTATTAACGAAAACGAGAGAAATCAGAGAAATAAATAACTGTAGGCCTATATCTTACCATTTCATTAAATGCTCTTAAATTATTTCAATTGTGAAATTAACACATGGAATGTTTCATACAATTAATAGGCTATGTTCCTGACTTTGATGAGGTATCAGAAATGAGGTCTTGCAACAAAAATTGATTTACAGAAATGCAAAGGAACAAAGAACAATGATATCACATTCAGTATCCGAGGAAACTTAACGTAACTTATCCCAATATCGACACGTTTGGTATTTAGAGTGATTCAACGGGGGGCGTATACGGACATTCAAATAGATTAATCTAGACGCTAGAAAATCCTCGTCAGGCCTTTGTCATAATCATGGTTCCATTTTAATAAAATAATTGTACCAGTGTATAGATCAATCCAGCATCGGAATGAACAGCGTCGCTCACACTGTTTTGTCTCCGCCGCTGTGTGTCGGATGGATGGACGGACGCTAAAGTCAGTCCCCTTTTCAATCAGTTCTCCATGTCAGGTTTTACTTCAGGCCAGTGACGCTGGTGTGCATGTGTAACCTATGGTACAGCTCCAGTGCACTAAACAGACTTCATGCTGTCAAAAAGCTTTAAACGGAGTCTTGTTCTCTCCACAGTCAGGAAGACGTGATAGCCAATAGTCTGCAGAAACTAGAAGTAAAATCACTATCGGGACGACTTTTTAAAATGTCTGCTAAAACGAATTATTACTAATTTGGTCTTCTTCAAACATTTTTTTTAACTAATGAGTGTGATCATTCTTACTACTGCAGTCAATTCTCAGTTATTTTGTGTTTAAAGCAGTGATACATCTTATCCCCTCTTATTTTTTTTTAATTTAATTTTCTCATTTAATTAACAGAATAAAGTCAAGTCTCAGTTTACCCTTACAATTTGTAGCTACAAACCGCACTGATATTGTAAAATATAATCTACCCACCTGAGGTAGACACTAGTTTAACAGCTAGGCCTACTTAATTTTTTCCCCATTCTGTCGCCCCTTTTCCTATGGATAATGTAGCTCATTTTGAGCACACTTTTGTTTTGGACATTAAAAAAAGTGGACAACAAATCAAGTCAAAACATCCCACATTTGTTGTAAGCTCTAAACAGCACTAAGTTGTTAGATTTTAATTTGACTAATTTGGGTACAGCGGGACAGGATTGTAACATCTTGACGGTCAGTCAAGCAAAACCAACCCGTTTTCAAAGTTTAAACCATTTTGTAAGACCGACAACACACATTAATTGGCAAGGGCCCTAATTCTAGATTCCCCTCTCAGACTTTTTAATTGTTGTATTCTTTGAGTTCTGCAGATGTAAAACTATCCAGTATTTCAAATGAAAAATCGGAAAAATAAACTATTTTGTGTCACAAAAAGAAAATGTATTTCGATTTTTTCATTCCTTTCCCTGGGAGCACTAGGGGCCTACTTAGCCTATCAACAAAGCCTTTAGTGGTTTACCTGACATTCCTGCAGGGCTCACACAAATGTATTTGATTGGTATAAGGTCTCAAAAGCAACGTTAGGAGAGAATCAATTATTTCATGTCGCAAATATGGTTAAAATGGGCCCCTGGGAAAGCATCTTGTGATCTCTTTTGTGGGTCGCAACCCTCAAGTTTGGAGCCCAATGATTTACAGATAAATTGCCTGGATAATTAATACCGTTGATATATGATGTCAAAGTAGCATGTCTGGATCCAACACTAGCAGCATTAAGACCATGGGCACACAGAGAAATCCAGGTGGGGGGAATGCAGGCTTAGGGCGCCTATATGTGAGTGCGCCCATGCGTCTTTCTTTGGGGTGTAGCCTAGTCGAGGGATTTGGGAATCCCCGGTTCCTCGAATCCACTCCAGGTTTTGCGCCCTGCTCCCGGCCACCTTATCCGTAGCACTATGTGTTTCTGAGTGAGAGAAGCCGACTCTTGTTTACAGCAGAGATTCCACGGAGCAGCGGAGACCCACAGCCCGCGTCAACGCGAGGAGCGAAACGTAGGATTGTTCAGCCTGTGGATGTAAACGCAACGAGTTTTTCTTTGCATTTTTTCTCTCTCTCCTTTTTAAAAATCGAGGATAAAGGCTAAAAACGAGGAATCACTCGCAAAAGGGGCAGCTCCTTGGACACATTATTCTTCCTCCCACCGTAGCTGAGGTCGTATAGCTTGGAGAGCTGGAGACCCATTCTCCTGCGTGGCACAAGTCTGCTGGGTTTCTCTCAGCTGCAGATGCCGACTGGCGGCAAGGAATCGGGTCCAAGCAAAGAAGCTAGGAAATTGGCTCTTAAAAATATACAAACAAGCTAGCCAATAACAAAAATCAAAACAAAAACGACTTCTCATCGAGGGCCAGGAGTGCTTGTTTTTTTGGGGGTTGGGGAGACGAGTTGGATGAACGAGAACCCCATGCTCTCTGAATGACATAGGCGAAAAAAAAGAAGGGGTGGTTTTCATTCATTTTTCAACCCTTTCGCAGCCACCACCCCTGTGGATTTGGACGTGTTTCTAGCCCCCACTCCTCCCCTCACACACAGCCATTCACACGGGGGTAGAGGGGGGGAGGAGGTGGTGGTGGTGGAAGATTATTGCGAGCGACACTGGCGTTAATTTATGATGCTGATCCGGGCGCCCAGTGATAACATTTAGTCTGATATTTGGATTGTTATTACCCAGGCCCCGACCGCACGGTGCGCGCGCTCGCTGCTTTTTCCGAGAGATGGAGACCGAAGATGGGGATTACCATCATTTATCCAGTGAAATTACTGGCTTGTGTGCCATACCAGCCGACGTCAAAGTATCATATGATTGGCAAAAATAGCAGACTGATTTAGTATAAATATATATAGTTTTTATTTTGCTTCAAAGGAATTCCCTGTTATTACAATCATACACATATTTATAGCCTATATTTCCCCTGGTATAGACCCAAGCAGACCACGCATTTGCAGGCTGCCAGAGAATAGCCTTTTCAGGCTACAGACATATTTATTAAATTTTTTAATTGTCATACTAAGGTTGTCTTTTAATTCTTGGATTGTACGATTTGTCCCTCCCTTTTTTTGGATTTTTTGTTTTGTTTTGAGAGGTGAATACTGTTAAGGAACATGCGATCTGACACACTGATGGGTAGCCCGACCTTGTTTTGGGCTTTGATGCTGTCTGTCTCAACTATCTGCATCTGGTCCACACATGGAGAGAGTGAGTAGACCTATTATAATTATATACATACATTTTATTATATTATGTTGTGTTTAAGTTATGCATGGGAGGCCAGTCATAATGTCATTTCTTTCAGTTTAACCTCGAGTACAGGATTCTTGCGTTGATAAGTGGGATGCAAAATGTGTCAAATGTAGCCCATTGAATGTATTTAAAAATAAGTGAATACTTATGGTATTAGGGCTACGTTACCATCTTTAGTATAGGCCTATCTACAAACGACGAGCACCGACGTGTGCCTATTTACTTGAATATTAACTGAGGACCATGTGGCATCGCTGCCAGTCACTGGGGGCAAGAAAAAAAAAGCTTTCTTCTGCGCAATACACTATCATCAGGCTTTTGATGAGGTAGGTTAGTTCATTAAATAAAGACATGAGAGACATTGGGCACGTGTCGCAACAATGTTCTCAGTTGGCAGACATTCCAGAAAGCAGGAGGATGAATCCAGGCACCGGAGCTGAAGGTTACTACTACCATGTGGCCATTTTGCATTTCGTGGTGTGGCGTCGCTGCGCATGAACAGCAGAAATCAGACCAACCATCGCTTCTTAAAGTGCCATACAGTCATAGGAATACATTCAAAGTAATATGTATGAACTTAAGTCGACAAAACAGTCCTTTATACTGTAATAAAAAAAGAATAATATGGGGGAAGGAAGTCATATTTTGTCTCCAGGGCCTACAACCACATTCCGTGTACAAATCTATGTGGAGTAACTAATGCATTTAATGCAAGTGTTTCCAGTCGACTGCTAACACCTTGGTATTCAGGCGTCCTGGTGGAACACAATAGAAATGATAGTCGGGTATTTGTATAAGAAACAAGACAAAACTTTACAGTTTACAAAAACAAAACACATTTATAGACACATCCACAAAGGCCATTATGTATTAATATTATAAAGTTCACACGAACAAAACACACATTTATAGAATAAACACACACATGTATAGGCCTATATGTATTAATATTATACCTTTTGAAAAATACTGAGTGTGGATGAGGTTTGTTCTATTATTCAAGTTTTATTTTTCCCTTTTGCTTTAGCTGGGAGAAGATAAATGATATCTCATGTAATTTCCCCCCAAAATGTTAGCGTGTTTTAAAACGTTTGTTATGTAAAATGTCTGTGTGATGTGCCTTTGCCCTGGCTGCAATTTGCTTTTAGTGTTTAGTTGTGTTTCAAATGTAAAACATGTGCTCACATTTGAGTGTTTCTCATCTAAAGTCATCCATAGTCATCTTTCTTCCAATGTACTATGGGAGCTAGAATCGAGGCTGCTCTTTTTCTCTTTTTTTTATGCCAGTGCTAAAATAGAACAACTGGGACGTAATGAGGGTCAATGAGGTTTCTCTTTTTTATTTGGCACACATACAGCTGTAAGATATTTCCTGTAACTGCTTGGTAATGATGTGCCGTTTACGTGCCCTCCCCCCCCCCACACACACACACACACACTCTGGTGGAATCACTCTAAATAGCAAACTGAATATTTAGCAAACATGTCGATATTGTGATAAGTTACGTGGGTTTCCTTGTTGAAACAGACACTGAATGTGATAGCATTGTTCTTTGTTCCTTTGGTTGCCTTTCTGTTAATAATCAATTTGTTTTTGCAAGACTTCCTTCAAAGTCAGGAACATATTAATTTTATGAAACGTTTCATGTGTTTGACAAGTCATGCACCAGAGGTTTTATCCTTTACCTGCCGGTCAATAAACCTCAAGGCCAACTCTCCAGGTGCATCTTACCATCTCGAGCATGGGAGTTACGACTGTGCGTTTGCGTAATTTGGGTAGCATGGCATAATGAGTGTTTGTGTGTGTTTAGGGCTTTACGTCACTTCCGTTGAAGCTAATTTGTCTGTTTCCCTGAGAGGAGATGTGGGATGGTGCAGACTAACTTGACATGGGAATGAGACATGTGGACTGACCTCTAATAACATTCAAATAGAAAGAAAAAAAACTATTTTAGTCCTTTTGAGCACTGGGTCCGACCGACCCCCAGCCACGATGGGGTGTGTGAGTGTAAGACCCCGTTTCCACTTGTCTTTAACATGTTGATTTTGTGATCTGATCACTCACATGAATACAGCTCTAACTACAGGTGAAAACACTCTCAAGACGCATTGAGATCGGATCACAAAAACCACATTCGGAGGTGGTTTATGTCGCTTGTGTCCGACGTAGGGGTGGGTAAAAATATCGATTCTCCGATGCATTGCGATTCTCTCTCGAACGATTCCGAATCGATTCATAAAAGTTAATAATCGATGCATTAAAAATAAAAAATGTTTTTTTTTTTTTTTTCAACTAGTATTTAATATTAGTATTTCCTGCGCCACTGCGCATGCACACCACACAAGTGTGAGTTGTTAAAAGTGGCGACAAAAGGGCAGAGAGCAGCAAACCCATATGACCTGCACTGGCTTTGTGTCTGTTTACGTTTTTGTATGAGAGCTGAATTCCAATACAGCACTTTTTTTCACTTTTTTTTCACTTTGTACACCTTATACTGGTATTGTGCTAATGTTTTATTTGTTACCAGAAATGAAGGCACCTGGTTCTTATGTGTTATTATTGTTCAAAGATGTCATGTGAGAAAGAAAGAAATACTATACATGATTTAAATACATTACATTTAATACAGCACTGTCAATTGTGCTGATGTTATGTTACAATTTCCAAGAGGAGAGAGTTATACCATGGCTGTTTGTTCACAAGGCATAAAATGAAATAGATAATTATTTAAATTAAATTTTAATTATTTTACTCTTTCTTGTGTATTTCTACTTGATACTGAATCGATATCGAAGCATTTCAATCAATATCGAATCGATATCGAATCGTGACTTAATGAATCGAAATCGAATCGTGAGATTCTTGACAATACCCAGCCCTAGTCCGACGTGCCTGCATTCAAATGGTAGTGGAAACAGCAATGTAGCTTTTGTCCACATTAGGGACCTCCTACTCAACTGCCGCCCCCTGCCTGAGCGGAAATACGTTGAAAATGCATCACTGGTGTTCATGCAGCATTTATAGAAGCCTCATGAACGTTAGTTGCATCCACCAGTATTGCAAATGACAAGCTTTCTGTCCTCTGTTTTCATTTCACTGAGTAAATCTCAAAACACGGAAATCGCTGATATTGACTGGTGCGCTGCAAGGCAACGACTTCCTGTTCTTATCTGCTTAAAAATAAAAGTCAACTCGCATTTGGCTAGTAACAGACTTTTAATGTGAAGGTGCACAGGAAATATTCTGTTCGCACATGCAGTAACTTAACTGCATATAGAAAGCTGTGTACTGGTGGTGGTGACAAGAGTGTAGCAGACGTTAGAAAAACCGCCCGGCGAGCACACATCTTTCACCAGCCAAAGTGGCGCAATAACTTACTTGTCTAAGAGTTTTTACTTTTATATACTATCTATGATATTTACCCGCATTTGGCGAGTGTTAATTTAGAGCCCTCTAAGCAGTGTTGTGCATCGCTCCTCCTTGTCTAAGTGAGACAGTAGCCTATCACGTCAACCTGTAATTATCTTCGCACGTAATGCATTGTAATAGCAAATGCGATTAAAACTGTGGCACTGTACAGCCCTGTATGTTTACTTGTTTGAACCCCACCGGTTAAAAACACCAATGCAAACGGAAATTATGTACGTGTTGATTTACATACAGAGTGGGTAAATGCTATCCGATCACAAGTAGACAAAGAAGTCACATGTAAAAAGACAAGTGTGAACACGGACTGAGAGCTGGCCACCTTTGATCGGATTACCAAAATCACATCATAATTCCAGGTGGAAACAGGGCTTTGGTTTCTTTGCACCCATTGACACCTATAGATGCAGCTGAAGGGAGGGAGGGGGGGGGGGCTGGGAGACAAGTTGCTGCTCTCAGATCTTACATACATCAGTCCTTTCAGAACAAAGACTTTAGAGACAAAGACTATCGAGACAGGGATGGGTCTCGGCGGTTCATCACCGGCTGATGACGTTTACTTACTTCACTGGCCTGGAGAGGCTCATCATTTCCAGCCTGCTATCAACACTTTGTGGAAAATCACAGATATCCAAGAGCTCCATTAAGGGGGTTGAATACTTTTTTTTCGTTTTGATAATCCGTCCACGCCAATAAAATGTAATTAAGCTCCCTTTTAACTCCCACCGCAGTAAACTTTCCATGCCATGGCTTCCAAGTATGCAGCAAACAGGTCTCTAAAAGGGAGAAAGAGAGAGAGAGAGAGGGAGATAGAGACTTGGTGTTTGGAAATAGAATGTGCAAAAATACACTTGCAAGTGAATACAGACTTGGTTTTGTTGATTGGAAGAGTGGAGAGTTTGTGAACTGTTTTATTGGCTTTTGCTGTTCACACGGAGCGGTCTCTCACCAGCCCCCGCCAGTGCAGACCGACAGGCCTAACTTCATCACTTGGCACCGTTACTATTAGAGTTAAATATAGATATGTCACCGACAACATTGGCGCGGGGGTTGTGTGAGTACAGGCACCCTCTGTCCCGTCCTGTTACGTTCCATGAGGGCACACCGGTGTTCCTGTTCAGTTATTTATGAAAGGGACATGTTGCTCCCGGAAAACTTGAATGGCGGCTTAAATAATCAAGCGTCAAGTCGGCGAGCATTGTGTTTGACAAGACAACCCTCACCTCCCCCCTTTGGGGTATGGCATGTTGTGGTTACAGCTCTCCTTTTCGTGATGGGGCTCTGATGTAACTGCTGTCACTCAATTCCAAGGTGCCCGCTCTCCATCTTGTGACTGGAGCTACACGGTTACATAAACTCTCCCCTTACCCTAAATCGACCATGCATTCTCCTTCCCCCACTCCTAGCTTGACTAGATGTGAAAGAATGCCTTGACCACCCCATCCTCCAACCCCCCACCAACACTTGTGAGAAAGTGTGGTGAGTTTTCTTACCCCTACGGTGTGTGTGTGTGTGTGTAAGTATTGTATTGTGAAGGCCTCTCTGTGTGCGCTGCAGCAGGACTCGGCGTGACAGCCTGAGTCAGTGGCGTGCCCCCCCCTTGTATGAGGATGTTAAAAGTGTCTCACTGGACTAGTTTGCAAGAGCGCAGTCAAACGTTGTCCTGCAGCTCCTCCGGGCTGCCAGCTGAGGTTTACAATGCTTAATTAAACACTTTATTTCAAGTGGCCCCCGTCATTGGATTTGCTCAAATGCAGTCTCTGGCCAACCGAACATACATCATCATCGTGGGGCTGCCGGTTTAATGGCCCACGGAGTATTGTACAATTTGTTGAGATGATTGCCAAATGTTAGCTCTGTTCCATCTAGAACTGAATCTTTTTCGATCCGTCCGAGGTGGGGAACTCATCAAGCTGGAGATTTTATCTTGGAAGGCGTTTTCAGAGTCTACGGAAAGAAACCTTTTCACTGTTTCATGGTAATCGTCGTTAGGTCAAAGCTTGGTTATTTTGTCATTGGCGTAATGAGGGATAAACGCTTCTTGAGGTTGGTGTGAAGCTGTAAATGCTGTAAAGCCTGATTTTTTTTTCTATAGCTTTAGATTAGGCCTGATGTTAAGCTTCCCATCAGTGTGGTAGGACTCCTACATTTGTGCTTGATTAGTGCCTTCGCTTTGCTTTCTTTTGAAACGTTTGATTCCTGTTCACATGTTGCACATGGCTTATGCAGGGAACCTGATAGCAACCTCTGTTTTCACAAGCTGTAGTAGGACAAAAATGTTTTAGGGTGAATTTTATCCTCCAATGTACAAACGGAAGTCATAAAATTCATCACCATTTAAATTAAAGAGGACCTATGATACTTTTCGACTTTTATGACCTATAAACGTTGTTATAATGATTTATAGTCATGTTTAACCATACTAGCATATCAAATAATTACGTACATGCATTTAGACGTATTCGCTGCTTACCGTCTGGGGTGGCTATGCAGAGCACTAAACACTAGGGCAGCCGGTCGAGAATTCACTTGTTCAAATTTCCGGGTATCGTGTCGTCACGTTCCTGGATGTTTCCATGTATGGTAATGCTGCTCAGGCAAGTTCCAGCCATGCCCCCCACCTTCCTCTCTCAGAAATCTCCCCGCGCGCTGCTGGAAATGTTCCGGAAGGAAGGTAACCAATCACAACGGAGTGGGATTTGCGGGAGGGGGGGAGGGGCGGAGAAGCTCAAAGCAGTGTGTGGAGCAGACTGCTGTGCTCGCCAGGGTGAGAGGAAGAGTGTCCCGAAAATCTACATGGTTTTTTGTGATGTGATTCGTGTCAGGTTGCTCTATAGCAGTCTTTAACAAGAAATTAAGACCAGAAAAGTAGTATAATAGGAGATCTTTAAACACAAATAAAATCCCCCTGTTTTCCTTTACTCATTTTGTGAGTTTCCTGAAGGCTCCCACACACCCAATAGACACAAGCCCCTTTATCAGACAAATCATTTAATAAAACAGGTCAATGCAAACCATCTTCTCCCACAATCAAACAGCAAATTAAATGTGTTTTCTTTCATTTTAATTAGTGTGCATGTAAACAAATAGTGCATGGCAGCTCCGGACCTCCCCTCTTTTTTTGGGGGGGTGTCTTTGCGTGTAAGAGTTGTTATGATGGGGAGTGTAGTGTTACTGTTTGGGGTTTTGGTGATATCTGAGCCACAGTGTTTGAAGTAAGGTCCACTGAGGGGAAGTGGCCCGCCAGACCGCTGGTCAGATGACTTCCAGTATGCCAGGGATTAGGGCCATGTGGCAGGTGTGAGGGGGATATGACCGCATAGTGACCCTCACTCACTGCTTGAGAGCCAGAATTGGATTTTGGTGGAACATTTTTGACTCTAATGCTTGTTAATGTACATTTAACAAAAATGTATCCGGACTGCAAACGTTTGGGAGTGTTGCACTTTGTAAATGCCCATGACTGTATCTGTATACTATACACCTAAATAAAGCTAGTGCTCTCCTGATTGCCTTTTGAACTCTAAATCTTCAATATTGAAATCCAATCAAATTTAATTAAAAATAAATAAAGTAAACAAACCCAAGACATTTTTACAAACTGTTTGGTACATGATACACACTTTCATACAAGATGCATATATTTAAAATACTTCATTAACCAGAATTGTTCTGTTTCTGGTAAGATTCTAGTGAAGTTGAGATACACAATGTGCGGATGAGAAAGTGGGACAAAAACTGATAAAGGGAGACTTATATCATATATATTGTAATAAACAAAAACGGTTGGAACTCTCTCTGTGCAACAGAATGAAAATATAACTCAAATTGAGTGCTAATAATATTACAAATAATAGTGGTTTTAGTACTTTCTCAAGTACATATAATGAATCATTTGTAGCCCTGGTTGTGGAAATGGTTTTGTTTTTCCACATTCCCGACAACACTAGTTGCTGGCCTGCTCATTGTAGATTCATATGACACCTCGTCAGCCCTGTGGAGGAATCTTACTTATACCCTTACCGGAGTTTACAGCTAAATGTATGGAAGTGTTAATGTGCCTTCCCACAATGCTCAGTCTGTGGCCTTTGGATAATCATCCACGACATGTGGTCCTTAGGTGCATATCTTCAATCGTGTGTTCGAGTCAGACAAAACTGAGATTACGTTTATTTACATAGAGGCAATGTTTACTGAATCTGAATCCGAGTCGTATGTGAAGGCAAGATAAACTTTGAAATTTAGCCTCGGTTTAATATTACGGCTTTACAAAGGGCTTATGTTTGAGAGCATGCGTGTGTGCAGGTGTGCGCGAGTATGCGCTTGTGCGATGACATTTCTGTGGAGGCCGGGGCCAGGGCAAAGTTTATCAATCATAAACATGAGCCAATGGATCCCATTACGCTGTGGAGATATGCGTGTTTACTCAGCAGTGTGAAGAGCAAAGAGAGACAGGAGGGGAGAGACAGACACATGTATGCCGGCTTTTCCCTCTCTGTGGACACAGTGTACCAAAATATCCCAATTACTCCTAGGTCATTTACTGTTGGCACTTAACTTTTCCCCCCCCAACTTCTTCCCGTTTATGTAACAATGACTAATATGAAGGGAGTGGTATCCAAATCTCATTGAAGCATTGTTGTGCTCACAAGTCGAATCGGCTGGAAAGACTCAGAGAAGCCTGGGGGCTTAGTTTAGGCAACATCCTACTCAATCCTTTTCCAAGGAAATGATTGGAATTCCTGGTACTTAACATGCCTAATGAGTAGAACAAGGGAATCACAAAGAGGGGGCTTTTTTCACTTTACATTCCTCATTCCTTCCTTTCCATTCTTCTGTTTGTCTTTTTCAGGTAATTTCAGGTAATAAGAAAAGCTACGAGGAATACCTCCCTCCCCCCCATTTTTTCTTTTTAATTATTCAAATTAAATTTATATAAACTATATCTAATGCATTTAAGGGTTTTTGTTTATATGTTTTTTTTTTACACTAGAATGATGTCCTCAGATAGTTGTGTTTGGAGGAAACCTTATCTCTTTCCTCGTGACAGTGTCTCTTGGCCCCTCTCTCCCCCTTTCCTTGTTTGACTATTCTCTGGCCAGACGCCCCCCTCGGTTTTATTAATGCCCTCATCAGGAAGTGGTGCCTAGAGTTTCTCTTTACTAACAAACAAATTAGTCTTTGTATTTGAGTGGCTCCACCCCCTCCTCCCTCCCTCTCCGGCTGCTGGAGAAGCTGGGAGCAAATTCTCAATGAAACAAAGAAGACATGCAGCTTGATGTCTCACAAGTGGAGCCCAGGGGCATTGGTGTCGATTGGAGGAAGCAAATACTATTTTTCTACTGGAGCAATTGTGTCCGTTCTGAATATGGTGAAGTGAGACACCCTGACAGGAGCAAATATAGCCCATTCATCCCCCCATAAACAATGCAGCTTCTATTTTGGGCCGAGTAGTTTGAACAAAGGACATCTAAATGTTTTTTTTGTCTCTACTCAAGTGGAGTTAATTTTCTGACATTTTTTAGAGCACAGGCTACACATTGTCTGTTTGAATGAATGCCAAGGAGAGGTCACACATCTCTTTTTCTGAATGATGTTTACAACCATTTCCCCCTTTTTTAATAACACAATTTGGTGGCACAGTGTTTATTTTGGGTCCACAAACAGTTTAGCCCTTTGCTTTAACTTCTAGCCATGTTGATTGGTTAGTGTTCAAAGACTTGTTGGAAACAAACATGTTTGTCTGTCTCATTGGACAGGCGCTGGGACAGTGTTGCTCACGTCCTAAGCCTCTGTAAGAACATAACAGGTTTAACCAAGGAGCTCATATGTCAAGACATTTCCTGTGCTGACCGACTGAACCTGCTTTTAGACGGTTCAAAATAATTTGCAGTATGTGCCAGTGCTGTAATTATATGAATAATTGATTTCCCTAAATACCAATACAATGCATTGTAAGGGGTTTAGAGGTTTTTTAATCTCTGTTAAGATTTATAAAATAAGTTACATAAGTTTATTTGTTGTTACATTAGAGCAGGGATTTGCAAACAGGAGTACTTGCAGCCCAGGTGCTATTTCTGCAGTTTCTTGGAGGCACGTGAACAAGAAAATTATATAGGCCAGTTAGATTACTTAGAAATGTTGGAACATAGGGCTGTGGTAACATGAACACGCTCCTTGTCTAAAATTAAGGGATACATTGTGGTGAGTAGTTAGGTAATGCTTACGGTAATGAATGATTAATAGTAAATACATAGTGAAGAAATAACTAAGGTAGCTAAAAGTAATGGAGAGATGCTTAAACATAGTATACAAATAGTAAGTAAATGGCTTTAGTAGCTCATGTAAATGGTTAAGTTAATGGATAGAACCTTAATTGTTTCATATAGTTAGCTAAAATTGATGGTTTACAATAAACAGCTAAAATAAATGTAAAACACAGCTTAAATAGGCTAGTTAAATGTACTTGATACACAAATAAATAAACAAGCTGAAAGTATTAAATAGATGCATAAAATGTAATGGCCAAGTGGTTAACATTGTTAGCTGAAATTAATGGATAATTGGGTAACATACTTAACTTAAAGTAATGGTTAATTGTGTACAATGTCAACACCTGAATATCTAAATTGTTCAAATAGTTAGCTTAAGGTAATCACTCAATGGATCAAATAGTTAGCTTAATAAATAATTGATAAATGGCAAAAAGATTAAAGTATTGTTTAATTTACTAAAATTAGTAATGGCTAAATCATTAAATTAATCGAGAAAAATCACTTTTCTTGTGGCGCTTGTGGATATTTTTGAAGGAAGTCCACTTCTAGGCAGATGTTGAGTCACTCTTAAAGCTCTCCATTTGTCAATGATTTGCCTCACGGTGGACCGATGGAGCTCAAACTTTTTTTGTATTAATTTATAGCTGTCCCCAGACAAATGTGAAACATCACAACTCTATTCCTGAGATCCTCTGAGATTTCCTTTCCTCTTGGCATGTCTGGCCTGTATGGGTTCAGTTTGGTGGGCCTAAACTGACCTGCTTTTATCTCTGTTTAATCTTGTGCTGCCCAATTTCTTCCCAAAGATCTCTCATTACATTGGTCCATTTCATGACTCAATTTGGCCCACCTGATTGTGCTTACCTGCTCAATTTAAAGCTGGGGTGGAGGAGAAAATGGCAGTTGGGATAGAGATTTGAATCCAAATACCTCAACCGCTCCACTTGTTCTCTTTGGTCCCTCCCTGACATGCTTTACACACCAACAAAGTCGTGCCAAAGTGAATGGACAGTTCCAACAGCCAATACGAACAGAGAATCGGAGCCTCACTCTGATTGGTCAAAGTGTACAGCTCATGTTAACTTTGACTAATCAGAAATCACATACCCCAGCTTTAAGCAATGCAGCTCAGGGTTCACAAACCTTTGCACATACAAAAGTTGTCAAATAATTTGTTTTATTTGTTTTATCAATTGATTTCTGGAAAAGAAAAATGTGGAATTGATAAACAAACATCTGCTCTTTCATATAAAAAATGCTGTTATTGATAATGAATGAAAATGAATTAATAATGGTTAAACTAAATAAAATTCCAAAAGGCTCAAGGGGTTCACAAACTTTCAAGCAGCACTGTATTAATATATTTAAAAACAAAGGATAAATGGTTGACCTGTTGTTGCATTTTTACATCCACGAAAACATTTTTTGTGATGATATCCACTTTTATATAATGTCAAATAAACAAATAATGTTTACCTACTGTTAAGGTAGGCCTACTTCAGACAAAAAAGGTTAGGGAACACAACAACATTATGAGAATATAGTCACCGGCGGCAATTATTTATTTGCAATGAGATTTGTGGAGATAATAGGCCTATAACTTACTGCAAGAGTAATTTTTGTCAGTTTAAAGTTACGTTATCCAAACCAGAATGTGGGTGCTGAGGAGTCTGTTTATAATGACCAAGTATCCGCTATAGAAACTTACAATAGCAAAATTTGTTTTCCCTTCTCTCTCAGCATCATTTGAACGCTGAAGTAAAACATGTTCTACAGTCTCTTCTTGGTCACTAGTCTTATTTACTTTTTATTATGATATCATTCTAATCCCACATTCTTCTGTTGCTTTCAGGTGAATTGTTAAGCATTTTGGTGAACATAAATTAATATTAGATTTTTTGTTTAAACAGTACATTAATAATATTTCATGTCACTATGGACACACCTTTCACAAGTTGACACAGATGATAACTACAACCTAGAGAAGGTCTGGGGGGAGTCACAACTGACCATAGGTTGCAGACTGGCTCATAGTTCTCGGGAAGCTTTTGCACACCATGTGCAGCTATTGTGCCAGATTTCATGTTTCTAGCTCATTTCAGCTCACTGTTATCTGAGCAACTGCATAAGACAAATAATAAAGAAAGAATAATACACCTGAGAAAAACTCAGCAAGGGTTTAGCCCTTCGAGCTTGAACCCTATCATCTTCAAGTAATTCCCAGTTGTAGTAATTGATAGGCAGGATTAGAGGGAGAGTTGATTGTCATCAATAATAAATGGCATCTTTGTTGTTAATGCTTTTGTGTGGTTGTTTGTGTGTGTCTGGGTGTGTGTCTGTGTGACTCAAGGGCAGCCACTGTGGTTTCAAGTGTTGTTTTTCTGAGGAATGGCTTGTTCTAACTCTGAGGTTATCTGAGGCGACAGACGCAACATTTTTAAACAGAAATGCAGGCTTTGCATCCAATACTATGGATAGTGTATCAACATGTATAAACATGTTAACTTGCAAACCTTGTGAAACTAAATAACAATCCCCCCCGCCCGTCACCTCTTTATTAAAAAAAGGAACTCAGCTGACCTTCATGATAATACTTCTACTTTGTTCAAACACAGCATCTGCCTGAGAGAACACTAAGCAGAACAAACACTCACTTGTAGATACATTTAGTGATTGCTCTGTGCACACCTCTTTTTCCTTTTTTTCAGAGCTCAGTGTTATTTGTGAGTAGTAGTATTACATGTTTCCAACAAGGCACTAGCCTGACCATCTTGACTTACAGGATTAAGTGCTTTAAGAAGATTATTATAATTAAAATCTTTTGACAAGAGTAATCTACATGCTAATCTATACGTTGCACTGCTCAATCCCCCCAACAAACACTTCTGCTACATTCATTTCTGATACAAAAGGAAACCCGTAATGGTTTCTGTTGTTGTGATGTGACATTTCTTGATTGAGATGCATCCTCATGTGTTATTGTGTCATGTCATTTTCATCTGCTCTTTCCTCTTGTTTATCTCTCTCTCTCTCTCTCTCTCTCTCTCTCTCTCTCTCTCTGTGGTTTTTCTAGTCTGTGGTCCAGATATCGACATCCGAAATGACATCAGCGAGTTCAAGCGTCTGGAGAACTGCACGGTGGTGGAGGGCTTCTTGCAGATCCTGCTCATCAACGACAAGACCAACAACGTCCACCAGGAAGCCTTCCGCAACCTCAGCTTCCCCAAGTTGAACGTCATCACGGGCTTCCTGCTGCTGTTTCGCGTGTCGGGCCTGGACAGCCTCAGCACGCTCTTTCCCAACCTGAGCGTGATCCGCGGGCGCCATCTCTTCTACAACTACGCCCTGGTGATCTACGAGATGACCAGCCTGAAGGACATCGGCTTGTACAACCTGAGGAACATCACGCGCGGCGCCATGCGGATTGAGAAGAACCCCGAGCTCTGCTACCTGGACTCGGTGGACTGGTCTCTCATCATGGACGCCGGCAACAACAACATTATCAATGGGAATAAGAAGGCCAAGGAGTGCTCCAATGTCTGCCCGGGCATCATGGAGGATAACCCTCTGTGCAAGAGGACGTCCTTTAAAGAAATCTACGACTACAGATGTTGGACCTCCAACCAGTGCCAGAAAGGTAACCACCCTGAATTTCATGCTTTTCCCCCCAATAGATCTGTCTGAAAAGAATGAGGCAAAGGATTCTTTGATTTTAATGTTTGCGGAATAAATGTTTCAACGGGGCAGTGTTTGTGCGAGATTTGGTGATACAAGTGCAGTTAAATGTTTTCCTTTGATCTAAGTTGGTGGTATTTCATTCTTGTAAACTTTCTGAAATGTTGCTTTTTTTTTCTTGCAATAAGCGAACAATTCCCATGAATCTATGCAGTGTGTTTCCTTCATTTCCGTTAGGCTGCAGGATTGTCCACGGGCCAGTGCAAACATTTCCTCTCTGTTCATTAGAGAGACCTTGTCTTTAGATCAGGCTATTTGTGGAGTGAAGGATGGCTGCAATATGGAGCAACATGTATTAAAAAGGCAAACTCAGTTGAGGTTAAAGTTGGCGCTGCCAAGAAATGAGCTAGTCTACCTGTCTGGACCATGTCAGTTAAATATTTGCCTTAGGTACTTTATGCAATTTATGAAAAGGGGTATATTGAAGAATCTGTGGGAGGATCATCCTTGTTTAACTTCAGCCCAGCCGTAGGGTCATGCATTTTTGAAAATAGTTCAGAGGAGGGTCATATCGTTCATATATTGAAATATTTGTGTTTTTCATAATATCAGCTCTATTGTGTGCCTCTTCAAAACTCCTGAGGAAAAGCAGATCCAGCCTTTGTTGTACACTCGCAGCCTATTTGACTTGTTGTTGAAGCTATGCTTTACAATATCATGTTTCTGTCCTCAACTTTTTACAATGTAAATTTTTTACACACTTATTCTGAAGTCATTGAGCTCAAAGTTCTTTCTTTAGGCAATCTCTGCTTTATTTTTTAACTGGCCTCCAAGGTTGCAGAGGGCAGGTTCATGAGCAATATTTCGAGGTTGAAGGCAGGGCCACTTATATTATTCTTCAATTCAAAGGGGCCATTGATGTTTTCCCATCAGAGGCTCACATTCCTACACAGACTGCACTTAAAAATAACACACTATGCACTAACTGTTGTCTCCGAAATTCAGAAATGGCTTTTAACACATCTTTTAATACAAAAACTGTTAAGCTCAATTTATACATTAATATAAGAATTACATAAGATATATATAAACGGATAAACAAGATATAATAGGACCAGTTATGGCCAAGTTTCATCTTTTACTTCGCTTTGGTAAGTAGGAGATGCAGGTGTTGTTCAGGTGCGGTTGAAGAGGGTGATAATAAAGTGGAAGCCTCGGCTTTGTGTGCCAATTTTCCTACATTTGTTTATTTTGCATAGACCATTAACACAGTGGTCCTTGAGAGTGACGGCCCTCTTGGTATTTGCCTGCCTCCTGAGCCTGAATATCCATACTTGATTCTTGACCTGGCATTGACGTGTTCAACTGTGTAACTCGTTTGCTGCTCCGTGCCATTTTCCTCTTGTCCTCTCATCTGTGTGAAATAGCGGTGGGAAAATGTTCCTACAGCCCTTTTCTATTGAAGACCTGTGTACAGCTCCCATGGTCAGTTGCGAGTCTCAAACACCACCCTCCTTCACCCCCTGGGAACCTGAGAACAAATAGTGGAAATCCAAGCTTGCTTCTTTTCCCTGGTGACCACGTTTCTGTCTATAGAAAAGCTATGTGTTTATTGTTGTGCCTCTATTTATTTGTGAATGCCCTGACTGACCTGCCGGAATTTGATTGCTTGCTCTTTTAAACAGTTAGCTATGGGAAAAAAAAAGTTTTGTTCAAAATGTTTGTTTTCTAAATTCGCTGCTTTTCACATTTGGAAAAAAAAGGTAATCTGCTATCAATTGCAATGACCTTCCAGTCACGTCTGCTCTTACTTTGTAGTGTTTTTCTGATGAAACCCCTCTGTTGTTCTCACATAGTCGGACTTGAGAGGCAGAGCAGGAGCATTGTTTGAAGCAGTTCACTCCTCTCTCTCTCTCTCTCTGAGGCCCAGGTCGAGGTCAGGGTAAATGCATTCATCTAAAAGGGCCCTGTGGTCTCAAGGCTACAGATAAAGGCTTGGGGGAAGCTGCACATTGGAAGAAAAAACAAAGAAAAAGGAGGAGTTACTGAAGCAATAATAAGACAGAATAAAGCTAGAGCAGGTCTGTGATTCTTCCGGGCTTCGTGCACTGTTACCATTTTTTTTCTTAAAGGCTTGATGTCTCTACCTCTCTTCTTCCTGCTTAAGATTCCTCTATCCTCCCTCCCTTCCTCCCTCCCACCCCCTTTGCATAATTGCCTTGTTTTTCTCCAGTACAGATGTTCCTTCAAGGGCATTCAGTGGTTTTCCTAGTCAATACGGCCCCGGTCTCCTCTTTAATTACACTTACATGAGTAGTGCTGCACACTGCTTTTTTCCCTCCGGGGCCTTCCAGTGCTTCGTGGAGTAACAACAGAACTCCACATAAAATCCACATATTTGTCCACCTACCACATACTGTTTCCCACAACAGTTTAGGGGGCAGGGGGGGTTGTAGTTGTATAAGATATGTCCCCTTTTGAGGTGAATGTAAATATAATGCTGGACAGATTCTGAAGCCAGCCAGGTCAATGCAGTGACTCGTTGGACTGGGTGGATGGAAGCGAGTTGTAGTTGGAGTGACCGTGTGGGGGGAAGTGCAGATTGGAGCAGCGGTTCTGGGTTGCTTTTTCTCTTCAGCGGCAGCACTGCAGGCAGCGATGCGTAGAGAGAGGCCCTGACTTTAGGATCCCTACGCAGGAGGAGGAGGTGCACAGAGGGGAAATGTCAGACAAATGTCAAGTATACAAGCTAGACAGCAAGCTCTTTCACTAAAGCACCGGCCGCAGTCCTTCGAGGGGTAGGAAAAAAAAACAGCCTGTCACTCCCCTTGTTTTTCACCCTCCCTCCTCCTCCTCCTTTAACCATCTTTTCTGCTGGGCTTATCAGTGGCTGTTAACAGCTCTGGCTGTCAGATATCTCTCCACTGTTTACTTGCCGGAGACATACTCTCATCACCGCAGCCAGCCAAGCCTGCCTTGTTTGGCCAGGCCCTTGGTTCCTTTGACATTGCAAGCTGTTTGCTTTGAGTTTCGGTGGGGGATCCCGTGTCTAAAAAGTGTCTGGCCTGCTTCAAATAGCCGTCTCAGGTCTCTCTGTGTTTGCTGCAGACAGACAGGCCTGCCTTCTGGCCCCCATCCAAAGCCAGATAGACAAGAGGCTTTTAAAATTAGGCGGACGAGCAGGAAAGCATGCTGCTGTGTGTCCATGCCCAGACAGAGGGGCAGGTTAGGCTTCATAGCTCCTTCATTGCTCGTGCTCACATAGCTCACATGTCTCTTTTTATGTGATGGAATATTAACTTACATTATGCCCAGGCTCGCAGGCATTAGGTTTCTCAACCAGTTACAGTACATCACTGCGCCGTCTGTTTTCAAGGAACATCATGTCCTCAGTGTGGGATTTTGTATTTGAAAGAGAAGTGTCAGAAGTCAAGTCTTCCTTATGAATTTTTAATGAATCAAAATGTCTAAAATAGTGAAAGTGCCTTTTGCCTTTTTGAGCAAGTAAAACTGACGTGTACTCGGAATGTTCCGGCGTCAGTTTGCATTTCAGAGTCTGCACTAATAGTGGTGTAAGGTGAAATCTGACATAAGGAGACATGCTCTCCTGTTATGCCACAGACAGTCTGGGTTTGTGTGTCCTTGTACTGAACCCAGAAGTAATGTTGCAGGGAGCAAGCTTTGCCCTGGCAGTTGGGAGAGCTCTCCACAGGCCAGGGAGATTTTTACATTTGATAATATGTTTACTCCCTCCTTGCCAGAGACCCACTTGATATCTCTGGTCTGAGTGCTCCGACCTAAGTCCACTTCACAGTGGGGTAAAACAGTTTCTTTTAGAGGATACATCTATAGGGTAGGCACGTTCAGACAGTCAGCAAATATCTAATTCCTACTCTTTATACTTTTTGCCTAGTTTTTTTCTAATGCAATTTGGAATCTTTTGATAGGGTAACATAGGTTTAGCCATATTTCTAAGGGTTTCATATTGCCAACAAATCCCAAACTAGAACAAAAACAATATTGTCTTTTTTATTTAAAAGAAATCGGATCTTAAGTTAAACAGCAAGAAATACTGACTTTGTTATGGACTATTTTTCGCTTTGTGCACTAGCAAGAAATATTTGCAATTGAAGGCACCAGAACCATGTACTGTATGTGCAATCGGCTCAAAATTAAATTGTGATGCCTTTTTAAAAATAGTTTTTGCATGTTTTACATGGGATATTATGTGATCAGAAAACACTCATGGTTATTTAAAAAAGAAAAACATTTTCACATGCCAACTTACTGTGAACATATATTTTCTCTGTACTTCTATTTCCCCTGTTGGTTGTCTTGCTTTTTCTCTGTGCTAATTTGTTTTATAAAATAATGAAAACATGAAAACACAAACTAATCTGAGAAACAGAATAGAAAATCCTCCTTTGCACTCAGAGGATGTGTAAATTTATTTTCGGAGCCACCAGAAAGATTAAACTGTGCATAAATGATGCTCCATTTTGTCCAATCAGCTAAGAGCTAGATCTATTGATACTTCAGGTTTAAGGCATGTATGTTAAGTTAGACGGAATGAGTCGGCCCCTTTAAGTATATAAAGTGGAAATTCCTGCTGGCTTAGTCATAGCTGTTGTGAGGGGATAAAGAGGGGGACATGCACAGCACATGCTGTATGTACCGACTACATGTGCAAGGCCATACAGAGACTATTTGTTGGCAATAAGAAGGAGCTCAACTGAAGGTGGGGATGATTAGGGTTGAACGATCTGGGGGAAATCTAATGACGAGAGAGAAAGAGGTCTGCAAATATTATATCCAACCTTCAGTTTTTAAACCCATCTTTAGTGCCTTTGTGAACCCTTTTCACAGAATACAACTCTCCTTGGCTGAGTCAATTTGTCCTTAACGCTAACATATAGTGTTCTTAGCGCTTCTTTTTGTGTACGTACTGTATATGGTTCCTTGGGCCAATTCTGATTGGTGAGAATGACTGGTACACGAGGATCATGGCATGAATTTGTAAAACCACTGACATGAGAGATAGTTAAGACCCTTGGTCACATTGTTTCAAATGGCAATTTGATAACTTGTTCACCTGTAGTGATAATATTGACGCATAGGCGAGGTCTATCTTGAGCTTGGTGTTACGCGCCAAGGTGGGGCCCAGTTCTTGTTGTCACCGTCTGTGTGTAGTTTTTTCTTTTGTTTAACCAACATCCAACAGCAGTAACAAGGAAGCTTGTAAACATTTAATGGAATTCTTGGGTTGCTTATCAAAGTCCTGTTGTTATAGGGACAGAAAGCCTGAAAGGGCTCAAATTCCAGTCTTGACAGTCCGGTGCTTTCCAGGGGGGCACACTCACTCAGGCAGCACCATGACTCAGTGCCCATACATCCAATGTTTCCACCCGACTACTCACTCCGCTCTGCTCCATTTTGTACAAAGCTTAGGCAGGGTGCCAGGGTTACGAGATGGCACTCATGTCCATCAGACTCATTCATTCCTGCCCTCCTAGAACCACCAGACTAAAGATGGTCACCACAGCGTCCCAGAGAAAGGACAAAAGTGGGCCAGTGCTTCAACACATTTGCTGTAGACGACGGAACCATTTATGGCGTAGTAGGCTTTGTAGGTAACTTCAGAAGGTTGCATTCAACATGTGAGACACAGGCGTCTTGTTCAAGTAACTCTGGCCCTGCTGCTGACACTGTGTGTGTGTGTGTGTGTGTGTTCACGCCCTTGTCCCTATTATTTCCCCGGAGGACTGTAGGAGATATTGATTCACAGTGTTACAACTCCATGGTGAGATCATGAAATAAATACATAAGAGAAAAGCACACAAAGCTCCCCTTCATGACCGCCCTTTGTTCTCCTGTTGTTCTCAGACGCAAATGTCTTTTCAAAACAGTGGTCCAAGGGCAAGAGAAGCGACAACAGGCTCTAAATAGGGTTCTCTGTTTGTGTGTGTGTCTGCAAGTGTTAGAGAGAGAGAGAGAGAGAGAGAGAGAGAGAGAGAGAGACCACAACAACAGCTTCTCTTGTCATTCCTTGACTGCCACTCCTTTAGATGTTGTATGCACCTCAATAGGAAAACCTTCGAATTGAGTTGATAAATGATCTTTTTTAATTAATGATTGATTTGCCACAATATTGAGTATTGACTACGAATGTTAGTAATCCAAATTCAACTCAGTTACTGTATCAGTAAATAAGTGTTTATGACATAAAAAGCTTTGCTAGTTATTATAATTACTTTAGCATGGTTTAGCTGTATTAGCAAACAACCTCAGAATCGTGGATTGGATTTTTTTTTTCTTCTGTTTATCAATTTATTAGAGATTTAATAACATATTTATTGCACGTATATGCTAAATGTTGATGATAAAATACTAAGACCTTGCATTTGTATTTTCTTCAATATATACACTGTGTGTGTGTGTGTGTGTGTGTGTGTGTGTGTGTGTGTGTGTGTGTGTGTGTGTGTGTGTGTGTGTGTGTGTGTGTGTGTGTGTGTGTGTGTGTGTGTGTGTGTGCGTGTGCGTGCGTGTGTTCCTTACACCCTCCTTCCACCTTTTTGGCCTTTGCCACATTTTCACCCATCTGAGTCACATTCATTAATGTCATTCTTGGGAACTGTTAGCAGCCAATGTTAGTACACTCACCCAAAAGCAGAGACCTTCTTCACTGAGTACCCAGAACCTGAGCCCCCTTAAAAGCGAGGGGAAAAACTCTGTTTAGTTACAAATAGTTTTTCTGCTCAATTGGTTTTATAGGTTGCCTTTGGACTTTGGAGAGGCCTGGAGCACGAGTGGCGAGTGTGATTGGTCAGAATGGAATTCGTTTTGCCTCCCGCTTTAATTTGTTTTGAGTTCCTCCCAAACGCAAAATTCTTACATATTATATTTTCCTCACTGCTTGAGCAGCGTGTGGTGGAGCTCATGAAAAGCCACAGACACGTGTCAACTGGCTATCGCTTACTTTTAATGTCAACAGCATTGTCTCTCTCTGCATCATTTCAATTGGATCGCAAGTTAGCAAAGTACATTCACGATGACATGGTTATACAGTGTGTTATTGTCCATGTATGAACTGCTGGGCTCATTGTCCATTGATGGCCGGAGCTGTGTGTTTATTCGACTCCTTACCTCTGTGGCCTACAAAGGACTCCTCTCAAAGCATTGACAGATTGGCCTCCTTTCCTAGGATTCCTCTCATAGACTTGATTGACCAAAATAGGGGCTGTGTGTCATGCTGCTATAGCCCCCAGGCAAAGAGACTCACACTGACACACACACACACACACACACACACACACACACACACACACACACACACACACACACACACACACACACACACACACACACACACACACACACACACACACACGGTCCATTCCTTTTGAGTTGACTAATTTTTCTTCATCTGGTGTGTGTGATTTGTGAATGTATGCATACCTATACAAGTGTCAGCCCAGTGTGTGTTGGGCTAGAGTGTGTGTATCCAGCCTGCTTGATGTCTATTTGAGCCTCCCGGTGCCTCTGGTGATAGGCTGCCTGCTGCCTTCTGGCTGTGCAGCTTGGAAGATGTGACTCATCCTTTTGCTCTCACCACTCATTCATAAATCTGTGTGAATACTATTACTTCCTCTCACAGAGCCGTGGGGCCCCCGCTAGGTTTGTGCTAGTTTCCACTCTGTCCTGCCCTGAACGAGGGGCTATCTCCGCCCTTTAGTAACGCCTCTCAGAGAGGTGACAGAGACACGCCTATTGCCTGTGCCCTGCCCTGGCTGTATCCTGTCAATTCATCGCAGCAGGTCGGACCAGCCTTTTTGCTCACTGTTGGCTTGGCAGTGCTTCCCGGGAGATAATGTGCCATGCCTGCGAGTAATCTCAGAGAGTACAGGTTAATTCCACAGTGGAAAAAAAAATAAAGAAAAAAAATTCTCCTGCTGACAAATCTCTCCTGCAGAGGTGAGGATGTACACTGGCACACCGCAGAGAGGGGAGAGTAGCCTGCTTTGCCAGCATAGTTAGTCAGGTTCACTGAGGTCACAGAAACACTGCTCCTCTATTTTCTTCCCCTGTTTGTGTGCGTGTGTGTGTGTGGTGAGAAAGAGAGGGGGCTGGGTTAATAGAGATCTCATCTTCTCCCTCTACCTTTCCCTCCACACATGGCTGAAATGTGTGTTTTTCTTTGAAAACAGATCCACTTCCCAAGGGCATGTCTGTGTGTGTCGATGTGGGATGTGTCTTGCTTTAACGCTTTGTGATCAATTGGCTTTTGTGCTCACAGTCAAGTGAGTTTGAATAGGGAGGGCTACACCTTATATCAAATATTGAAACATTTATTTTTTGTTTCTGTGAGAATATAAGAACAGTTATTTTGTCCTGCAGCAGCTTAGCTAAGAATGATGAGTCATTCTGAGGATCATATGGGCGTGTTGTGCGTGTATCTGTGTGGATTTTATGTGTGCATCTTTAAAAGCGATATCAAGCAAGTCTCATCCTGCCATTTTTTGTTAGTAGTATGTTCAACTTATTTTTTCCCTGTGTGTGCACAAGGAGGAGATGAAAGGACATCATAAAGTTACAAAGGAAGTCTCATTAATTACACCAGCTAGAAGAAAGAAAATGCCTGTGACAGCCGCACACTTCCCATCAAACCGTCTCTCCCAAGTCCCTTGTAAGCCGGCATGAGGAGGGTTGACGTCATATTAGCTGCAAACAAAGGTTTGATCGCGTCAGCTCTTTAAGAACCTTCCTTCCCCCGTATAAACTTTTCCGTGTCAACAATGCAAAGAGCGGCCCTGGCTTGTCTAATGTCATTAGTCTGGCTTTCTGTCAATGACTGACAAATAAATAACCTTGACCCTGGCTGGTGCCTACCCTTCCTCTCTCTCTTTCTTTCTCTCTCTTTCTTTCTCTCTCTCTCTCTCTCTCTCTCTCTCTCCCTCCCTCCCTCTCTCTCTCTCTCCTTAGCTTGTTTGGGTGGGATCCCCAGGGCCTAGTGCAGTTGTCAGCACGCAGCCCTAATGGGCACAGGTGGCTGGGGCTCCTCTTTGCCTTCTCCAGCCCTCTCTTGGCAGTGGCTCTCTTGGCAGACCGGCAGCTCCTCTGGCCGGCCGCCTTCAATGGGCCACTCCAACACAGCAATCACCAGTTGCTGCTTTGTCAGCATCGGGGGTGGCCACAGGATGAAAAATGGCTTCTACAACAATGAAATATGGCTCCTACTGTAGAGAGAAAATTACAGCAGCGTGTCACCGACTCTATGACAATACAGTATCAGGCTTCTGTTTATGTCTTCTTCTTCTTCTTCTTCTTCCCGTAGACCTCGGTGGATACAGTTGCTATATGGTTTGCGATGACTCACTAAAGTGATGACAATGTTGCTCTGCTGGGTTATCCCTGGTTCCCTCATCTACTGGCCACAGGGGAGCAAGAGTCCGGGAAAGAGATGGGGAGGGAGGGATGGATGGAGCGAGCTTCGGTTCAAGAGAAACCGTTCAACTGTATGGCAGCAAGCAGCGTTCAGACAGAGGCTTGTTACTGTGTCAGATAAATATAGAGGTCTCTGGAGCCCCCCCCCCCCCCCACACACACAGTGCAGCTCTATCTCCGCCTGCAGCTTGGAGGGAGGGAGAGGCCACGTCACCTGGGAGCCGCCACTATCCTCATTCATCTTCACTTAATTGGCATTAGACTCACAGAACATTAAAGATTATTGTGACTCTACAGTGGCAGTTACACCTTAGGTGACACCAACAGGACAGTGTTGTCACTGTTATACGTTTAATCCTGCAGGATACCTAGATGACAAACACACTGTGCTGACCCATAATGAGATCATCAGAGAGATGTTGTCATTTAGGCTCGGGCTGGGAAATGTAACAAACAAAATAACATTGACGTAAGCATATGGTTAATAGGGATATGTAAACACCCGGACACATCAAACTAACACTGAAAGGCTCAAGCGACTGGTGAAAACAGTAGGGGAGAGTGGCCTAAGTTGTGCCACTTTTTTCTCAAAGTGACTTTAAAGTGAAGCCTTGACAGCAAAGTCTCCAACTCAAATATAAACAAATATTTCAGGGTGTTGTGCATCCCTGGCAATAAAAACTTTGGATCTGGAATAAACTGTTGAAGAAATATAGCTTTCGGAAAAAAAGTTGTCTTGTGGCACAACTTTCCCCCGGTGTGGTGTAAATTGTGCCATTGGCCCGGCCGGGACGCGAACTCGGGTCTACTGCTTCGTAAACGATCTCTCTACCGGGTGAGCTAAGCGAGCACTGGTTTAGCGTTGTGACCCCCTGCTATATATAGCAACCTGGGAGCTTGCCTGACCATATATGGCAAAAAGATCTGGTGACACATACCAGAAATTTGAACAAGTTCGGCTCGACTGGCTGCCATAGTTTTTAGTGCTCTGCACAGCCACCCCAGACGGTCAGCAGGGAATACGTCGAAATGCATGTACGTAATTACTTGATACTCTAGTATGGTTAAACATGACTATAAATCATTATAACAACGTTTATAGGTCATAAAAGTCGAAAAGTATCATAGGTCCTCTTTAAACAAGGCCTAGCAGATCTAGGTGGTTTTGCCTGCAAAGCTAACAATGACAAAGTCACCATCATCATCTTTCTGGCCATCTGAACTCTTGTCAGTGGTGTTGTTAAGTGGAATGGAGATGTCAGTCTCTTTTGAGCTACTGTAGACAATCACTTTATTTTGGTGACCAGCGTATACATATAACTCGACGTCATTGAAAATGAGGGTCACCCCTCAATTGGTCTCTCGAGGATAAATAAAAGTTAAATGAAAATGAAATGAAAATACAGCCATGCCAATGGCACAACTCTCAGAAATGTACTTTGCACTAGCTGCTCCGCCCTTGTAGAACCAACTGTCACCTGGCATATGCGATTCCCTCTCCATTTCTGCCTTTAAATCATGGCTCAAAACCCATAGTCTGATATTGGGCTTTCATTTTCGGAAAAACATTGGATTACCCCTTAACTACTGACCTTCACTGTTTCTGATGTTGTATGTGGTATCATTGTAATCCCTGACCATGAAAACATAGGGGTAGACATTACTAGTTATGTGTTATTATGTTTGGTTCAGGAGTTATGAGGAAAAATGCATAATTAGGCTAAGGCGGAAAGTAAAATGGTCGCCACGGCAACCATGATTACATTTTGCAATGGCTAAATATCTGAAACTGCTCAGGGCCCCAAACTGTATAAGTGTACCAAGTTTCATGCTTTTCTGAAAAGGTTAACAATTTGGCACATATCCCCTCTACCATAAAACAGTACTTTAGGAAGCCGAAAATTGGCATAAAAGGTATGGTTAAGAAAACCCTTAAAAAATAACTTTCCACCACATGGATTCCTTAAGACTTTTAGTATGTTATTTATAACATATTCATGAGTCAAAAACAGTTGGAATGGTTTCTGTTGCAATTTGTTTAAGGTCAGGTCATATAATGCCTGGACTATCTCCCCTATACATTTTATTTGCTTTACTTGTCCACTTTCAGCTCAGTTGGCTCAGTTTATCATTTGTATGACTCCATTGACATGCCAGGTCAGACGTGTTGTCTTTGTTAGCTCAAAAGTTAAGCCCCAGATTTCACTCTCTTGTTCTTGGAAGTGGTTGTTTGACAAAAACAGATTTTTTTGTTGCTGTTTTAATTTTGGTGAAAAAACTACTTTAACTGCCATTTTCTCAGCATCACTTATTTTGACAATCTAATTTTGTATACGTTAACATGACATCATAATAAGTATTGTTGCAATTAAGGATGACACATGAGTTAATTGAATAATTAAAAGCCCTGGCTTTCCGACTACCGAAGAACTCAGTGGCCCCCTCCGTGTGTTTGTTTGCTTTTCCATACCGTCTGTCCTCCTCAGGTCTGATGCTGATAGGGAAGAATGCCTGCTTGACGGGGGTGGAGGTGGAGGTGCATTAGCACTCATTTTCATCTGCTCTTTCCTCTTGTTTATCTCTCTCTATCTCTCTTTCTCTCTCTCTCTCTCTCTCTCTCTCTCTCTCTCTCTCTCTCTCTCTCTCTCTCTCTCCATGGCTGTCTGATAAACATGACAGACGTTAGCCAACAGCTTGCATGTAAACACCGCCCCATTCTCATTCATATTTTATTACTCACACACTCATTTACTCAGTGTAACCGCTCCTTGCAGGGCCCGCACTATGGCAGCTTTTGTTTCGTTACACCGCTCCGTTTACCTATGATGCGGTTGGAAAAGGCCCTGACTTTCTGTTGATGAGTAAGTCAAACTCCCACCAGGATCCGGTGGAAAAAAACACTGCTTGTACATCTGCTGTGTTGTGGTCCATGCCTCTGCCCTTTCCCAGCAGTGAGACACTGTTCCGTCCTATGTGTAGTGTTGTGAGCACCAGGCCAGACATGTACTTGCTTGTTAAAAGCTTGTTTTTGCATTCCATCTACCTCCCAGCATAATATATGGTATTATCTTCCAAGCCTTCTTTTTCTTTCTTCCTCCCTTCCTCTGCCTCTGTTTGTGTGTGTGTGGGGTAATGACACTGGTGCTCCTGTTTAGGCAAATCCCCTGGAACTTTGACTTTTTCTGTTGTTTTCTTAGCCAGTAGAAGAGGAACCACAAACTGTTTGTTTATGTGCCGCGTACGCTCCAAGCTACAGTATGGACTAACACAGAAAATATCAGTTTTCGTAAAAGGCCAATTACTTTTTCTTCCTTCTTTGTCTCATTTTCAATATAAACATAAATTCCTGTTTGAGAATAATACAATAGCTTAATTTGAATCTGAATGGTTGTTTTGCAACATTTACATTTCAGACATGCTTTAAATATTTTGTGTTAAATAAATCGTTATCCAAATTGGATTGGAGATGCATGAAGTGCAAGATCTAGAACACAAAAGAGTAGTTTTCCCCATGATGGCATGGCAACTTTGTAATAAACTCAGCATGTGTGTTTTAACTGATAAGTATTTGAAACCCAACCGCAGTTGTGTGTCATCATGAAAAGGTCTGTGGGGGGCAGGGAGATGCATGAGAATGGATGTGTGTCACATGTGTGCATGATCCCGGATGTGTGTAGCGTGCTCAGACACAAAGTAGCTTTTGTCGAACTGTAGCATAGTGATGATAATGTTTTTGCTCTGTGTACTTGAGTCATTCATCCGTGCTGCAGAATACAGTTTCCTCAGGCTCAGATGTATGCATGTATGGGGATCTTTTTTGCCTTTCTTCTGCTCCATGGCATTTTTCAAATGAGTTGCTAATTCTGTTTACATCAGTGCGATTAGCTTGCCAGCAAGCCAGTGTTCCAAACCCAAAGACCATCTTCATAGTGCCACACAATTGGGCAATTGTAACAAATGATTATCATTAGATTGAACATGAACTAAATCCCCCACTTGAACCCATTTCATTATGTTTTGTTAAGCGCTTGTTGACTCATCCTGTCTCTTCAATTACTGTCTGTGCTTCAACAAGGATTCTCTCAGGGACAATGAATATCCCTTTAAACTATGATACATTTCATCTTAAACAACAACAGCAAACACCGCTCATGTGTGTCTAAATTGTGAATGTATGTATTCACATAGATCCAACTGATCTGTCAACATAACATCCTTTGAGAGATTTTGGATATGTGTGGTACCTTTTTAATGTAAGGTGATACAGTGACAGTTAAGGAGACAACGGCCTTATAGCAAGGCTGAACAGAAGGAACAACTTCTCCAAGCTTGATTTTCCCCTGTGTGATGTTAGGCACCCGGTGGTTTTTGCCTGCCCAAACCAACCCATCACAAAAAGCTCTGTTCATACCTCAAGTTAATTCAGATGGCATGCTTGAGTTCTTGATTTTTTTCCTCCAGCTAGACCCAAATCTGCCTAACACTTTTATATATTTTTTTTACATATGACACTTCAACAATCTGGTAGAGTGTGTGGAAAATTACAAGGAATATTTTTATTTCTCCAGATATGTTATGCTACATTATGCTAATGTATTATCATTGATATAGCCTTTAATTGAGTTTATATCTGCCCAGCTCTGCAGATTAGTGTAGAAAGAGTGTGGGGGAGTGAAGAGAGCACAAGGCGGACTTCATTTTATCACTAAGGAATGGAAAGGTCAGTGAATTGGGGCATTAGCACAGGAGAATCCATAACTCATACAGCGATGAGAGTGCTGGGGTTCAACGGGACCATCTCTTTGGATCGTTATGGATTATGATGTCAGAAGCAGGACTCCTCTGCATGTGCTTTAAGACAGTCCTGGGTGGATGGAGCCTCCGTCCTATACTCTCTCTGCAGCCCTGGCTTTATTAACATTCTGTACCTCTCTGGAGGCCCGGTCATAAAAAACAAGCCAGCTGCCGCCATCGGCCTGGTGAGGGGCTGAGGCACTATACAGAATCACAAACCTGGAATGCTCTTGAAGTTTTACACCGTGTGGCACACTGGCCAGTGTTTCAATTAAGTGAAAGCCTAAAGTGGCTGGTGGAATCACACAATCATGATGGCCTGGCCTGAGTAACATGACGTATTTCAGACCACCAGGGATGCTTTTGAGACTGTGGCCTTTATTTTTTTATTCACCCCCAACTTTTACTTGAGTTTAAGGATTAACTGCATTTTTTTTAGGCTTTTGGAATGTGGGGATTTGGGGATTTCTTTACCTGTGGGTTTTTGACTGCGTTGTCCATTTTGGTGCCTTTAATCAGTCTGTGAACTGCTTTAATATCACGCTTAGATTCAGAAAAGGAGACTGTATGTTAATGTAATGTCTATGGGCCCTTGATTATGAGGCCGGCTGCTCCTGAGAGGAAGTTGAAGAAACCAGATGGTTAATTGTGGCTTAAACTATTCTACTTATTGGGCTGGTCCTTGTCAAGAGTCCACTAATAACACATTTTGTGGACTGTAATTTTCTCTCTTTCTGTTTTAACAGCTGATATTATTTCAGATAATGTAATAGGTTTGAGAGGTGGCATCTTAGTTGGCACAATTCTTTTGCACAGTTTGCGGTGCACACTGCCTCGTTTTTTCTTGCATTTTCAAAAGCCAAAATATTTAAAAACTACTGAAGTTGAGCAACCTTTCTTCTTGTTGAAGATGGCTATGATGCCTGCTCAGGCTGCCAACAGGCACTACATTTTTATCTGGTGACGCTGTTGCGCATTTGAACGTCATTTTATTCTTTATTTATGCCATAAAACGATAATTGTCATTATCGTTTTATGGCCCAGCCCTAACTGTATGTTGAAAACATCAATGTGATCTCTTACTACGGAATGGGTTTCCGTTCAAGCCACAAAGTAAATATCAAAGGGGTTTACTATTTTTCAGCGTGTACTCTAAGTAAGATCTCTGCCCAAGACGCTCTTCGCTGCTGCCATGGAGACACCTCTGCATTCATAATGTCACTTTAGTGCCTGCGGGTGTCACAAAATGCTACACACACACACAAGCATGTGTTTAAACTCTTGGCTCCGATGCAGTGGGAGGAAGTGGCCTCTCAGGGCACAGCAAAGAAAAGCAGCAGTGCAGTGGCTCTTTCTAAAGTGCAGCGACGTAGACACAGCTCCTGATTTATGGAGTGAGCGTGAGCAGGGCGGGTCATGTCCTGCCAGAGAGGCCGGCTAGCTACTGGATGAGAAGAGGGAAAGAGTCAAGAGTGAAAAAGGATTGAGACTAAAAGAGAAGGGGGGGGGTCACATATCCCCACCCAGCAGTGAGGTCACATCCACACTGACATCTATATAAGACAAAGTCGAGATCAAACAAGTCTGTCACCCCCGTGGTCCCAGAAATAACCCCCCGGCTGAAATCTGTGATCAGGCTAAATGGTAAAGTTTCCCCTTATAATCACCACCAGCTTTCACCTCTGAAACAGTGAGTGGAGAAGGAACTGAAATGTAACTATTAAGACAATCTAATAACCAGCCAGAAAATGAGAAAATCTGTCCTTCAATTGGCTTTATTTGCTTACTTGTGTACATGAGTGGGCTTTTGTCTAAATGTTAGTGTTGGACTTAACTGAACTGTGGAATAGGGCTGCTGTGTCAGGGTGACCCATGGAGACGCCAGTGAAAAGGCATCTCTGTCTCTGTCGTGTGTCTGTAATTGCAACAGAGCCATTGTGCCGAGAAGTGTGTGTTTGCCTGTGACATTATTTCTTTCACTCTCCTTTTCATTTTTTTCTTCTTCTGTAAACTCACTGACACACCCATTCCAGGAATCTCTTGTGGTTTTTATTGACTTTAACTTTCTCATGTAAAGACTCTCCCTCGGAACGGCTCAAATTAGGGTTACCATACTCCAGATTGATTCAATTATATTGGCAACAGGCCACGGTGGGGATGGTCTGCAGCGTGGCATTTTTCTGACACAGCTCTATGAAGGAGGCCTTGCATGTCCTCCTTTTGTGGTGGAGAAGGCTGTGTGTGTGTGTGTGTGTGTGAGTTTAAGGAGGTGGAGTAGGGGGGAGGGGCCTAAAGAAACAACGGGGACTGCTCTTGGGATCTGTCGCCTGTTCCCTGCCTTTTTTTGGCAGTAAACTTGATCACCAAAGAAAAATACACACTCTGCCTTTTACAATGCAGGCCTTTGTCTCCGGTCGGCATCGGAACTGTCGACCATTTTGGAAATAGTTTCCAGCTTATTAAAATGCTTTCAGGCCGTGACTGTTAAACCTAGTGAGTTTTCCAGTTAATTGCTTGGCATCCTTCCCCATTAGGTCTGTCATGGGCATCCTCAGTGAGTCAAGACTTTCTGAATTACAATGCTGAGCGGGGGCATCTCTGATCTCAGGCAACAGAAACACATGTGCTTTGTGTACTTCATGCACTTCTCTCCAGTCTCCACCCACGCTCCCCATGACTTTGATACACTGTGAAGATGATAAGTTAGTTCATGTGTGGCCTCCTACCATCATCAGTGCGCCCAGTGCCATTTATTTCTTATGACTAAGCTGCGCTACTAAGCAGAAATGAATTAGCCCCTTTGTGCCAAAGGCCTCTCACAATTGGCCATTTATGGTCTGTTAGTTTGGTTTGGACTCTTTATCTAAGTCAGTTAAATCACACACTCTATTAGGCAATGCAGCTATTCTAGAGACATCACATTGCACCTTCAGTTAATATTGGACACTCAGCAGCAGCATCTGCCATGGGGCTACTCGGATTAACACAAAAGCCAAGATGGCTCCTCTGTGTTTTCTAAATTGACAGTGGAATTGGGGGTTACAATCGAGAGAATAATTAGGTTTCCGTGTCAGAATATTGACACAGTTGTGTTTTATTTAATCTGAATATCGGTTATCATTCGCTGCGATCACTTCTCAATCGATCCTCTACAGATTATAGGTGCACGGCCCCTGTGTTATTGGATCCAGTGTGTTTTCATTGCTCATCCAGACTTGCCTTTACTCGCCCTTAACTACTCCTCTCTTTTCCCTTGCTCTGTGTGACCGTGGGCCGAAAGGGCCATAAATCTGCTAATTGAGTTTACTAAAGCGTGCTGCTCCATTAAATCCACGGAAGAAAATGTCTCGGCCAGGAATAAACAAGAGCATGTGGATGTTATTGAAAAGGAAACCTCTCCCCGGATTTTATTGGGCTAATCTTATTCCGCCCCAGGAAAAATTCAGAGCCTTGAGAGAGCGGCCACCAGTAGCTTTTGATGCTTGGCAATCTGTGACCTGCCGAGGTATTCTCAAATAACTTCTAGTCCTAAACTAAATCAAAATCAGCAAAATGAAATACTAAAAGCATAGTAAATGAAACAATATTTTGTAGGAGTTTTGGGCCTCGCCATGTCTATATTTTGTCTGCTCTGTAACATTTTACCCCCTCAGCCAGGGTTACATAAGTTCAGTCTTCTTGTGGCTGGCCCCCTGGCTGGCATTCTTGTTGCATTCTGTAGATTCCTCTGTCTCTGAGGGAGATAAGGAGAGAAGATATTACATCAATGGGGTGGGGTGGGGGGGCGCCAAAGAGGACACTCAACGTTTAAATTCTTTTAAACAAGCCAATTTGGCACTGCGACAGGCGGTACTGCGTCTTACATATTGTCAAAGTGTTGGTATTATTCACTTGGCGATGTCGTGTCTGCCTCATGTAATTGCCTGTTGTTCGTGATGCCCCGCATATGCCTTAGTTAATGCTTGTGTAAGACGCAGACAGTGCTTTGCTTCTAAATGCTATTGTAGGGCACAGCATGTGGGGGGGGGGGGTTGTTTTCTATTTCACTGTCTGACCCTCACAGGGAGAACTGGAAGAATGCCTATTGTTTCCTCACCATTTGCTTTGTCTGATAAACTTTAGCCCGACTCCATGCTGTTAGCTGTCGACACTCCCGTCACTAGCTCTCCTCCCCGTGTTCTCACCCAAGTCCCATTCCAATTCACTTTTTCACTCGCTGGTCCCGCGTCCTTTCGGGCCTCTTCCTCCTCCTCATTCTCCTCAATGTACCCTGAGCTGAAAAACCTCCCCTCAAGCCCGTGGGTACTGTTGGCCAACTTAAACAAAAAAAATACCTTGGTCAGGACAGGGACTACAGAAGGGCTACTGTCTTTTCTGTAAGAATTGTTGATCTTTTTCCCCACACAAAATGATAACGCTGGCGCCTTTTTGCTATGTCACAGGCATAATTAATTGCAACTTCCTTACTTTCCTCATATAACCCTTTCAACCATTTACTGGATCAGTATGGTTAAACAATGTAGGCCGGCATGTTGCGTACCGTGTGACTCATTACTTTTTCCTTGGGTCATTTTTCTCCAGTATACCATCAAATGGAAAATACGCGTGAGTCCTCAAAGTCTTATCGTGTTGATTTTCCTGCCCTCCCCGCCACCCCCCAATAATCCTCACTAGGAGACCTGTTTCCACTCTAACCCCATTTGCTTCAACAGTATGTTTGTGAGGTTACCTAGGGCAATCGAGTGGGACACAGCGCGAATAAAGAATGCATGACCGTAAGCGATCTGTTGAAACGTCACTTGCACTCAGCTCAGCTTCTCCAGAATGCAGTGTTTAGCCTCCGAAGATCTCAACAAATCGGAGTATTTTTAGAAAATTCCGCTCCTTCTTATTCCTCTTAACAGCGATTATCCAATGACGACACATCTACTTTTTTCTCTCTCTCTACACAGGTAGTATTATTGAGCTGTTTTTGTAAAAGGCCAAGCTAGGTTAGCACACTGTACGTTTTGTGTGGTGGCGCGGCTTTTCCTGTAAATTATACGTTGTCTTTAATCATAGTCACCACTGACGTCGCGATGCCCACGTTTGGATTTGGTCCAGAGCATGTGTGTGTGTGTTTGTGTGTGTGTGGGGGGTGCTTGGCTTAGAGCTATATGGAGTGCTGATGGTTTCTATATGAAGTTGCCCTGTGGGAATGATCCAGCTATATTGATGGTTGTTGCTCTTGGCGTGGCCACCTACATTCTTCCCTAACGTCGGAGATATATGATTGTGTTCTTTGGATGTCTTGCCATTACGGGTTCTACTACGAGACTACTTATTGTCTCTTGCAGTCAGTGTCAGGTTGCCTGCCTTTCTGCTATTTCTTCTAGTGTGAATAGGAAAGAGCAGATCTAGATTTCGCCATCTCTCTCATGCTTCACACTCCAGTTTTGAGTGTTGTGTCTGTTTCATCGCAGGATTTGATTAATGGGCTGGAATTCAGGACTACTTACTTGCAGGTCAGGTGCAATTAAGTGTGTTGAATTCCACAAACACATTTCTACTAATGTTTAGACTGGTGAACCCTTTGAAGTCCCTGCAAGGTTGACAAGAAGCTTTTCTGTTCTCCTTGTGATCCGAGGATAAGTGGGATGGATGCCTTGGAACCATTTCCCTTGTTTAAATCTGTAATTGGATTAGAGGTACCCTCTGGAGAAAGGTGTCATAATGATACAGCACTGCTGCACAACAACACAATTCAAGCAAAGCCTGCCGGCAGAGCTCTCCCACACAGTTTGCACGCAGAGGCTCCTAAGATATCCCAGATGTGTGAGTAAGGCCCATATACAGTCTATGGTAAAGCCATGTATCTCTCGGCTGGAGACCTGTGGCTGCTCTGCCTCTGACACAGGTGTTCATTGCATTCAATGCAGCCTGCCCCCTGTGGAGAGAGGAAGAAAGAGGGAAACGTGTGTGTCGGAGAGAAATGGAGAAAGGAAGACAAAGAGGAATGTCTTCAGGAAGCAGGCCAGGGTCCTTTGGTGCTTCCCTGACAGCTGAGTTGTGGTTGCCTAAAAAGGGGGCTCACCTTTGAAGAGAGTGGAGAGCATGAGACCACATGCATCCGTGTCTCTATCTAACAAGTGGGGTTAAGAGCCCCCCTGCCATGTTCCATTATGAGACGGAGACAGCGGGAGCACTGGAACTAATCGCCCATCAAGCATGGTCCAAACTTTGCAGCTTTTAGTGGTTTCCGTAAACGTGTGTGTGCCAGCAGCACATTTACAAGCGGGCACAGACACTTTGTACAGTTGTACAAAATGACCCTCTCCAGCACACCCTGTTCCCTCCTGTGAACCAGGCAGATCCCTGAGCTATCAAAGACAATTAATGTAGTCATTCATCTCGCAGCACTATCTTTTTAACACCAGAGGAAATGTAGGCTGTGGGGAGGAGGGTGTGTGTGTGTGCAGATAAGTACGCTGATGATGGGAGGTCTAACAACACACACACACACACACACACACACACACACACACACACACACACACACACACACACACACACGCACACACACACACACACACACACACACACACACACACACACACACACACACACACACACAATCGTAATACCAAACAGATTATAAAGAACACATTCAGGCACAAATAATATTAGTAGAAAACTAACCCAATAATAAATCATTAATCCTCTAAATACCACAATAAGAGGCATGGCTCTATCACAGGTAAACTTCAACTGTAGATTTGAGATGAGGATAAATGTGTCTGTTTTGACCCCGTGTTTGTGTTTTGATCCCGTTAAGATCTTACAGAGTTAAGACAAGCCCAGGTTCTTAGCTCTTGTTGTGATTTGAATTTGGCGGTTGGTGCAGCAGATGGGAAGAGTGACCGGAGGTTGGAGTGCATTAAGTGCACCCTCCCTCAAGTGGGTGGGAGTGTGTGTTTGTGTGTGTGTGTGTGTGTTTGTGCGCGCATGCGATACTCTCTAGTCTGTCTTTAGGTAGACAGACAGACAGCTGGTCAAAGAGGCTCAGGAGAGCAGTGGGCAGTCTGGCCTCTGACTTAAGCCCATTATGCCCTCTTTACTCTTCGTTGGTCAACAAGCCCTCAAGTTCAAAACTATTTTGATTGTATTGTGGCCGAGGAGGCAGCCAGGTGGAGCGTCCAGTTCATTTGACCCAAACAGTTCTCTAAAATCTCTCTCTGTTACGCATGAAGGCAACATTTAGGTTCCGTTCTTGCCCCGTGTCACAAGAGTTTTCGAGTCCTGAGTGTGTTGTTGTGATTAAGTGTGATGGGGTGTGCTGTGAGTGTAGGGGCCCCCCTCTCACCCTGCCCCTCTGTGTGTGTGCTGCTGCTGTGCAGTTGTGTCGGGTAGCACGTAGGCCTGTGGAATGCCGAAGTGCTCTGCCACTTCCCCTCATATCGGGCGAGTTAGGCACAACGGGTACCAGGAGGGCACGCCAGGGGCGAAGCAGGGATCAATGGAATGTCTTCTGGACTGGAGCCGGTGTTTGTGTGTCTGTGTTTGTGAGATTTACTTCCATGGACGGGCCTACTTTTTCACCTTTTGAGACATTCCCCTTTTGGCACTTTTAGGCCAGCCAAAACAGGCATCTCAGTTAGCTCAGTATCAGGATGTCATTTATCAGCCCATGTAATACAACACCCGCCACCGGCTGTCTTTGTTACCCTGGCGCTGGACGGACAAAGCAGGAACACAAGACGCACAAGGAACACAGAGGAGAATATTGACTTACAGGTCATACGTTTATTCCAAGGAAACCTGTTTATCCAATATGGACATGACACCGATGTACCTCCGACTGGAGAAATGATTTACTTCTGTATCTGTATCACTTCTCTTTAAGTACAAGCCAGCAGCCACTGGTCAACCAGACAGTTGCTATTTTATTTGAAGACTGGCTCTACTGTGGGCACCAGGAATGCCTCAGAGTTATTTGAGAGCAGACACATAATTATACCATTACACTGACAGTGATGCTCGGTGTGAAATACTTTTTTTCTTTGCTCTAATCAAAGTTGATCTCATTTTCTGTTTCGGGGGAGGAGGGGCGCAAATGGCTATGACATCCGGATGTTGCTCTCCCTCCTTCCCATCCTCTCCTCCTTCCCCTCTGTGTGAAACCCACTCATTCAGGCGCCTGGTCAAAGAACACATGTGCTGACGTCACGCGCGGCTGCTTCTGGGCTGACGTCGATGTTCAGACTTGAGCCATATCAGAGGGGCCAACGGGCCCCAGTCAGTGTGGCTGCCTGGTAGTGCAGTCCACAATGGCTCCTGTTCAGACCTCATGTCCCACAACCGCAAACAGCACTTGCACGTGTGTGTGTGTGTGTGTGTGTGTTTGTGTGTACGTGCACAAGCCTTGTGCTTGCATCAACTATCTCATGCCAGACATATCTGACGCAACAGTGGATCAAGGGATCAGTATGTCATTTCTGAGAATACTCTTCCCCTATCCATATACTGTGGAAGAAGCATAAGTGTGGGATGAGAGAGAGAGAGAGAGACAGCCAGATGTGACTAGATTAGCAGCTGTCCACAGCGTCTCTTGTCTGCTGCGTCATATCCAGTGACTGCAAGAGCCCCAACTTAAACAAAAAGGACAACAAGCAAGCCATAGTGAGAGAATGAAAAGGGGCTGTGAACTGACTGAGTGACAGACAGACGTACAGGTTCCACCGTCATTCTGGTGTCAAATATTGTGTGGGCCATCCTCCGTAGCTTCCCTCTCCTATAGTCTCTCTACCTCTACATCTGCGGGGGATCAGCGAAGGGATTGATGATATGTCATTGGGTTCCTCCAGTGGATCTATGGGCCCGTAGCCCGCTGGGGGGTCGGCTACTGGCAATCCATCATCAGGGGTCACAACACATTTAGCCCTGTCTCACAAGCACTCATTGTCATTCAAGTGCCATGGTCAAGCAGGGGGGAGGAGGAGAGCGGTGTTAAGTTATGTTAGTTGGCTAGCTGAGAGCTGCGTGATTTAATCTTTGAAGCCTCTGTTGGGAGCTGCGACCTTAGCTTGTCAGAGGAATTCTTCATACCTTAACCACTTCATACGTGACTCAACCCACACAGCTTGACCCGGATCAATGTGAAATATTCATGTCCAAAGATGGTTCCAGAAATGGATTTAGTCGCAACAGTTTAAAAAAAATAAAAAATGTGCATTCCATTGTGTGTTAAATCAATGTGTACTTATTTACATGTGGTTGCTGTTTATTTCTTCCTTTTTTATACATTTTAAGGGGACAAAATAATGATTCACTTCACCTTTACACCCTTAACCATGACAACCAATCATGCTGCAATTATTTGTCCTCTTGTTCCACTTGTAAAGGTGTACTCTCATCTTTGTCCTTGTCATAGTGGACATAAAGTAGCTGTCTCCTAAATGACAGCAACAATGGCTTCCACAACAGCAGAACCTCCACTGGGTCCAATGGCTGCCACCTTTCAGTCGGGCCTGCCGTCTGTCCGTCCTCTCACATCTGGATCCAATAGGAGCGGCTTCCTTCTCTGAAGGAGGGACACATATAAATAGCCAGGCAGCCGTAACCACACTATGCAGTGCAGCCTGGATGTTTGGTTCATTTGTTTTTGCTGCTGCCTCTGTCCCCTCTTTTGCACTAAGAGCTGGGATACGGCATATGACGTTTGCTGCCCCTCCCCCTGCACGTACCCCATGGCCGTGTGCCTCAACTCGGCCTCTGATCCTCCGATTCCCAGGGCTGTGGTGTGACTGACGCACGTACACCCAATGCCCCGACGCATGTCCACACAGCTCTGTGCCCATCTGTGGAAAGTTTGAGTGGAATGGGTCCAGGATTGAAACACAGGCAGGCAGGCAGAGGGTGGGTGTATGTGGGCTGAAGGTAGCCTGCGTGGGCTGAAGAAGCCTGTGGGCTGGGGCGGGGAAATGCAATATCCTGGTTATAGCTGAACAACTAAATATGCTGCTTTTATGAAATGTAAAAGCACCCTTATAGTCACAGAAATTATATAAGCAGATAATTTTTTTTTCAAACATATGCATATGTACTGCATATAGTTAAATCCAATGTCCTTATTTAGATGTATGATGTAGGAACAATTTGTGAGGAACTGCATGCAGCAAAAAGTAAACTATATGGTTGATTGTTTCTTCTTCGTTCTTATCCCCAAGACTGACCCATGTCACTGTGTGTGTGTGTGTGTGTTTGGGTGTGCGCACATGCCATTGACTAAACACATGCCCCTTTTGTGCGGCACATGTACATGTCCCTACCACAGAAGCCCAGGCCTGGCCCCACCCTCCCAAATTAAAACTCATTCCAGCAAGAGGTGGGTCTGTTCGGCTTCGCTGCGGCCCCTCGATCCTTCCTTCCTTCCTCGTCTGCTTCAGGCTGCAGGAGAGGAGAGGGGAGGAGAGGTGGAAGAGAGGGATGGATGAGGATGGCGATGGAGGGGTGGAGGGGGGAGGGGCAGCTGAAGCCAAGGCTGTTGCTTGAGTGAGTTTTAATTTGTGTGCTTACAGCAGAAGATGTTGCTTAGAGGAGGGAACAGATGCATTAGTGCTCATGCACTCATTCACCTCAGACTAGATCCACACAGATCCCCACGTACACACACACACACACACGCGCACACACACACACACACACACACACACACACACACACACACACACACACACACACACACACACACACACACACACACACACACACACTCAGGGACTCCTATTATTGCACCCTGTGGTGTCATCTGAACGGTTCTGGCAGTGTGGTCTTTTGATTTCTTTCCAGAACCCAAAGCCTGATGTCTGGTCACTGTCTTATTGATCTTTTATTTATTTCAAAAACTCTGTTCAGCAGGCCAGATTGAACCACTGGCTACTGCAGGGACACAATCTATTCGCTCTGCCTAATTTAGTATTGTCGTAGATCGACCGTCCTGCATGAATACCACCTTGGAGAAATGTTTGGGTATAAAAAAGACAAAACATATATATATATATATATATAAATTTATATATATATATAAATAAATAGTAATAAATAAATAGTAATATATAATATATAAATAGTATATATAAATATATAAATAGTAATATATATATAAATATATATATATATTACTATTTCTGGACTACAAAGAAGAGAAGAGAAAAGAAAAACAAACGCTATAGCAATGGAACAAAATCCTGTTGCTTTGAACGCATGCCTCAATGGTCTGCATGTGTGCGTGTGTGTGTGATGTGGTAAAAGTGCAGAAAACATGGAGGATGTGTTCCAGGGAAGGGAACTTGAGAATGTCCCCGTTTCCCCCTCTCGCCGGGCCTCTGAGGAGGAGCCACCAGCGCTTTGCTCCTGCCCCCGCTCTGCTCTGCGCCTGCCTTCGCCTGCCAGACGCATAGCTTCAACCTCCCTCCCAGGCCATGAGGGTATCAGGTTTGTTTTGGAGGGGAGGGGGGAGGAGGAGGAGGAGGAGGAGGGGACAGGGATGAGGAAGGCTGGCATATGTGAGGAGGGAGAATTAAAGCGGACAAATCTTGAGCGTCGGCGCGGGATGGAAACGGTTAGGCAGACATGGAGAGGGGGAGGGAGGGGAAAAAAATAGAACAAACAAAAAAAAAAGTCCCTCCTGGCCCGTTGCTGCCCCTGACCCCCTCATCCTTAATTTCCATGCCAGGAGCTGCAGTTGTGAAGCGGCCATTTTATGAATGAGGGTGGGAAGGAGAGAGAGAAGAGACACAGAGAGAGAAATAAGGAAGGAGAGAGAGCGAAAGGGGGAGACGGTTGTGTCAGGTTGTGTGTTGTGTATGTGTGTGGGTGGATGAGACGCGGCTCGGAGGCGCTTGTGGTGGAGTTGGGTGTGTGTGTGTGTGTGTATATAAGTGACTGTTCAGGCTGAGGAGGAGCCTTGGGTAGGCCCACACACATACACTCTTGCCTCTTCACAGGCTTTGTGTATTTGTGTTTTGTTCATGCCTCTGTTGAGACACTGTGTTGTCTCCAACAAAGGCCCAATTTGGGGTTGTGCTTCAGCCCGAGGCTGCTCGCTTAGCAGCCACAGCAGATCAGTCCGCCGAATGAGGTGTAACAGGCGCACCTCAACGTTTTCATAAATTCTTAACCAACTTCGGCGAAGAGAGACCTCCTGCTTTTCAATTGCGTTTGTAAACATCATTTTTATGCTCCCCTGCCGTCTCACTCGCACCATGAAATGTACCCCACTGTTACTTCAAAGTTGAGTCCCAGGGACCCCACTAGGCATTTGCACAATAGTTTTCTTTTTTCTTTTCATTCTCAAGTCTTCTAGTAAATACAAACAATACTTTACATCCCAATTGAATTGGCATATCCAGGTTTTTCCTTTCCTTGGAGGTTGGTGCTGCTGGCATATACTGAATGATATACAAATGTATTTCAAAAACAGCTTGAGAAACCATTTTTGTATTTGTTTTGGTTAGTTGGTTGGATTTAATTGTGTGTTAAAGCAATCTTTAGTGGAGCTATTTCCATCATCAATCAATAGAATTTATAATATGATATTTTTCCCCTTTTCAATATCTTCAAGAAAACCTTATCCAATCCAACACTGATACGTTTTTGTATCACATTCTTCTTTTTGTATTCCTGGAGGTCACAGAGAGAGTTCTTCTTTTCCAAGGCAGTATATTACAGATGCTCTGGACATGAGGCGTCGAGCTGCCAAGATGTATTGATCCCCCGCTCCCATTGCTAACTGACTTGCGTCTACCCTTAAAATGCATACACACAAGGCTGCTGCGGCCATCCCCGGGTCTCTGTGGGGAGTTAGGGGTCGTGCAGCTCCGCTTGATGCAATGCATGATGGGACCAAAAGGGTTATTGTGTGGGGTTTTTAAAGTCGAGGCTTGCTCCACCCTTTCATTTGTGTTTTCCCTAGCGCTGTAGCGCTATCCAAATAACTTATAGCTGTCGGTGAATAGGCCGACAGGACCTTTGTGAACGCAGTGAGGCCACAGGCTGTGTGTTTATTTTATTTTTTATTTTTTCATTAGTGGCTTATCAAAGCGTTTACAGTCTCTGCTCAATAAACTATATACTATAAATTATTAACATATCAAGAAACAAGTCCGAAATTGTATTTTCAATGAATGATTGATGGCTGATATTTATAAGACCCAGTCGGGCTACGTGAGTAAGGATAGTGCCACCTATGTGTTGTCATGGTAATGCAGGCCACCTACTGTCATCCATACAGCAGTAGGTAGACGGTACCATCAGCCATTCAGTCAGTCAGTCAGTCAGTCAGTCAGTGCTGGCCGTGTAGTGCTGTAGGTAATGAGAGCTGACACAGTGACAGTGCAGACAAGAGGACATGCTGTCACTGCGGCTCAGGGACACGGGGACGTCCTCTGGTGTTGTTTATTCCTCCTCTGTGTACATTCATTCTGCTGATCCTGCCTGCAATTGCTGGCTGCCACTTCCTGCCCCCCCCCTCTCCACCTCCTCCCCCCCCCCCCCAGCCAGAGGGTACAGAACACTCGGCCTGGAGACGATTCAACACCCCTGTTTGCGTTTGACGTCCAAGGCAAGTTGGTAACACAGTGTTTGAGCAGGGTGAGCTCACTTGCTCTCGGCAACTCGGTGAACTTGTGTTTTTCCCCCTGGAGGACAGGCCATGCAGTAATAACATGCTTCAGGTGTGTGCCTGGCATTGCCCACATGTAGCAGGAATGTGTGCTCCTGCAGGCACAATGAGAGGGGTGAAATGGTTGGTTGCTCCTTTTGATTTTGGAGGTGCTGTCTGGTTCGGAACCAAATCATCCATTATTTGGCTGAAAAGTAGTCTTTAACAATTTTGATAAACAATTTATATCAATTTAATATTATTAAACAAAAATGTGTGTGCATCTGTCCGTGCTGTTATAGTACCTTTGCTTTCTTTGACCAAAAAGGACGACAATGCAACCCTAACCTAACCAAACCCTAACAGCGCAAATAGACATTAGAATGAAAGAGTCCTTTCAGGAAAAAGTTTTGAAAATGATTATGTCATTTTTCCATAAATTTAATCCATAAAATAGTGTTAATAAAGAATCAACAGAGTACTCAATAACGATAACCACTAGTTGCATCCTTAATCTGATGTAGTGTGCTCACTTGCTTCCTGGTACTAAATATTAAACAAGTTCCTTGTGAGCCTTTTCACAACCCCTTGGTGTCTGAGAGCTAAGCAGAGTACAGTTAGACCTCGTAGCAATAGGCTTATTAGTATAGCAGATACAGTAGCTGTTGTGTGGTACAGCAGACTGTAAAGGATGTAATCCCCCCCCCCCTCACACACACAACATTTTGGATATAGACACACACAACTTCCTCTGAGAGGGGTCAGGGCAGAGTAATAGTAGCCCTTATCAATCCACCACAAGACAATGCAGTGCTTGGGAATTTGGCCGGGATAAAAAGTCCCGGAGCCCGAGCCAGCACTTTGATGGCTTTCTTTTGAGTGGTAGCTAAAGGATATGGTCTCTTGTTTCCTGTGTTTGCTCCATATTGCTGTATGTGTGTGTGTGTGTGTGTGTGTGTGTGTGTGTGTGTGTGTGTGTGTGTGTGTGTGTGTGTGTGTGTGTGTGTGTGTGTGTGTGTGTGTGTGTGTGTGTGTGTGTGTGAGTGATTGATGGCTCATTGATTGAGCAGCGTGCTCCCATTCCCTCTCTCCAGATAGCTGTCTCCCTGGCTGACTGTGGCCAGCCGGCCCAGCACCGGCTGTTTGAAACTATGTGAATGTGTGTGCACATTCATGTTTGTCTAAGTGCATTCTGGAGGAAATGGTTGATCTAGCAGGTGTGGATCCTCCACTTGTCATGGCCTCATCTTTCAAACTAGATAATGTGTAACTTTGTGTACATGCAGGCTCAGGCAATATTTAACCCTGGTTCATGGCACTCAGTTAAGATAATAATGTGTTGAGAATTTAATGTTACAAATGGGTCTTTGTATCATCATCGGCATGGGCTTTCGGTATAGTTAAATGCTAGAATCACAAGTATCCTCTGTTAGTGGGTGTTGTAGGGATGTTTTTCTTTCTTCATTGAACCAGCTCCAGAGCCGCAGCAGTGCTACCCTGGAACAGTAAATATAGCCTCAGGCCTTCCATTTGTTACAGTTTATGATGTGCAATTTGGCAGCTTTCAGACCAATAATAGTTAACCAGACATTTATGAAATAACTTCAGCAAATGACTGCATCTGGGGATAGCAGTGGGACACGACAGGAAATTTAGAAGCTGCTCCTCCTGTTCATGCGGTGTGTGCAGTTGGTATAATGTCTTCTTTCCGCAGATTCCCACACATGTGTCAAAGGAACAGAGTGATCTCTCAAGGCCAGCGTAAAAGTGACGTAAAAAAAAGAAAAAAAAACAGGATCTGTTTGGGGAAACCCTTAGGCGGAGTAACACAGAGCTGGAGGAATGGTAATACATCAGAAATATCACTATGAGCAAAAGATCAGACCGTGAGAAAAGATAGAGATTGTGTTATTTTGTGGAAAACATGTGCTGTATTTTTGATGTGTTACTCTTTATGAGATTTCATACATTTAGGATTGGTCATAAAAAAAGGTTCCCAGACTTGTTTTCTCAGTGAATGTGTCTAACATGTCTGCAGTGCAGCGTGCCTATCTCCCATGGCTTAGGCCCCCAGTTCGGTTGAGTTGCGTGAGGTCTGTAACGATGGGAAGACAAAGGCATATTTTTGTGTGCAAAACGTGGGTGGGAGGTTTCCGAAGTGCCCCCATCCCCGATCAGTCTATGCCCCAACTGAAGGAGAGAGTTGTCCGTGTCCTTGTGAGGGTAGGGAAGGGGGGATCGTGGCCCACTGTTTTCAAACTGTGTCTTTATGTCCCCGCTGACTGTGAGTGTGCCACGGCATTTCACAATGGAGGCCATTGTTTGTTTGGGGGGAGAAAGCGTGGGTATTTTGTTTCAATCATTTCTCCCAGCCTTATGTTTGACACGGTGGGGGCTTAGCACTTCCTGTGGTTGGAGGCAGGCTTGTTTCTCTGTGTGCCCATTTCCCTGCCTCTCTGCTGGCATTCGTCACTCCCTGCACTCTGTGTCAACCCCTTTAAATTGCTTCTAATTTTACTGTATCTTCACACCTGTGGAGTTTTCACAATGACACTGGGACAAATCTTTTTTCGGTTTTCGCTTCATAGTCGGAATCATGCTAGATTTAGGGGAGTGTATAGTTATTGAGCTCTGTCATGCTGGCTTGCCTGGGCTGAAGTTTTTATTTTTAATGTCTAGTCTTTTGGGGCATCCATACACAGAGCAGAGCAGATCCTTCTCCGTTTCCCAAATAAACCTCTCTCTGCCCCTAGCCACACTCCCCACAACAGCCTCATCGGCTCCTATTGCGGTGCTATACGGTGACATTTCACCTCTCCTTCGTGAACTGAATCCTCCTTAATCCGACTAAGAGCTAATCTCTCGTTGGAGGGAAGTGATCCTCAACCGAAACACTGCGTCTGACTGTGGCAGTTGCAGAGGAAGGTCATCTGGCTTTTCCACTTCGGTCACCTTCTTTCCATCCATCCCCTCTGCCCTTACCACACACAGAACTACCTGTCTCGCAGGGGGGATCCATCCCTGTGATCAAAACTTCCCCGAGCAACCACATCCCTCTGCTACATGTCTGTTCTAATAAATAAATAGATGGTTTAATTTTTTTCCTTTCTTATTCTTCCAGTACATCTTTTACAGTGTATATTAGGCAATTATTTCTCAATGTGCCTTCCTAGGGTCTCTCTCTCTCTCTCTCTCTCTCTCTCTCTCTCTCTCTCTCTCTCTCTCTCTCTCTCTCTCTCTCTCTCGCTCTCTCTCTGTCTGTCTTTCTCCCTTTTTCCCCATGAGCATCCTTTTGGTATCATTACTGGAGACATGTGACAGTGTAGCCCAGCTGGTAATTCAGTGAGCTGTCTGCTTGTGAAAATGTCAAACCAGACTTTCACAATAACACATTATGAGGCATGATGCACCAACGGAAACTCCTCACTTGGCTTGTGTTGATTAAGAAAGGCTTGCTTTAGCCTTTTAGAGCCTGAAGAAAATTATAGCGTATGTGCAGTGTGTTTATACTTGTGTGTGTGTGTGTGTGTGTGTGTGTGTGTATTTGCGAGTGCAAGCCTGTCTAATAGTTGTTTAGTTCTTCTTTTGTTTTCCCGCTCCTTCCCTCCCCTCTCTTCTCTCCTCCGGAACTAGAGTGGCCATGTAAGCTCCTGAGGTCCGTAAAAGGGGCAAATGAAGCTGAGTGTTTGTGTGTTTGTTGGAGTGGAGAGAAAGAGAGGAGGAGGAGAAATAGCTTAACTCTCCGCCCAGCCTAAAAAGAGGAGGTGAAAAATGGGGATAGAACCATGATGTCACTGGCAGCCTATGGGAAGTGTGGGCTGGGGACAGTTCAAGCTGTCCCACTCCATCCACCGGCTGCCCCTCTTTTGCTGTTGGTACAGTCAGGCCAGGCATTGGTTTTACCCAGAGTCTGTCCCATCTCTGACCTTTGACCCACATGCCTCTCCTATAACAAAACCCCACACTCACACGTAGTGTCACACACTCCTGAGACCCGCTTTCTGTAGCTGATACTGTAGCTGACTTGTTGTTGGCACTGAAACCCTGTCCATAAACTAAATACAGCCTGGAAGAGATTAGATAGGGGACTGCAGTCTGTCACTGCCATGGTTTCCACCTTCTCTCTATCCTGACTGTGCTGCTTGTGTTTGAGACAAAAAAAAAGTGAACTTGAGACTTGCGTCATGGTAAAATCTGATTAGCACCAAAACCTTTGGTTTAAACTAAGGAGCTGTGTGTGTGAGTCAAACTTACTGGAGGTGACGTAACCCGATCTGGGACTTGTAAACAGTGACGTTTTTTTTTAACACTACACTTTTCTGTGTTGACTTTGTTTAACTGCCGTACGCGGTGCTGTTGTTACCTCATTGCTAACGAGGACATGCTTTTATGAGTTCACTGTGTACTGCATAGCAAGAGCTTTTTTAGTGTAAATGTGCCTTTATCTCAACTGTCACTTTCAGTGCCTGGGTGTAAAGGACATGTCTAAGGTAAAACAACACCTTTAGATAAAGTTAAAACATTTTCCATTATTGGTCCTCTTTGGTCTTATCAGTATGCAAACATGATACACAGTGAGCAGTGAGTGCCTTTTATTCTTTGGCGTCGTTCAGCTGTCCGTGAAGTACCTGCAAGCTGATAAGGAAATTGGCAAAAACAAGCAAGTGGTTTTGTGTATTTATGAGGAAAAGTTATACCCCCCTATAAGCCTTTTTCATGTGAAACGAAGCCTTTGTATATGACAGACTGGATCAATACACTACTGTTTCTACTGTGATACCATCTGGAACCGTGGTACCTTATCAGACCAACACACTTGAAAGGACTATCCTATAAAGTCTTGGTGCAGGCTCTCCAGTTGAGGAGAATGGTTTCAGTGTCCCCATCGTAACAGATGTTAACTCAGGGCTGAACTGGCAGAACTGAACACGCAGCTTGTCTTTCTTAAAGAACGAGTGCAGCCCGAAAAGAAGGATACTCTGTGTACCCTGAAGAAACTCACTGTGAAAATGAAATTAAGTGGAGGAAAAAGGAAAAAAAACAACAACCTAAATCCAGATGTCATATTTGAAATGGCTAATAGGATTGTACAGAACGTCAGGCTCCACTGAGGTGGCAGACACTGAGGCGTATATTCCAGAGAGAAGAGGGAGATGCACTGGAGAGAAAACGGCATTTCACCGCAGTCTGCGCGCGTGCCAGCAACCAGCCACTGTCATCTGAAAGACAAGGAGACTGCAGGCAGGCAGACATACAGACTGCAGTGAAGGCTATGTATGTGATATCCAGTTTGCTTACATGGTCCTAAATATGACTCCCTGGCTACACACACAACCACACACACACACACACACACACAAGAAAAAAACAGCAATCCTGTCACACACACACATGCACGCACACAAAATGTATCCAAACTGAACCGTAATTTCAGGATTTACAGTCCACTGGCTATCAGCTCACTTATCAACTAATGGCTTTCTTATTGTTTACGAAGCCCTCCATTTTAACCTAGTATCAATGCTCGCCATTAACACAAACATATCCCCATCAGCTTTTTAATTTGAGGCATATGTTGCTACGCTTAATCAGGATTAGGGCCTACTTGAAGTCAACGTAAAATAAAAATGTGTCATTCTGAGTCCAGACACGGTGCCAGCAGAGAGAATGTATGCCGGACAGCATGCCAGGATGAAGTCTGGGCAACGTGTGCCGCAAAGCTGCCGATGGCTATCCACAGAAATAGGCCTTGGCATCTGAATTGCTACTATTCTGATGCTGTGATGAGGATAGACTGAAGACTCTATGGCCATAGAGTAAACATGTTGCACAAGTACTGCACATGGGCGCCTGCAACATGTTACTGGTACGGTTAGTCACACCAAAAAAATACGCCGCGAAAAAAGAAGTATTTAATGAAGTGCCGTTGAGTCGGGTGAACTGTGTTGAGAATCAACATGGGTCAATATCGCTAGGGGTTCTCTCTGGGTAGCAGGTGGGTACACAGCCAGGTGTTAGACTATGCCTGCACACTTCCAGCACCTGAGCCAAATGAAGCAGTACGTTCATTTTATATGTACGGTTTGTTATGTTTCTCTCCAGGGTTGCATAGTAAAGCCTGTGTTTGATGGATACCAAGCACCAGCAAGGCTTATGCAAGTCACCAAGCATTCGTCTTTTAGTGATCGTCTTCATGGGTGTTTCCTCTACTTTCAACGAGAGGGATTAGAGTGCAGTGTAGGAGGCTGAAGAGATGTGAGGGCTTGACACGCTCTCACAAACCCCCACCAGTCACCCAGCTAGCAAAACAGCCAGCCAAACACAGCTCGCCAGCCAGCACAGCACTGCCAGGAAACACACTGTATTTAATGAAGCAGATCTGGGAAGCCAGGTATTTTTAGAAGCCCCTTTTCTCACAAAAGGAAACACCTCTGAAATCTGTGACCCCCCCCCCCAAAAAAAAAAAAGAACAAAAAAACAAACAAATTGCCTCAGTTCTCCCCTTGGCTGCTTTTCACATAGGCTACTAATGCCTATCTTAGCATCTTACTTGGCTATTCAGCGTGTAACCTTGCCTGCAACTGATGTGATGATTTCTGTGAATCTCATTGTTGAGCTTAACCACAGTGGTGAAAACAAGGCCAACATTAAACTGCCAGTGTTTTTGATTTGACCCTGCTGAATGGATTGACTGTCACATTGTTTTCTTAAGATGAACAAATCAGCATCAGAAATGGCGTGGTCGATGCACTTACCTGTAATAAGAGTTACAGAATCTCTATAATAATGCTTGATTTAGACGTGACATTCAGAAGGGAGTGATTCTGTGCCATAAATGTGAACAGTAGTTTAGAGGGTCTGTTTTTTTTCTATTTTAATTAACTCTTCAAGGCATGACTGCTACTATGAGTGATCACTATGATCCTAAGAATAAGTTGCCTGATTTAATGTGGAAGTTTGCGACAGAGGCCCGTCTTTATGCTACAAATACAACTGTTGATGGATGATCTGGGACATTGGGCCTTCCAATCGTCTGGCTTACAGAGATTTAGAAGTTCATCTTGGTCGGGCCGGGGCTTAGTTATCGAGTTTGACCCCACCACTCAGCGCTACCCCTGTGAAGTAACTCCTTTTTAATGGGACTTGGGTGTGTTTATTCTCACTTTCTAAATCTTTTATATAAATGAGCAAACCTTTGTTATTGATTCATCTTCTGAATATTTTCTTAGTTAATTAAATAATGTTTTCTCTAGAAAATAATGGAAAATACCTCTTTCAATCGGAGTGACCAAGACAAGGAAGCATCTCTAAATTGTTTGATTTATCCAAGCAACAATCTAAAGCCCAAAGATATTTACTCTAAATGATACCGTATATGACAATGACACAACATTTATTTTTTTGGCAATCATATGTATAGTTAACCAATCCTTTTCCACTTTACAGTAAACTGCTTAAGAATTAGGATGAGTTAACCCCTCAGTAACATGGTTTTCCCTAGTTTCTATTAACCACATATCATCTTATAATGGCTTATACTTAATAATTACTTGCAATGTATTATGCCAAGCAATATCAGAATATTCATATACATTTAATTCCTCGTTATTAAGCTGGATCCTCTTGCTCACTTTTTCCTTTTTTTTTAAACCTGTCTTTAATAGCTTTCAGACCGTCCTCTTCCTCTTCAGTGATTAAAAACTCAAAAGTGTTTACACATGTGACGGTGCTGCATACCTGTGTGTGTCCTGTTAGTAAGAGCAATCAACAACAAAGTAACAACAGCAGCAGCTGCAGACTGGGCTGAGGCCTGGGGGTAGAAGGAAGGGGTGTGCTTCAGTGTGTGTGTGTGTGTGTGTGTGTGTGTGTGTGTGTGTGTGTGTGTGTGTGTGTTGTGACTGAATGCGAGTGAGGGGAAATGCCACGCATGCCTGAACACACAGACCAGCACATAGTTGTGTGAAAAACACATTGCTGGTCTTTAGTGGGCATGGGAGTGGAAGAGACCTAGAAACACTGGGACAGGGAGGAATGGGCTCACACACACACCTTTGTGCGCAGGACTGAACAGAGATTTAGCCAAGCTTTCCTGAGCCAGCTGTCTGTATGAGAAAATCACATCATAATGCTGTGCTGTGTTAAAAAAAAGAAAAAAATCCTCTGATCAGCAGAATGGTCTTACCGAACATGCACAGCCAAAGAGAGAGACACTCTGAAAAGGTGAAAAACAGCACTTCAGATTAGATCAGTCCATCCCCTACACTTCACTTGAGACTCTATCGCTCTAGCACTAAGACAACGCTGGAATCTGTGATGTGGTTTGACTTTGGCTGTGAGTGGAGGAAGCATCCTCTCTCTCTGGCCGTCTGGGCTGATGTGGTTTAAACAAGTGTCTGGAGTGATTCACTGGGGGCTCCCAGGGAGGATCGGGTGGCTGGATGAGGATGTGGCCTGATGGAGCCCAGGGAGCTTGGAGAGAGAGGGGGGAGGGGGGGTTTGGAGAGGAGGGGTTGCTCCGGATAGGCCTGCTGCCGTCTGCTACTGTACTCCTGTTCAGCTACCTTACTGTCTGCTACGACTGTTGGCTCTGGTAACCTGAGCTCTGCAGCGCCTCTTGATCTGCCATGCACAGTGCAGTGGATTACTGTATGGTAGAGGCAATACTCCAGTAAATGGAGGTGACGCAGAGATAAATGTAATCATGCCCTAATGGAGCTGTGACCCCGTTTATGTTGTGGAGCAGGGACAGACGGTGTGATTGACACTTAACGTGCAGCTTTACTGCAGTAACAGCCTTCGGAGTCGTGCAGCCGCCATGATTACATCATGTCGCATGTCATGCAAAAAAGAAAAAAAAATGCAATTAATTTTAATTAAATTTATAATCTTGCATTTGAAGAAAACTGCCTTTAAACTCAAAAGTCAGTTCAAATGTCTTACATCCCGCATAATACCTTCATTTTGAGTTTAATCTGAGCTCCCTTATAGCCCAGTCATGAGTTGTTATTTAGCTGACGTTCCATTTAAGGGTCAGCACTATTACATGAAGAACCTTTTCTATGGCTTGTTGTTGAGCGAGCTGCTGCGTCTGTTCAGGTTTTCCCTTAACTTATGGTTTCTCAAGAGCTGTGGAAAAGCAATGCTTAATCACTATGGTTACGACTCCCCCTCCCCTCCTGCTCAAGAGAGGACTTGTTTACCATCTCTGCTCCAGACTCAATAACATGTCAATCATCCGCATTAGTCCCTCCCCTGCCAAGCAGCTATTGGTCGAGCAGACAGCTCCCAGTTTAACCTACACCCTCCCCTCCCCCCCACACCCTCATCCCTGCCTTCCCTCCCCTCCAGGGCCACTGTGAATAATGAATGATTTCCCAACTGTCTGTCATGCTTCCTACTTATCTTCAATGACGCAGGGAAAACATGCTGCGCTTTGATAAGTTATAAAGAATGAAACGTTTGTTTTATAATTTTTTTGATCAATTATATGTTACACTCTGGCTGAAGCCCCAGGCAGGTTGGGGAAAATTATATCAGCTTTACCAAACTCCATTTATATTTTTACAACCTTACTTCATCTTCATAGCTGACAGTGGCCTGCTGCTGGCAGTAAACGTGTCACCAGCCTCCCAATGTAAACAGTGTAGTAGTCTACTTACACAGCGTGCTCTCAAGTAAACGGGACATGACTCGCATTCAAATGAGGCGCACTGCTGCACTGCAATCCTCCTCCTTCTCTGAAGCTCAAGCGTTCATACTCAATATTGCAATGCATTTGTTTCAGAGTCCAGCTTTGCACCCTTTCACCCATCGTCCTACCACACATAAGGGTGGGAGCGGTACTTGGACATGGATTTTGTGATACCTTCATTGCGGTGTTGAATCTATAATAGCCCCATTCTAATAAATAAGGCATTTCATTGTCTTCAAAACATCAGTAGTGGTTTGGCAACGTGTCCTTACACAGCAGTGTTTACCCTATGTTCACTGCCGCTGCTGAATTATGCAGGAAATTGACGGTGAATGCAGCGGAGCAGCAGAGGGAAAGGTTAGCAGTAAATTGTCAGCCTGGCAGTGAATGTACAGTACAGGCTGCAGTGTTTCAGATAATAAATGCTGCAGCATCTCAAGACCAAGACAAGTCTCTTGTGTTGTTTTCTCAACGGCTGGGAAGGTGAAGAGGTTTTGGTTTAGCAAACATCTCCGCTGTGCTTCTGATTAACGTTACGGTCTGTTCGCTGAGCAGGAAACTTTGAATTTATTTTCAAGCTGTTCTGACGCACGTGAGTTGGTGCCAGCATTGCATGCTCGTAAACATACGATGCAGCTGCTGAAACATATTTGTTGTTTCAGCCTTTGTGTAAAGTTGTAAAAAGGGAGTTGACATTAAATTATCCTTTACACTAAATAAGTAATTAAAGAAACAAATGCAGAAACATATCATAAAGAAAGATCAGGCCTTTATTGTCTGAAAATACATGAGTGGAGTGTGTATGAACTAAACGGGGAGACTGAGGCCACAGGACAGACTGACTCCGGTATTTGGAACTGGTTTGGTTTTGAACCTTTCCATAATTTTGAAGTTCACTCTGTGTCGTGACGGCAAAAGGTAGAAACACAAGCAACCTGTTCCATTCGTTTTTAAAGAAATGTGAATAGAATAGTGTGTGAGAAGAGGCAAACCTGGCCAAAAGAAGAGGGACCAGCAGTACTTGCAGAGCATGTCCCAAAACACAAGTGCAACTCTATGCATAGTTTACTGCAAGACAAGATTTAAGAGATCGAGAGATATCACTTGGGCAGTCACAACATCGCAAAGGCCAATGTGCCTAATATCTTATCAAAATATTGACTTAATTTAAAAAAGTAATATGGTGATACAATACCATCACCACACACACATCGTTTTCAAAGCAGGCAGTGTTGAAATCTCGTTGTTGTGGGGATTGGAGCACCTTTTTTTTTGTTGATACAGACTGTAGGGAATGGGGAGTGGTAAGGCACGGTTGAAGAGCGCTGGGTCACATGACCCTGAGCCCCCCTCTTGCACACTGCACTTTCAGAAGGGAAGGCCAGCCTGACGGAGGATACATTTTGATGTTTGCCGCCTCTTTTGCTCTGCTGCAGGCTCACGTCGTGTATCTCTTTTGCTCACACTCTATTAACTTAACACACGTGTGTTATTTTTATCTTTATTTCCTCATTTTCGTTTCTCACAATACACCTCCACGATGATGTGTGTTGCTAAAATAGCTCCCTCGTCTCAGGTTCCCGTAGCCGTTCCTGAAGTTGTTATTGTGTTGTTGCAGCGGAACAAGGGATTAACATTCTTCCCCCCCCCCCCCCCCCTTTGAATCCTCTGCGGCCTTCTGAGACATTCTGCGGATTCCTCGCGTAGTCCGGCAAAATGGAGGATACCTTTTTAGAACAAAAAACAAACTTTGTGACGTACGGCACTTTTCTGTCTTTCAGCCCATTAGCTAGGCCTCTTCTTCCCCTCTCTGCGGCTGTATTTTCACAGAGATCGTAGGGATGCACCATGCAGCTGTTCAGACTTAGGCTCCTCAGTACTGACTGTTGTCTCGTTTACTATTGATGAAATAGAGCCGGCTACTCCACGCGTCGCAGTCATATACAGTCTATGGTTGCAGGGGGAAGGCTGGTGGTTGGCTGTTGTGTCTGACCCGTCTGTGATTGCTCAAAGCAGGGAAAGAGGAGGAGGGACGGGGAGTTGTGCAACTACTGTATGAGAGAGACATCATCACCGCCACTGAGCAGTCCCAGTTCATTGGAAAAGTTACTCATCTCTACAGTTTGTTCTGAGCCGTCTTTACTTAGAGGCACACAGTATGCACTTGATGAACCTGATGACGCTTCTGATTTATTCCTGCTCATATTAACACATCCACCCAGGGGAGGACAGGGAAGGTGACGATCTCATCTGAAGAGGACCCCCTTGTTAGGTAGTCCCCCCTTCCTTTTGAAGTATTGGAAAAACCCACAATGCCCTGCATAGCTATGTGTATAGAGCAGCAGCGTGGAAATATGGCCCGCATTAGGGGCATCTATAAATAGTGGATTGTATCCTCGATACCACGGGTTGTTTGGTCACACAGTAAAACCAGGTCGACTTATATGGATTTAAGGCGCTAGCTCCCCCCCCCCCCCCCCCCCCCCCCTCCACTGCTTTCTTCTGGCGGAAGGTATGCATGTTTGGAATTTCTCTTCATTGAGGAATCTGTTGAAATGATGCAGAAGGAAGGGACCTCCTCCGATGAGGCTCATTAGAGTTTGCCTTGGCTGCCCCCTTTTGGTAGGATTCCAAGAAAAATTAAGCCTGATGCTGTTTCTTTTTTTTCTCTCTCTCTAACCCCCCACTCTGCGAATATGCAACACTGATCTGCCTGCTTTAAACACTCATGTCAGCGTCACATTTCCCATCAAACCACAGCCGTGTCATATGAGAACCTATGTGGATTGGAATTTGATGCTGTCGTTTTTTTAAAAAAGATCTTCGTCATTATTTTTGGACCACATCCAGAATAGTTGGATACACTATTCATGAGGTACCCCAGAGCTTGTCAACTCCTTGTGTGGCAGAACATGTGCGTGGTGAGAAGCTGAACATAGCGCAGGAAAGGCCATACGACTAAATGCTCTAGTCTAGTCTACTCTCCCACGCCATGACGTAAAAGCTATTTAACGCAGTAACAAGTCAAGGTCTGTCTCATCAGGAGACAATGCCTGGAATTTTCTGACGTACTGCAGTGTATTGAACAATAAAGAGTTTGTATCAGGTGTATTTATGAATGAATGAATGAGATAAGATTTGTTTTAGTTTTTTTATTAAATAGCTTGACGTTAGTAGCTTGTTTGTCCTTTTCATAAGGTCCTGAAAGATTTTTTCCAAATAGACAATTTCACCTATTCTGCAACTCTAATATTGACTGTATATGAGACGGAATGGCAAGTATCAGAGAAACTGTCAGGAGCGGGAATGACCGCCCCCCCGCCCCCCACCCCCCTTTTGAAACTAGAGTTGGCACTGTGGGAGTGTGTGTTTGCTCTGCAGCAATGCTGTAGTGCACCGTCACGTCCTTAACCTACACAGATGTTTTGTGAAGCAACATGAAATATTCATCAAGAGATTAGTTCAGCAGCCGGCTTCACTCTCTCTCTGATTCACAAAGCAAACCGCCGATGTGCCGACACCCTTGTTTAATTTAAAAGCAAATAAACAAGCACGGCTCCTTTTCCTCTCTCTGACTCTGCAATTGCATGTTGGCACACGTCACGCACGCACGCACGCGCGCACACACACACACACACACACACACACACACACACACACACACACACACACACACACACACACACACACACGCGCACACATATTCTTCATCAGGTGTGCTCTAATAACTTGGCTGCCTGCACAATTCTTAATATGCAAAAAAAGGCAGATTTTCCATGTGTGTGATAGGTTTCTTAACAGCTATACACAATTCATCAGAGTACCCAGGAACAGCTCCTTATTATGACAGAGACTCCTCAAACAGAGAGCACAAAGCACCTCATGAAATCTCATGACCTTCTCAAATTCATTCATACAGGTCCACACACACTCAGGTGCTTCTTCTATGAAGTGGACCCGGAAATCTCTGCCTGCAGTGTTTCACGAATAGTTAACAGTGGTAATTGTCTGCTTTCTTCCCTTGACGTCTACTTTACCTCAGACCATTTCTCTCTTCATACAGAGGCTACAGTGCAAATATGTTTGAACCTTGAAAAACAGACACTCGATTTAAGTGTAAAGAGATATAGTTGATCAATCTAGGCACTGATATTATTTCCTTGGGTCTTACTACCTTAATGGGTTTTTGGAAAGACTTACGCTCCACAGTTGAAGGCTGAGACATCACTGGTCATTTTGTAAGCTCTGTTTGATAAATCTGACAAGCTGTCAGAAACCACCATCTGTCAAATCCACTGTCTGCCCCGAGATACGGGAAAGGCTACGTGTTATTGATAACACATTGTTATGGGCTTTGGTCTCTCAGTGATGCTTGGTAAACAGTGAGGACCTTCTATTATTCATGTTGCTCAAGCTTAATATAAAACATGCCACAGGATTTTTTCATCCTGACTTTTTCCCCCCCTCAAAGCTTGAAAGGATAAATGGAAAAACTCCTCCTGTACATGCACGTTTACAGATGCATACATAAGTACACATGGAGTTTCCAGTTTATTAGATACACTAGCTAAAGCTAATGCAGTCAAATGTAACAGCCTTGCAATTAATCCTGTTTTCGTGAACAATATTATGTTCAGTGTGTTTTTATTCAACTTTCTGGTCATCTGTGGAGGATCTAATGTTTGGTGCTGTTTAAGTGTATTGTGTAACATTAACAGCCAGGTGTTTCCATGATTTTTTCCACCCCATTTAGATCAACGAAGGTGTTGCATTGTAGTTCAACTGTGGTGATATGGTATCTGCATTCTCTGTCTGTTTCCAAACAGACAATAACAACATGTCTTCATATACATTGTGTGCCTTTTTAATCACTTCTTAAGTTCTGTAGCTCTTCTGCATTTGCACATGACATTTACATCACAACCCACATCCCTTATGAGTGACCTTTATCATCCTGGACTTTGTTGTAACAGTGTGTCCAGTGGTGCAGACATGTTTACCACAACCAGAGACTGACCTCTTCCCCAACTTTCTCCCCCCTGTCTCGTCTCCTCTAGTATGCCCAGAACACTGCAAGCTGGCCTGTACAGACAAGGGGGAGTGTTGCCACAGCCAGTGCCTGGGCGGCTGCACTGAACCAGCCAATGACATGGCCTGCTTCGCCTGCCTCCACTACAACCTTGAGGACCGCTGTGTGCCGGACTGTCCCCCCGGCACCTACAAGTTTGAGGGCTGGCGCTGCATCACCATGGAACTGTGCTCTCAAGTGCACCTGGCCGGTGACCCCCACTTTGTCATCCACCGAGGAGAATGCATGAATGACTGCCCCTCTGGCTTCACACGCAATGACACTAACCGGTAAAGATGTACCCCTTTTTACTTTTAGTTTTTTGGTCCTGCTGGATCTGTACATTCTACCGTGCCAGGTGATACAATGAATGTACGAAATATTAAAGGTGCACTTTGTAACTTTGGGTGTGTCTGAGAAATTAACATTTTGTAAGGTAATTTCTCATAACTGAATAAACATACTTTCCTCACAGGAAAATTGGTTCCCCCGAAACCCTGTTTGAAAGTTAAAAAGCTACCTGAAAAGTTACTGGTTCACCGTTGTTGTTTGCAGCAGCAGGGCCCACAGTTTTGTTTACATGTTCTAGTCTTTCACATTTGGTTCCAAGTGAAGAAAACATATTTTTGCTTTGATTTAATGATATAATTATTCTTTACTAAGAATTCCATGTATTAAAAATGTGTTTTGTAAACAAACTGTGGGCTCTTCAAATGTAAACAAATCCATTTCCCCTGAAACTGGGCATAAGTGGAGTTCATGAAGCTAATCATTTTACAATGTGTCTAAGTTTGTGTTAAGGCTTGAGTATTCTTCCTTAATGTTCCGTACTTGAATGAGAGAGAGCCAGAGGTCCTTGTATTATTTCCTGCAATTCTTTCTCTGATTACCGATGTGGTCTTCTCCTCAGTATTCAAAACTAAAGCCACTTGTGTGTTGACTGTGAACTTTTGCATAATTAATTAATTTGCATGAAGTATCCTTCAGCTGAATTCCACCTGACCAGGCCCCATTTACAGGTTCCTTTCGTTAAGTAGGCCTCAAAGCTTGAACTGTTAAAGGTGAAGAGCAAGGTGGACTATAAATGATTCAAGTTGGGACTTCCCAGACTGTTTAGAGAGAGTGAAATGTGCTCAACAAGAGTGCCTTGTTTTCAACTCACCGCTAGTAGATTGAACAGATTGATACTTAAGGGTTTTAAGAGGAGACTCTGCTCAAACATCCACCTGTCATCTCCATTGTTTGACATTGAACTAGAATAGGAGAGCTTTTTTTCGCGTTTGCAACTTTCCTCCCTGTTTTGTCTTGACAATTCCCAAGCAGTCCATTCCGACTGTCGGCTGCTGTATATATTTTGGCGTCCAGACGAGGGCCCATAAAAGATTGAACTCTATGTGCGATTGGGGACGTCGTATCATGCGGTGAATTTATTTGTCTGAATCCTTTGGAATGCTTGGGATCCAGGGAGTGGAAAGATGATTTCAGGGCGAGGTATAACAAGTTCCCATTAGTTTTTGCTCACACTTTGACACAGTCTTTATTCCCCCCCCTGTTGTTTCTTCTATATACAGTATGTTTTGCAGTGCCTGCATCGGCCCGTGTGATAAGCCCTGCACATCCTCCGTCATCGACTCCGTGGATGCCGCTCAGTTCCTGAAGGACTGCACGGTCGTTGAAGGCAACCTGGACATCAACCTCCGCCGTGGAAGTGAGTACAGCTTCCCAAAAGGCACAATGCTTTTAAACACCACATATACTGTCAATGATTCAGTGTGACAGATAACACCACACTAACAGCCCAGAACATTTGACTGGACTTCGGTTTACAAAATGTCACCACAAAGAAGATTATGCCCATCCAAACACTACGATTACTGAGACCGATAAAGCTCAAGAGCCTGCCGGACTGAGCTGCTGATGGTCGCACAGTGAGGGCCACCGAAACGACAATACATCTGCTTCCTGCGGTCTAACCCAATTATCACATTATGCTTTAATGCTGTTTAATTTCTCAGTTGACAGCGGGGGCTCACAAGCTAATCTCCAAGTATGATAAAGCTTATACACTTTAGTGCTCATTGGGATATTTGCATTAACAGCTAATCTGGGTGCCATAGTAGCAGTAATTTTTAATGGGGCTTTCATATGCTGTTTTTTTCCTTTCCTTTTGTGTGTGTGTGTGTTAGATAACATCGCGTCTGAGCTGGAGAGCTTCATGGGATTGATCCAGACAGTGACGGGCTATGTGAAGATTCGACACTCCCACGCACTTGGCTCGCTGTCTTTCCTCAAGAGCCTGCGTTACATCAATGGGCAGGAACTCATCGACAAGTATGGCCGTCTGTGTTGTTTGTCTGCACTATTTTGTTCAGCCTATGAATGTGTGCAGAGAGAGTGTCACCCACAAATCATGTCAGATTGGCTTTCTGTTGTAGAATGTCTGCCTTAGATGTTGGATGTGTACATTAATGTGCAGTAATTGATGTAAATATGAGATTGTCCTGGGTCACTGTTTCAGTATACATTTTTAGAAATAATGCCTGAGTACCAAGCTGAATGGAAAGTCTCAGGTCAGCCCCTTTACTGTGATATCAGAGGCAGGCTTAGATATGAGGGAAACTTTAATTTTTTGGGAATGGCCAAAGGGTTCATGGGAAATGCTGTTGCCCCTCTTGTAGTGCTTTCTCTCAGGATAAAGTTTCACTCAGCGGAATGCTGTGGAGGATGGCAGACATTCTCTCTGCTTTGGAGGTGTTCTGCTGCTGTACTTGGACTGCTAAAGCTGAGAGTGTTAACATAGCGCTGCTTCTGTTTCATGTCTCCCTTCTGTACAAACCGAGGCTTGTTTTCGAGACAGAAACACACCTGAGCCCATGTTATGTCCCCATCTGTCAGTGCTTAATGCTGCCACCAGGTGGCAATTTTTTTTATTTTTTTTTACCTTATTTCTGATTAACTCAGCATCCACAAACCATATCCATTCACAAAAAACACCAAAACAACAAGAGTTTTTTGTGGTCTAAACATCATGGTTGTAACCTCCTCTTGATGTCCTTCCATTGTCAGTATGTATGCGTTCTCTGCCATCAACAACCATCACCTGCAGTCTCTGTGGGACTGGAATCAGCACAACCTGACTATTCTGAATGGACGTCTCTTCTTCCATATGAACCCCAAACTATGCATGTCTGAGGTCCACAAGATGTGGGATAAGACAGGCATAACTGGGAAGCCAGAGGAGGGTGATTTCCGTAACAACGGTGAAAGAGCCAGCTGTGAGTATATATTCCAAGGAACATTGTAAGATCAATTTAGATTTTAGTTCTGGGTGAGCTTTAATAAAGAAACAATCTGTGAATTTTTTCTGAGTCATTTGGTGTGTGAAGCCTCGATTTGGTGCTTTTAATTTGATGCGAGTCTCATTAAGGGTCTTTCACTGTCCCAACAGGTGAAAGTCAGATCTTAAAGTTCAAGTCTAACATCACATTAAGCCATACGATCATGTTGACATGGGAGCGCTACCGGCCGCAGGAACACGGAGACCTCATCAGCTTCATTGTATACTACAAGGAGTCGTAAGTACTAACAGTACAAACAGCAAATGTTCCTCTATTACACATGTCGTAAATTGAGCGTTTGTATACACAAAAATAATAATATTTTTTTGGAAAAGTCAGAGCTTGTTTCAAAATAAGGTTTTTTTCTGAAATTGACAGCTATTATGAAATAACTAAATATTTCATGAAACTACTTGTCTTGTTTTGCTTCTTTTTTTTCACCACCATCAATACCAACTTTGTGCAGTTCACATGACTGTCAACACTTTCTTGGCTTTTGGATTGATTTTCTGCCTTTAAGGCACTCTACACTGATTTTAAATCCCAAATAGAAGCTACTGCAAAAACAAACATGTACATTTAGAACGTCATATTATTGCTTGAGGGCTGGGTGTGATTACCTGTCAGATTTGTTTTCTCAACTGGTACAAAATGAAAAACAAATGGCTGCCTTAGAGGTAGGAAATCAATCCAAATATTTTGAAAAGCGTTGGCAGTAACATAACATCCACATTTGTTAAATTATAAATAAAAAACAATGGTCTAAAATATGCAAAACCATCGGAAAGGTCTTTTAAGACAGATCTTACTAAATGTGACCTAGAATGTGAATATCCACTTATGATAAGAGTTAATGTAATTCTTTTCTCTTTTTGTTTAAAATGCACAGCCATGTTATTTGTTTTTGTGTCTTTACCAGCCCTTTCCAGAACATCACAAAGCCCGATGGCCAGGATGGCTGCGGCTCAAACAGCTGGCACATGGTGGATGTGGATCTCCCTCCGGATAAAGACACTGACCCTAAAGTCAGTCTTCCACAGCTCAAGCCCTGGACCCAGTATGCCATTTTTGTGAAGGGCATTACCCTGCAGGTGAAGGACAAACACATTACTGGTGCAAAGAGTGATATCATCTACATCCGTACACGCCCATCACGTAAGTCTGAACATCAGCCTCTTGGCACTAATACTGGAGCTGTTGATCATTTCAAATGCTACTTGCACATTATTAGTGATGTAATTCCTGTGCTGCGTAACCAGCTGAACACTTGGACAACATTTTAATGTGATGTACCATGACTTTGGCCTTATTGCAGAGCCGTCAGTTCCAAAAGACGCCCGGGCCTATGCCAACTCCTCAACCAAGCTGGTGGTGAAGTGGTCGCCTCCAGCCTTTCCCAACGGAAACCTCACCTTCTACCTGGTCCGCTGGCAGCAGCAGCCAGAGGACAGAGAGCTCTACCAGCATAACTACTGCCCCAAAGGTCTGCATTACACTCCCTGCACAATTATAAATATTATTCTTTATTGTCTGAGCTTTCCAAATTAAATAAATATGTTTATTTCCTTTGTTGCCAAGAGTTAGTTGAGAACATTGATACCACTGTATACTTTATACACATATTTATGTGCATTGACGTCGGTCTTCTTATCTAACTCCTTGCAGGAAAGTGAAATAACTGTATTTCCCACCATAAAAGTAGTAGTAGTAGTAGTAGTAGTAGTTTATACAGTCATCCTAAACAATTATTATTACCATTTATATTTTATATAAACTGTATGCCTATCCTATTTTCCTATCAATTAAATCGAACCACTACAAAGAAAAAGTAAATAACAATGCACAATGTTAAACTATTTATTTCCTATTGAAAGACAACTGTTGGCAGGGAATGTTTAATAAAGAGTATAAGCAGCTGCTCTGGTAATCCCCACTAAATCCTCTTTGGTTTCTCCTTAAAACAGAGCTGAAAATGCCCATCCGCTACCCAGCCACGGGGCTCACAGAGATGGAAGAGAACACCAAGCCCACCAAGTCGGACCTGGCCGGGGCGGAGAAGGGCCCGTGCTGCGCTTGCCAAAAGACGGCAGAGGAGAAGGACCGGGAGAAGGACGACCGCGTCTTCTTTAAAGTGTTCGAGAACTTCCTGCACAATGCCATCTTCCTGCCAAGGTACATAGACAGAGAGGGGATACAGTATTGGCCTCACAGTGATCTCCTTAAACGGTGTACAGCTCCTGCTCGTTGCCTCCTTTTCATTCTGTGAAGAGCTGAACTTGTTTGGCCTTGATGGGTCAAAATGAGGAATTAGGTGGCGCCCTCCACCACCTAATTAGAGTCGCGCTCCGTTCTTCTCCTACCACACTCCTTCTATCCTCTCATAGACGGTCTATGCATTTGTGAAAGGGTTTTCATTACCACTCCATCTGCAGCATCCATCTCAGTAAAAATATGGAGACCTTTGATATACCTGTTGCATCTCACTAAGAGCAGACAGAGCTGGTATGTTCTGAATCCATAGCTTCTAACAATGGCTCTGATTCTCAAAAGTGCATTCATTCAAACAGCTTCACGGTTGTCCTTTTCTTTTTCCTTCACAGTTCTCTTCCTGAATTGGATCGATAGGTCTTTGGAGGGAGAATAATAAAACAGAGCTTTCGTTTGTAATTGAACTCATATCTGCACTGTGTTGATTTGTTAGAGCGTAGCTGTCTATGAAACAGGCTTGTGGCAGGTCCTGGGCCTGCAGCGAAGGGCTTCCTCACTCTGTGTGTATTATATGCACAGACTCTCCACTGTAACAGAGCCAGCGTTATTACAAACCACTCCAGGGGAAAAAAGCCCCTGAAAAATCTGGGAGGTTTTCTCAAAAGTTCAGGGTTTAGACCCGGGGTGAGGGGGAAAGAGGGCGGGTGAAAAACAGAAACAGAAAGAAGAGGAAATGTTTTCCATTCTGTCCCCCCCCCCTCTCCACTCAGCACTCTGCTCTCCTCCTCCCCTCGCACGCTCTCTTTGTCCGGGACTCTCTTTTTTTTTTTTTTTTGGAGACAGCTGCCAGGAAATGTACAGTGAATCCATCTGGAATTTAAATGAATGAGGAAAGAGCCCCATCAGCTTTAGAAGACAAACAGAAAAAGTATGGAAGGCAGAGAGTGATTTACAACATGAGGAACGGAGGGCGGATACACAAAGACGATGGCCGCCGGTGTCCAAAACCTGTTATCACTTGACTGGAGCCTTCTTCTTCTTCCTCTTCTTCTTTTTATTTTATTTGTCGCTGTAATCACCTGCTGCTGAAACCCTTGTTGAGCTTATACAAGATGAATTGATGTGCTTGGTAGTTAAAGCCAATCAGCTAATAATGTGCCCCACTCGCAACACAGACTCAATGTGTGGTCATGGCTTTACTCTCTGGATACTATTGCATAAAAACTTGGATCTTTTTTTAGCAGGCGAGGTCATGACACTAACTGTAGTAACTCACTAGTTATAAGGTCATGCTTCAGTCAGCTGAGGAGCCTTCACGCAGTGTTACGGCTGCCCCGCTTAACCCAACACTCTTATTGCACGTAAGTGAGATCCCTCCAGTTGTCTTTAGTCTGGTCTCTCTCGCAGGGGTATATCCAGCTCTGTTCTTCTTGTTCTGTCTCTCTTAAAGGGGGAGTCAGCGATTCTGGAGAATGCTTGTTGTCAAAATCACTTCTTGTCAAAATCAGTGAATATCTCCTCACGATCCGCTACCTGTCCGCACTGTGTGTCCTTAAATCCAAATCCAGTGTTGTTGATACACAGCCTAGGCCCTATAAACTGGTATGTAAACAAAGGGGCCCAGTGTAGCTATCAACATACCAGTTTACAGAGCCTAGGCTGTGTATTAACACTGGATTTATTTTTCGTTGCACGCATTAAGTGGGTCGTGAGACGCTTTTCACTGATGTTGACAACAAGTGTACTCCAGAATCACTGACTCCACCTTTAATGCAGGAGATCTTTCAGATACTCAGGCGCCTGTGTCTCTGCAGTTCACACACTTGACTTCCTGTCAGTTTTTTATATATCTCTGATGTATCGATGTCAGTAATAAGAGGAGCAGTTCTTGACTGCTGGACTTGTACCACAGCAGTTATACAACTGCCAGAGAGGAATGTTGACATGTCAGTGCGACTGGTCTTTCCCACGGGTCTGCCCGTCTGTACACTCCTCCTGTAGGTGTATGTCTGCTCAGACACAAGATGCAGGACTGTACTGCTCCTCAGTGAGGCCTTCCTTAGTTTAGCACTTTCTTACTTTCTTAATCGATCGACTGAAAATAACTGATGTATCAAGATACTTAATACAGCTTCTTAATGGTGAGGATTTGCTGTTGTATTTGCCTTGTTTGATTGGAAATTGATGTCTATGGATTTCAGACCTCGTCCTCGTTACTAAATGAAAAGACCATACAATCACTTTGAATTCCGCCTGAGCTGTACGCTGTGAAATAAAACAAGCCACCTGTTCTTTCTCTCCTCATTACATTTCTACACAACCCCTAGACATTTATCACCTTACGAGAATCTGTAAAGGATTTCAAATACTGTGTATGGCCTGTTGTGCCCCGCTGTCAACACAGCTTTAATTTTTACAATTCATTCAGAGCCTGGTAGTTTCTCTTTGTGGTGTGACTCACAGGTAACAGTTGAAGGTAACTGTAGGCAAGGTGCCCTGAAGCGCCGGTTGTGTTCACGGCTGTCACCACCTGCTTTCCCCTCGGTAATGACCATGTCCAGCGCCACAGATTATCGTCCGTACAATTAGACCTTGTGTCCATTCACAGCAATGCCGCTTAAAAACTGGTCATTAAGATTTTCAGAATCTTATATTTAATGCTATGTTTTCTCACTGGCTTGTAATTCAGCATTCTCCCACTTTATACTTTTTCATTGTTGATTCAAATGTCGGTCAGATTTTTAATTTTTTTGTTGATGTTGAAAAACCTCCCGTCTGTCCTTTTCTGTCTGTCCGCTATGATCTGTCTGACCTCATCCTTCCACACATCTCCACAGGGAGTAGTATGCAACATCTGGACACATGACACACACACACACACACACACACACACACACACACACACACACACACACACACAAACACACAGATACACTTATACAAAACAGACACTCACTACACCAAGTTCTGCGAGAAGCTTCAGCTTTATTCAAAATGCTTCGGGGAGTTATAAACCTACAATTATTTGTTACAATGTAACCTTTTTCGTCTTCTATCGCCACTTTATCTGTTGCCTGCATTTGCCCATCTGTGTTTCAGACCTCCAGATCGCCGACGTAGAGATCTTTTTGGTGTTGCTAACAACACACAGTTGAATGAGGCTGTTGGTATGGGAAACACCAGCCTTGGCCCGGGGGACAACAGTACAGATGGCATTCCCCCAATCAAGGAGTATCCCTTCTCAGAAGACAAGAGCTCAGCAGAATATTTGGAAATCCCCAACATGCGCCCGTTCACTGTCTACCGTATTGACGTCCATGCCTGCAATGAGGAGGTGGGCCGCTGCAGCGCTGGAGCCTTTGTCTTCTCCAGGACCAAACCTGAAGGTTAGGAACCGACCTGGATACAATCTATGATGGCTAGTATTGTGGCACAGTGATGTGGTAACACCTTTTCTTCCAGAACATTGCAGACACTCTGTTGTTATAAGGTTGTATGTGTGTGTGTGTGTGTTCCCCAGTAAAAGCAGATGCCATCCCTGGAAAGGTGACCCATGAGAAGAGCGACAAGGTAGAGGGCTGTGTGGTTCTTCGCTGGCCAGAGCCCATCATGCCCAACGGACTTATCCTGATGTATGAGATCAAGTTCCGCCTGGGCACTGAGGTGAGTCAGGCTGGGTATAACTAAAGGGCCAATCAGTCATGTTTTAAAGACGTATCAGAATACATACAAATATATTTATACTGCTTTGAATGATAATTTGTGTCTCATCCACAAAGTGAAATGTTACTCCGTTATTGATATACAGTATAGTATCAGAATCAGTGAATATGCAAATATTCTTGATTTAAAAATGTTTTTGTGTTAGACAAAAGTTGTCTCTTAGTTTACTGAAGTGTATCTTCATTTTCACCTCAGTCCATCTTTGAGAGGAGCAGGACTTAGAGCAGTGATAGATCACTGTACTCTGGTTTCATGCTGCTTACCTGACCCTGGCTGTTGACTTTCCACCATCTTCCAAACAGTAACAAAACACCTTTGTTTCCTTTCAGCCTGAGAAAACCGAATGCGTGTCTCGACAGCAGTACCGTGAGAACAGAGGAGGCCGGCTCACCAACCTGAGCTCTGGGAACTACACTGCTGTTGTGCGTGCCATTTCACTAGCAGGGAACGGCTCCTGGACAGAGAGCTTGTCCTTCTACGTGCCTCCGCCCATACGTAATGCAACGCTTTGATTGACTGCTTATTGACACATTTTGATAAACAATTAACCCTTTAGACTATGCTGATCAATTTTATATACTTTCTTTTGTTCTATCCTACAGGAGACGATGGTGTTACGTTCTACTTGGCCATCATAATTCCCATCATAGTGCTGCTTCTCCTCCTCAGCCTCGGCACGATTGTCTTCTATGTGAACAAAAAGAGGCAAGCAATCTTTATACACATGTTCCCTTTGCGTACGATGATGATGATGTTCTACCTCGCTGCTCCCATGAAACTTAATGACCAGTGTAATGTTAATTACAGTTAATATCTGTTGTTTTCATTAACACCCCCCTGGGGTAAGGAGTAGACTTCCTACAGCAATACACATCCCATCATCATCATCTATAGCTGTCTGCTGACTTACTCGGATATCTTTCTTTTTTTTTTGTAACAGGAATAGCGACAGACTGGGGAATGGAGTCCTTTATGCGTCTGTCAACCCAGAGTACTTCAGTGCTGCTGAGAGTAAGAATATCAGATATATTGTTAAATTTGTTTCCAGTTTTCCGGTAACATACTGTATCCGTGGTGTCGTGTATGTCGTGTTGACCTGCTGTTGTGATGTGTTGTGCCAGTGTACGTCCCGGATGAGTGGGAGGTGGCCAGGGAGAAGATCACCATGCACAAGGAGCTGGGCCAGGGCTCCTTCGGCATGGTGTACGAAGGTCTCGCCAAGGGAGTGGTCAAGGACGAGCCGGAGACGCGCGTGGCCATCAAGACGGTCAACGAGTCGGCCAGCATGAGGGAGCGCATCGAGTTCCTGAACGAAGCCTCCGTCATGAAGGAGTTCAACTGTCACCACGTGGTAAGAGGGACACAACTATTTGTTATTATTTGTTGTATATGTAATGCTTTGGCAATACTATACAGGAGGAGGGGGAGTGGGGGTGTTCTGATTCTTCTCATTTTTGGTATTATTTGTAATACTTTATATGCAATGCTTTGGCAATACTGTAGAGTCATGATGCCCATACAGCTTTTTGATTTGAATTGACACAGCCTTGAAATCATCACAATGAATGCTAAAAATAAACCATATGGGGCGCTCCGGTGGCATTGATAGATAGATAGATAGATAGATAGATAGATAGATAGATAGATAGATAGATAGATAGATAGATAGATAGATAGATAGATAGATAGATAGATAGATAGATAGATAGATAGATAGATAGATAGATAAAGCGCGTACCATGTTAGCTCAGGCCTCATTGCAGTGGTCGCGGGTTCAAATCCAACCCGTGGACCTTTACTGCATGTCATCCCCCCTTTCTCTCTCTGTCTCCCCATTTCGACTCTGTACTATCTAATAAAGCTTGAAAATGCCAAAAAATTATGTAAAAAAAACAAACAGAAAAAAACACATATTGTTACACTTAAAGCAGTTGTAAGAAAGTCCTTTCGCTTATTATTATTTTAACTTAGCTAAATAATCTGTGTAGATGCCTAGATAAAGGTGCCAGCAGGTCACACGCGCACAGCGGTTGTCTTTACTTTGGCAGCTGCAGACTGAGGCAGGGAGATTTTGTATATTCTCTCATTGGTGTCAGATCACAGCCTCATTAAATACGTTAAAAGGATGTGTGTTTTCCCTTTTGGAAAGCTGCTGTTGGGTAGAATACCTTACTAGCCGTACTACCTACTAATTATAAAATATACAATTATAACTTTTATACTGATCTTTGAACTCCTTTGTTGTTTTGCAATTATACAAGAAATAGACATGTATAGCAATTCTTTACTAACATGCCACTATTTACAGTATTACATGCGCCGTCAGACAGGGCACATGCATGGTGCATATAAAATGTATGTAAACCTAAGACTGCCACTTACAGATAAGCTTTGAAAAGTCAAATGTTTTTTATATCTGGGGTGTTCCTCTAGCAGTTTCATCAGCTTCTGTATAGTTAGTTGATGACAGCCGCTACATTTCCTTTGTCTCAAGCTTTGTGGGAGAATTGTGTCCGAATGCTTACTGACTGTTTTCTGTTGTCAACCTTGTCAAGATTTAATGTGTAGCGTAGATGTGGGGCACCGCTCTCGGCTCATGCCCCCCTGACTTATGCTGCATTGTGATTGGTGTAGGTGCGGCTGCTGGGCGTGGTCTCCCAGGGTCAGCCAACCTTGGTGATTATGGAGCTGATGACCCGTGGAGATCTCAAGAGCCACCTGCGATCCCTCCGCAAAGAAGTAAGCTGCTTTTACACATACACACCTACACACACACACACACACACACACACACACACACAAACACTGCAGCTCTGGGCGAGGCTGTGAATTGTCATTCACGCTAATCTGTGAATATATAGGCACATCCTGTCCCTTTTATTTTCAGTTTACCTGTATGCACATGTTCACACACACAGAGCATCCATCCAACTTTGGCTGTAGAAAGAAAAAAAAAGATGACAAAAAAATGAACATGGCGAGCAGCTTTTCATTGCTCTTTACCCTCTGACCTTCGTGCCCTCTCACTCTGCCACAGAACTCCACCACCCAGGTCTTACCGCCGCTTAAAAAGATGATCCAGATGACCGGGGAAATCGCGGACGGCATGTCATACCTGAATGCCAACAAATTTGTCCACAGAGATCTGGCTGCCAGGAACTGCATGGTAGCCGAGGACTTCACTGTGAAGATTGGAGGTAAGTCAAGTTACCTTGACTTCGGCCCCTCCCCTGGTTGCTCAATGCTGAACCCACTGCACCAGCTTTTGAAAAAAAAAACGAGTGTTTGGATTCCAGCGAGTGCCCGAGGCAGTGGAGACTTAATGTAGATGGACAGGGCGAGGGCGGAGGTGAGGGGATGGATGAGCTCTCTCTGGGTGCTTCCTCTCCCACACAGAATGAGTGATATTTAGTGGCTTCCCCCAACCTCTGTTTTTTCATTCTTTCTCCACAGATTTTGGCATGACCAGGGATATTTATGAGACGGATTACTACCGAAAAGGAGGGAAGGGCCTACTGCCTGTCCGCTGGATGTCTCCAGAGTCCCTGAAAGATGGCGTGTTCACTACGATGTCTGATGTCTGGTATGAAAACACATAACCCTCTTTTCCATTTCCCACACTCACAAGCTTGCATTATACATGTATAGACTTGCCCTAATCCAGGGGGCACGTTAAGTATTCCAGAAATGTCTTCACAATGCGTGTGGGTACGTAAAAATGGTTCATGCTTTTGGAGGCAAAAACTATAAAAACATACAGATCCCTTTTCGGGCCTATATTCTTAGCAACGATCTTCACTTGATAGTTCGAACATGCATTTCCTGCCCTGCATCCTTTCTCCGTCTTATGTGACAGCTAGTACTTCCAAAACCATGACAATCCTTTGTCTGTCAGATGGCTCTCTACCTTTTTTTTGCCAGCTTGCAGGGAAATTTCAACCCCTTTCACATTCCTTCTACTGGAACAAGTAGAATTAGTAGAGACATACAAGCTTGTTTACTAGCTCCCATGCAAGTTTTTGTTTCCCAACTCAAAATGTCCCACGGGTCAGTCCCTAAGAGTGGGCTTAAACTGCTCCAGATGTTCTCAAATGATAGGTTGCAGTGCCAACACAAACCCACCTCCACATTTGCGTTCCACATCTTCCCTCTTTGATGTTGCACAGATGATCTTCAGTGTAAGACGAACCCACTGTGGATTCTTTTGGAATCCACAAGTAGGTGACTCTTATTTTGTTGATCAAGAAAAGCTGTCTGAATGCGGCTTTGTCTGTCAGCACACAACCGTTTCTGCCAGGTCCATGGAGCGTTTTTAAGGCCGCCTCAGAGCTCAGGATATTGTTGAAAATATGAACAACACGACTGAACAAATATTGTGGTCTTTGTTAGTACGGTAACCTGAAGTTGAATTGAGGTTGAGTTTACTGTAAATACTATATACTGAGGCTTTTCCTGCAGTAATGAAATCATACCCATTCACTGACTATACATCAATAATACACACAGCTTACAGTATTCTTAATACTGAGGCTGGGTTTAGGTTTGGCATACAATTACAGAGAAGTATGTGCTGATTGCTGGTTCTTTCTATATCATTCACCAACATCCTATGCTCAGTTAATTTTGTCAGGCTACTCTTGTTCTGTCCATTACATTTAGTGGTTACAGGTGGTTACATATACTTTAGATAAAGTAGGAATTTTATAGTTATTGTAATTTAAACATCAATCAATTATTTTGGCCATTTGGGGCAAACAAATCTCCTTTGACTCAATATTAATATAAAAAAAATTGAGAAGTGTGTCTTCGAAGGACCATACAAGTCAAATATATTCTGCTTTTTATTAGCTAATTAACTGCAAATCCTGTATTGGCGATAAAAATAGTCTCTATTTAAAGATGTATTTCCATTCAACATGCACGATATTCACTGCAAAGGATATGTTAACTATAGCATGTATAGTATAAAAAACAAAAACAGTATTCAAAAGGCACCTGTCAATAAAAAAAAACGTCATGTTGCAATAGACACATACTAGGAAAGCACTTTTAGTTCCTTGAATTTAAGATTTACCGGTAAATAGAATTTAAAAAAAACTTGTGTTTTATGCCAAATCAGCATCAGATAAGAGATGAGAAGATATTTTATAAAACCGTCTAATTTCGTACCACAGGTCATTCGGTGTGGTGCTGTGGGAAATCGCCACCCTATCAGAGCAGCCGTACCAGGGCATGTCGAATGAACAAGTGCTACGCTTCGTCATGGAGGGAGGACTCTTGGACAAACCTGACAACTGCCCTGACATGCTGTAAGTCTCCTCGTATTTATGATTAATAACTATTTGAATAACTGTAACGTGTTTCAGGCCTTTCAGGTTTATGTGACATCACTCTTGAGGGATGTATTGTTTTATCCTTTACTGTCACCGCCTCACATGCCCCCTCCTCTCTATTTATAAGCTGTGGTTTCTAAAGTGTGAAGGATATCATGTGCTGTGTTTGTGTGTGCTAACGTAGATCCAAGACCAGTTCAGCCATTAACGTCACAGGTTAAATGTGGTCCATTGACGACATTGCCTCGGTGGTCAGCTGGCAGTGTGAAGCCTCGGCCCATAGAAGGGATGCCATGGGCCGTGTGTGAAAGATGCCCCCCATTCCTGCCACAGAGGAGCGGCATGGGGGCAGGGAAGACAGTCTGTCAGCAGGAGGAGTGGGAGAGACGGCATGATAATTTGTCGATACATTTTTTATTCATTAATGAATCACTCTAGCTGTTAAGATAAAAAAAAACACAGCCGACTTGTCGGCGTGCGGCACTACATATATGCATTCCTCTCCTCTCTCTCTCTCTGACCTCAATACGAAGGCATTTGGCTTTCTCCCCTCCCACTCTCCACGGCTGACCTCACCTTAGAAATAGAGTGCGAGTAGAAAAAAAGAACAGGGCCGAGTGTTGTGCAGACACAAACCTCAGGTTTCTATGGCAGCCTGACTGTTTTGTCCTGATTACAGGAGTGTGTGGATTGTGTTACAGAGGTGGTGGTGCATATGGGGTTAACTCACAGGGAGAGTCAGGGGGCTGCCTGCCGCTGATCGCCTCTGCTGTAGGGGACTTCACGGAGATTTCCAGAAGCGTAGTGAAGCCAGAAAGTCCGTACATAGACCGAACAGAATGATAAGAGCCGAGAAGGCAGGCAGAGAAACAGACTGAGGGATGACTCATATTTGGGAGAGTTTTGAATGTCTCCTCCTTGCACTGTCTTCCCCATGGTCAGGTAACTGTGGGTCACTGCTTGGTGTTCCCATGTTTCTTGTCTAGAGTTTCCCGTAGACAAAAAGTGCATTCTCTCTTGCAGGCTCGGGGGAGAAAATGAATCGCAGACTCCGCGATCATATTAAACCTCCTGATTTATTGTGGAATGTGCAGTGTCACTTACGTAAAGGGAGATTCCTGTTCAGATTTATTAAGCTTTTATCATTATTTGTTTACAGACCGCTCTGTATTTACACTGAGTGGAGGGGAAATGTTGGCTGTGTCTAGTGCAGATATTTAAGTTTTATTTTTTATAAAAGCCTGAATGCCTCTTGATTTGACTTTTGAAAGCACTGTTTGATTGCCTTCATACCAGTTATTTGCTTGTGACATTTGGCATTTAATGACGTGAGGCAAAAGTTCAGAATAATCTGGATAGGTCAAGTGTTTTGTTGACACGCACAACGCCTCGTTCACATCAGCTGTCAACATGCTTAGAGGCAGTGCATGGGGCAATATTTACCAGACGATACATTCGCAGATGTCAAGCTAAACATAGATATCAAACCCAACAGATCATGAGCAGAAAAAGTATGAGAGAGCTCCAAACTGAGGCAGCCATTCAAACGGTTGCTTACAAGTTAAAGCCGAGTCAGTAGAGCTTCATTGACGTAGCATATTGCGTTTTTTGTAATGGAATTTAATGAAACAGGTAAATTAACACAGGTGGCTCAAAAATAAAGAAAAAAAAGTGACAACACACAAATATAAGCCCTTTTTCATGCTGACAAGATGTCAAGATTTACTGCGGTGTTTGTTTTCGTCAACAAGCCTTGTGAGCAGCAAAAGATGGAGGGGGGGGGGCAGAGTTTTCAGTAGGCAGGACTGCACTAGACGGGTCACCCTGGAGCGTATTTACATGGGAGGTCTTTGGAAGGCTAGCTTTGGACATCCCTTCGTCAACTTTAAAACACTTGTCGTGCTGCTGAAAAACAAGCCAGAGCTGCACCACAACACAGCCCTCCTCCATCCCCACCCCACCCCACCCCCTGCTGCTTCAGAGTTTGAAGCGAGACGCGTGTTTAGGCAAGCTCTTCCCTTAATTCCTCTGTGCAAAGAGAAGCTGGCACCCAGCTGCAGAGGTCGTTGTACATGGCCCAGAGACCAGTGGGACAGAGGGAAGAGGAAAAATTAAAACAAGAGCGAGGGAACAGCGAGAGTGCAGGGGAGATGACTGAGGTGTTTATGTCAGCGGGCCTTAGAGAGTATTCTTAGTTTGGTTGTGTATAATTGAAGTTGCGGTGTGCGGTGTAGCACCACACACACACACACAACTGTAGTAATTCTCCCTTTTATGATGTTGTTTTGACATTCCAAAAGCTCGGCTGCCGTCCTGGCACAGTGACCTTCCTTATGATTTACTGCGCTGCTGAGAAGGCCTACATGCTACCTCACCGATCAGATTTAATGTAGCAACAAGTAAAACATATTCGGATTTTAAGCGTTCTCAATTTGACTTGATATGTGCAATTATAGGTCTAGTAGATACGAGAACCCCATTATTGAGACACTTTGTTCATTATTTAAAAAAAAATTATTCATTGTGGCATTGCTCTTGACAATTCTAAATGTATGTGGTTAGCAGAGTAGAACACCTTTATTAATAATTTACCGAGGTGTAAAGGTAGGTATTTTTGGCAGTGATTTTGACACGTTGTTGTTGTGTCATGTGTTAGCAGCTACCATCGGGCTTAAGACATATTTCACTCCCACTAAGATTCATATATTTTCAACACAATTTTAAACATAAAACTGGGCATTTTATTTGTGGTGTTGGACACTGTTTTAACAATATTATACAGTATATATCTGGTTTTCCTCTTCTTACAGTTTTTTTCAATTGCTAACCCACAGTGGGCACAACTGTAGCTCAATGTGCAAAACTCTTAACTACAGTCTGCGCTACCAACAGTCACTGCAGCTGAACAGTTCACTTCACCTGCAAAACAGGTTCAGTGCAGCAAACACTATGAACCAGCTTCATTGAGATAATACACACTGTCAGTCAGAACACACTCAGAGTATAAACACAAGCATCAAACCCCAATACACAAATTACAAACTTTTAATCTTTACAGTTAGTTATTTCACACAAATAACGTAATATTTAACGAAAGAGTGAAATTATTTCACATGAAATTGTTTATTTTATAACATACCAGTTATGTTTAGGTAAACAAAAATAAATGAAAATCAGACGTTTCCTTCAATAGATACATCTTTTTTTTTGATATTTTATTGATATTTATCTGTGTAAATATTCTATAATTGTAATACAGAAATACAATTCCTGTAATGTTGTCATTTACTGTAAGGATGCAACTCTTACATTTTTGTTTGCTGAAAAATTCGTATTACAGATTCATCTTTAGATCTTTGCAGATTGGTTTGCACCCTCAACCCTGCCTCTCTCAATGAGATACCATGATTCACAACAGGGTTTATCAGTGTAGCCCATACTGTATTTACAGTAATCAGAAAATACAGCTCTATGTCTACTTGGTCTTCCACACATTCACACTCTCACTGCCACTCTTCTCCCTCCCTCCACTCTTCATTGGTCCATATCCCCCAAAAATACTATATACTGTATATACTGTATGTTCACTAACAAGTCTAAAACAAGATACTTTCTGAGTGTTTCAGTTGAAATTGCAATCAGCAGTGTTTAAAATGCACTAGGCTGATATCCATTCTGTTTTGAATGCGTGGTTTACAGTTGTGACAGCAGTGTGTTAGCATTTGAAAAAAGTGCTGGAAATCCACAGTGTTCTGCAGGTTGTGGTTAAGCCATGAGAAAATTGTGTTTAATCAATGAAAAATGAGCTAGAGTTTGGTCCACATGAACCGCTGCTGAGCATATTGTTGTTAGAGTTTTGCACTTGTCGTTCCAGTTGTGCCCACTGTGGTTTAGCAATCGAAAAAAAACTGTAAACAACTGAATGAATTTCCAAAAAGACAACAGGAAAATGAAAGAAAGCCTCTTTTCTATCAAACATTTCCTGTAGCAGTTTAACAGTGTCGTTTACAGTATTACATTAATGTACTGTCTACAGTACTTATATCTGTTTTGAAGGATCAACATGGTGAACATGACTTTTATTGCCATAGTACGTATTTTGAAATGGACTTAAACTTCAGTGTCTCCTGCCACCTGCTGGGGAGTAACGTGAAGTCTTCCCACTCTACTGTTTCTATGGTTTACATTTTGTTTAAATACGTCCTAACACAATACTCCCATGCCCATATGTGCATTGCAATCTTTAACCTATTCTCCAAAATAATGTTCTTTTTAATAAAAATCTTCTAGAGTTCATAGTACAAAATAAACATGAGTCATTTATTAGACTTGAAACGGGGAACACATTTGCCTATGCTCTCATTGCTAACCCCCCTTTTTCTCTTTTGTGCGTCACTTGCAGGTTTGAGCTGATGCGGATGTGCTGGCAGTATAACCCCAAGATGCGTCCGTCCTTCCTGGAGATCATCAACAGCATCAAAGATGACTTGGACCCGCCCTTCAGGGAAATGAGCTTCTTCTACAGTGAGGAGAACAAGCCGCCGGACACTGAGGAGCTGGACATGGAGGTAGAAAACATGGAGAACATTCCACTGGACCCTGCATCCACCAGGCAGCCCCCCACCTCCGCCCCATTGTCGGGGTGTACGGGGGGCACGCCGCCTCCTTCCACCCAGCAGCTGTCCCCCATGCAAGGGCCGAGTACTCCACTACTGGGGCCTGTGTCGGGGCCCTCCTCCCCCGGCCCTGTTGCCTCAGGCTTGGCGTCCCCAGGCCAAGCCCTGGACAAGCACTCAGGACATGTTTCGGCCAACGGGCCTGTGGTGGTGCTGCGGCCCAACTTTGACGAGTTGCAACCCTATGCACACATGAACGGGGGCAGAAAGAACGAACGGGCGTTACCACTGCCCCAGTCGTCGGCCTGCTGATATCAGACCAGCCCCGCCTCCTCCTCCTCCTCCTCCTATCCTCCTCTTACACAGGGTAATACAAAACCTCTCCTCCATCTTTGCGGGGATGAATGGATGAGGTAACTAATGACTTACTTCTACTGTGTGCCAGTAGACAGTCTCTCTGCTCCTTTAAGGGTCAAACACGAACTCTTAAAAAACTGAGAGGTAGCACAGAAACCTGCTAAAGCGTTTGGAGTTTGGTGGATCAGACTCGACACTGGGGAACTCCTTCCTGTGCAGCCTGTATTTCAGTCTTTGTTACATGAGTCCATCGAGAAGGAAAAACAACTCAGACATGTATTCAGACTGACAGATTTAGACATGAACTTTAAAGAAAATATTTTTTTTAGCATATCTGCCAGCAAATCCAACAGAAGAGCACTTTTTTTCCTGATGATTTCAGAGAGGATGTTGTGGATAGCTGAGTGTGTATTTATACAAACACGTGATTCTCTATAATATGGTATAGTTCCATTTCTAAATGACTTCCCATCAAAATGACTTTGAGCAGACTGGCTCATGTCATGTGAGGATGCCTCAAATAGAACGTTTTGGACTAAGGTCTTTTCATTTTCCTGTTGAAATTTTTTCTATGGGTAAAGATCCCGTCAGGAGCGGGTTGAATAGGAATAGGAGGGCCCGTCGCGTGTCTGCCAAACAATTGCCAAATCAAGCTTTCTCCATCGGTTTCGTACAGATCTGCCTTCTTGTTTAAGGCTGTGATTTAGAGTTGAAGAAAGTCTGTCTGGGAAGTCATACCAAAATAATTTGGTGGTATTAAGACTTCACACTCATATTTAGTTTGGTGCAGCTGTGTGTGTGGGAACAATTGGTTTATAATAATTGGCAATAACCGGCAGTTATTAAACCTAATGTAGTCAAGTAACCACTAGTCTGTCGATACAATTACATCATGACAACACAAGTCTTAGATATACAAATGACCAGGTTAGAATTCATATTTGTTGCATCATTTTCTGTGTTTTATGATCAGCTGTGTTCATAGGACATGCGGCAGATCAAAGCTTTTACTCTTGCACTTTAAACCAAATGAGAGGGGTTCATCTTAACCCTCCTGTTATCCTCAAATATTACTAACACATTTCACCCTTGGGGTCAATCTGACCCTAGGGATATTTTGCCTCCAGAAAATGATTTACAGAAAATTGTTGACCAAGTTTTTGTGTTTATTTGTTGAATACATAAATAAGCCCTTGTTAATGAAACCTATCAGTGAGTTCTCTAGCGCCACCATCACCATACAAAATATTGTACTTGAGATGATAATTTTAGAGGGGAGGCATGTGTACTTGGGAAGACTTGGAAATGATCAACTCGCAAGCCTACGTACATTGGCTTACTCATTTTGGCGGGAATTCACCCCCCATCCTTCCCCCCCATTATGTATCCACTCAAAAGTATCAACTTTGCACATGCAGGTGTGGGGATGTTAGGTCACACACACAGACTGACACGTTTTACACAGCTAAAACAGCTTGGGGTCAAATTGACCCCAGAGGAACACCAATGCGTGTAATATCCGTCCAGCGCATTGAAAAGATTTCATCATAATAATTTTATGGTTAACACTAGAACCGCCAGCATTCTATTTATACCTAGAACCGCCAGGCGGGTCAAATTGACCCGTGCATTTCTAGTGTGGTATAAAGTCATAAATTAGTTTGTTTAATAATCATTTGTGTTTTGGACCTCTTGTTTTATAATCTAAGTATCTTTAAGAACACTAATCACGTTTCGTGGCGACTCAGTAATGAAACTGAAAGTAAATATAATATCGCAAGTATAGTAGTGAAAACAGAAGGTCAAAACAGCGCCCAAATGAGCTAAAATCCTAAATACAATAAACAGTAACATGGCAAACTTATTTTTAGGTAAGCTCTAATTGATTATTCATTAATTTTTCCCCACGTTGACATGTTTTGAGGCGGAGGATCCCTCCGTCGCTCTCTGTCCGGCTCACAGACAGCACTCAGCTGTCTGTCAGTTGAGCTGCGAGCCACGGTGTGTGGAAGACAGCGCTCAGTTCTGATCTCTCGCTATCAGACTGGCATCACTCATTTCACTTAGTAATTCTAATGTTGTTAGGTATGTATCTTCATCTCTAATTTATTGTAAGTGTTTATGAATGACTGCACGTACAGTTGTCAGATCGCGGACCCCAAACAATGCCGTTGCCTAGCAACCTGCTCGAAAATATTTCATTTTCCTGTGCGGGTCAAATTGACCCAGTGTGGCGGTTCTAGGTATAAATGCCTGTTTTTTTAATCCAGTTTAATTGTGACTTTATTTAACCATAGGGAGAGCATCACAACACAATTTTAGGAAAAGTCAAAGAGTTGGGGGCTTCAATATTTCGTAAAAGTATAGTTATGGGCAGTTGAAAAACCGCCACGGGTCAAATTGACCCCGTGGCGGTTCTAGTGTTAATCAGTTGTCTCCATCAAATTAGGAAAAGTCATGAAATATGAAGCATATATTTTTGATTGATAAACATAAAAATTGACCCCAAGGATATTAGGAGGGCAAAGAACTATTTTAAAATGTCATTATATATTAAGTTAAAACTATTAGTTGATCAGAAAAAATTCTACATTTTATTTTTTAAACAAAAATTTCAACATTTCAGAAGTTCCAGCTCCTGAGGATTTGCTGCTTTTTTTGTCTTATGTGTAGTTAACTGAATGCCGTATGTTTGAGGTTTTAGGCAAGCAATTTCAACACATCACTTTCGGCATTCCTCACAATTACCAAGCAATCGAGAAAAGAATTAGCAGATTGATTATTACATTTTAAAAGCCGGCATGCCCTCTGCTGGCGATGGGCTTAGCTGCGCCACCAAAGTTGATTCAGTTCAAAGCATGATGAAAAAACCTTTTCGACATCATCACTTTCATCTTTTGAACATCTGAGGGAAGCACACGTGTATGAATTTGAGTCAGTCAACTCTGAATCACAGCCTCGGTCTGTCTTTGTTTTTTCGATTAAGAAAAACAAAAAATCCAAACAAAAAATCCAAACGAAGCATCAAAGCATCTTAAGTCTCACACTGCAAATCACTGAACTTCACAATCAAGGGATAAAAGTCGCATTGATTCAAACCATATCCAAGATGTTTTTCTTAAAAGTGCGCACTTGACGTCGGAGGTACTGATACTGCTGTTCGAATGAAATAGCACCACGAGCATCGCAACAAAGAGTCGAAGATCTGAGACTGAAAAACGAGGAAAGCGTTGGATCGGATTTTAGTAGCCCAGAGACGACTTTTGATTCACAGCGGGTCTCTTTTTGGAATAGTCATTAGTTTCTCTGCATTTCAAACACATATGAAGGTCTTACAGTTGTATTTTAGACTGCAGGATCGTTTTTATACACATCATTGGTTTTGTCACTTTTAAAAAAACCTTTTTACGGTTCAAAATGTTTGCCTCTATGTCTGTACAGAACAAAGCTGCTATTTTATTCTTTTTCTCTTTTTGGATGTTATATATATAAATATATATATATAGAAATCCTTCAGGTTTGGTATTTTATGGTCTCCACTACAGTCCATTTCTTATATCTTCAAACTCTGTTTAAAATAAAATAAAAAATAAAATAAAAAAATAAGATGATTTAGATATAAAAAAAAATTTTTTTCTGTTACCCCAAAAGGTTTTCTGTAACACTATATTTTGCTCATTGCCTTTTATTTTTTATGAAATCTTTCCTCCTGTATTTGTTTTGTGGATGTCTATATTATTATTGTTATTATATTATTATTATTTGGAATGGACACCTTAACTCATCGTGTGAGAGTGTACTTTCTGCACCCTTTTTTGTACTTGTTGTCTAGCACTGCGCCTAGCATTGCCCCCTAGGTCGCAACTCAATCTCAGGTCAAAGTAAAGGCTTTGCTTTCTCCACACATTCTCATGATCGTCTTCTACTTGTCTCAGCTTGTACCCCCCTCCCCCCCATCTTCCTTCCTCTCATGTTTTGTTGAGCCCAATAGTGTCCTAACTCCTTCCCGCTGGCCCCTCATTGACCTTTACATCATACTGTACCTGCCCACCCTCCTTCCCGGTGCCTCCTTTTGAAGTCAGGATCAGCTCCAGTATACAAGATATTTACTTTATACCAGATCTGGTATTTTAACCCATCCATTTCCTGCCTTCTCTTGACTCAACAGGGCTAATTGGGTGGTCTTGTTTGCCTTAATTATGCCAACCATTCGAAAATCAGTCCCTCGTCTTTTTTAATTTTTTATTATACTTCAACATATCCAGAGCGCAATACACCGCCCCTTCTGCTGAAGTTACTTCTTCAAAGCGAGAACAGGTCTTTTTTGTTTGTCTTTGTAAATCACAGCTTCTGAAAACCAAAAAATATAAATACATTTAAAAAAAGGATGGGTTAAAAGTCCAGGGAAGGGAAAACGCATTTCAATGCCATGAATGGAAAAGGTCTTAAAAATGGAGGCTGAACAGTGAAAGGTTTTTTGAAGGATTTCTCCTCATCTTTTTGGAATTGTTGCCTGGTGATTTTTCTTTTTCCTTTTCAATTTTTTTTTCTTCTGTAGGAGTGTTATTTATTTATTTTTTATTTTCCTTATGTGATATCAGTTTAAATCACTGTATAAATGCCCCATGATTCAGTATAAAGTTGGATTTTTTATATGTATTTTCTTTGGTGTCATGAATGGGGGATTTTGAAAAAAACACATATTTTTTTCCGATTCAAGTATACAGTATATCTACCTCACACTTTTAAAATATATGTATGCATATGGAAAACAAGTACATCTCACTCTTTCTCATAATTTTGTATATAAACCTCATCATTAGGATAAAACCCACAGGGATCTAGATAAACCTCTCAAAGCGGAACTAGGACAGGAGATGGAATATCTGTGTGGCGGTTGTAAGTTTCAGCCCACTGATGTCTGGCCCAATGTTTTAATGAAAAGTAAGTTCATAACTGTTTTGAAACAAGTTTTAATTGTTGTTGGGTATTTATTTCAGTAAAATCTTGCAAACTACATCAACCCACACCTTATCTTGACTGGATATTTCACAGCATTATAAGACTCAGACAAAGTACAGTACAGCATGTGACAAGACAAATGGCCAACAGCAGGCATTCCATCTCCATTGACTCCAATCGTCACAACAACCTTAAATCCTCGTTTTAAAGTTTAAACGTTAATTTCCTCATCCAAAAATGCATTTGTATAGAAGTTGAAAATGTTATCATGGGGAATATTTAAAAGGAAAGGGAAAAATGTTTTATTGACCTCCAAGGAAGAAAATGCCTTTGCTTTTTACCTGCAGCCTAAATGGCTGCAATGTTACAGCACAACCCCAAAATTCACTACTTAAGTTGCTAGCAGCCAGATGTTCACACTCTCAAAACATACTTAGGTTTACATGTACAAAAGAGTATTGTGAATTTAACAAGAACATTTCTGTACTTTCTGCAAACAAACCTGCAACAAAATCTTGTATTGTCCCCAAAAACTAAAAGGTTTGAGCGTGAAGGTGTCAAGATCTTTTTCATCTCATAGCTTTTCATTAAAAAAAAACTCCTGGACAGTGCTGTCTCAGAGCGAGGACTAGAGGCATGAAATAATTAGCAAAATTGTGTTTTAATTGTAACCAAAAAGCAATAAAAAAGAAAAAAAGTAGATTTTGAAAAGGCCACTAGGCGACATCGAATGTGAAATCTGGGTGCTCAATCTATATAGCATTTATTCCGTACATGATTTAAGAGAATAACAATCAAAGAGCGTACAACCTTTTGGTTTAAACCTAATTGCTGCTGAATATCACATTTGTACACAAATCACCACTGACTACACAACAAACTTGTGTAGTTACTTAACATATCTTTTTTTCTTCTTCTTCCGGATTGATGTACATGTAGCGATAAAAATACAAAACATTAACAACACAATTCTAGGTAGCAGTTCTTGGAGTAGATATTACAATGAACTGTTGAGAAGCAATTTAGCCTACTCTTCGTTTACTAGTTACCATCAGATACATACACCTGTCACAACTGCAGCATTTAAAAGAAACGTGGACATACATAGGACAGGGATGTTGTGTAGATTACGGGTAGTCACTTTAAAGAGCAAACAATACAATTGGAAAAAGATGATAGACCTACTGTATGTTTACAGCTTAGCTTTTTACAGCCTTTTTTTTGTTGTTGCATTAACCAGATTTGATCTAAACTAACCTATAAAGCACTCCGCTCTTCAGAATGTTCTTCATGCAAACCTCAGGTTCATGGAGGATGCATCAGTGCATTCAAACCGCAATAAGAAGTTTGAGGTTCTTCATTATCATGCCTGTTTTCATGATTTGCATTACTTTACCTTCTGAGTGGCCCTTTGGGTCAACCGCTATTATTTTATTATTACAATACTTTCACAAAATCTGTGTTCATTACCTGATTGGGGATAGAAATAATAATAAAAAAAAAAAAAAACTTCACTAGACTGACTTTTTTCAAGCTCTGTATCTGAGGCCTCAAACGTTATTTCACACCTATAGCTGAGATGGTGGTATTTTTGACATGCCATCTCCAAATGTGTATCAAAGATACTCTTGTATTTTCTTTTCTTTTTTTTTCTGAAATTTTGAATAAAAATAAACGAATGAGAACTATGACTGTGGCCGCGCTTTCTCGTACACGTCATTCAGTGACATGGCGTCTTGTTTATGTGGCGTGAACGCTCTTTATTATAGGTTTTTACCTCACTGTCATCGTCTCTTGGTGCTGTTTGTGAAGGGTCCTCTAGCTGCTCGAGCATAGTCTGAATGAGGCTCTGCAGCAGAGGTGCCAGTCTGTCAGTGGGGGTCAGGCTGAAAGATGAGGGGACGTGGGTGAGGGCTGCTCTCCTCTGACCGTGGTACAGCGAACAGTAATAGGCTAAATCACAGAGGTACCTGAGAAGGAGGGCGGAAAAGCATTATCTATTTTTCTTAGAGTGTCTGTCGACACTCTAGTCTAGTGCAATAAAAGATGCCTACCTGCCAGCGTCTCTTGAATAAATGACGTCCGTTCTTGCTTGTTTGAACTCTTTGCAGACGGCCCTCATGTTAACGGCCGAGTCCAGTTTCTCTAGTCCTCCTTGCTCCTTCAATACAACATTGACTTTCAGGACAGAAGCCGCACACGTTCTTGTCTCTGTATCCGCTGTTCTTCCCCGTTTGCTCCAGAATGATAACATTAGAACCTCTGGCTACACCCAGATGTACAGCAAACTGGGGCACACACACACACGCACGCACGCATGCACACACACACACACACGCACGCGCACACACACACACACACACACACACACACACACACACACACACACACACACACACACACACACACACACACACACACACACACACACACACACACACTAGGCTGATATTCATTTCCTGGATACCTACCACAACCCTCACCATAACTTGTCCTTGCCTAAACCTCAGCCTAACTATAACCATTGACCCAATACTCTGTTTTAGTTAGGAAAATGGCCTTTGTCCCCATTACCACAAACCGTCCACAATCAACTGGTTTTAAGTCTTATGTGGGTCCCTGAAAGTGACTTAAGTCAAAAATAAACACACACACACACACACACACACACACACACACACACACACACACACACACACACACACACACACACACACACACACACACACAGACAGTGGAGTGGGTAAAGTAAGATATTCACCTGCTTGCACAATAACCTCAGTGTATGCTTTAAGACACTTATTATCTCAACCAGGGGCTGTAACTACCAATGAGGACATGTCCACAGTAGAGTTTCTAAGAATTTAGGGGTTTTAGCAAATAATTAAATCAGATTCCTTATAGGTAAACAAATACATTATTCATTAACAGAGTCATTATTGTTTTCCTGGTGTTATGGATTAGTCTTCGAAAAAGCATTTAGACATACCTGTATATAAAAAAAACGTTTTGGTATCTGCTCTAAGGTGGACTTAGTCAGTATTTGGAAACATATATGTTCTTGACTCATACACTATTGTTTTACCTTTGGGTTAAGAGTTTGCCAAATCTCAGCAATAATTTGCTGTACCTCTAAACATCAGTCTTGTCTCCCAATCCGACTGACTTCAAGTCCTTAAATCATGAAATATGAAACATTGTAAGTCCTTATTACCTTACAAAGGGTATTTAACACTGACCGGTAGTTCAGTAGCCTAGTTTTTTTTCTCAAACATTACCTGTGCTGCTATCCAGCTGGGGTTCACTAAGAACTGTCTGAAAGGTCCAAAACCTTAATAAAGTGATGCAAAAACACTTTCAAACAAACGCTGGGATGAATAGCTCGTTTGTTCTTGAGTAGGCCTTAACATGTCTTACTTCACCAGTGACGACCACAGTTTCGCTTCCATTCATAATGCGGCCAGGTTTAAACGGTCAGAAACTGTCAAGCTATGCTTCTCCAGCTTGTTGCGCACTTCATTTCAGGACCCTGAAAAACAAGCAATTCTTATTTTAGTTTCCGCAACTTACGTTGTGTCCGCCTGGGGGAGCTGTTCCTCGACAATTAAATGGAAGAAAACCTGTGGTGAAGCATTCAGGTGCCTTCGGGAAGTATTGACATCCTTTTTACAGGTCTTACGAGAGATACAATGAATCGGATATGCATTTTTAATAAAATGTAGACATTTATTTCCTACTTTTTATTTATTAATTTGAAAAAAAAATAGGCTACGTTTGTTTTTAAGTGGTCTAAAACCATTCTCACAATCACAATGTAAAAAAGTGTTGCCTTTATATCTATACAGTGACACATCTGCATATATAGACTACTTTCCCCCAGTGTCCGAAACAGTATTCAGTTCCTTTATTTCTTCCTCTTTAGTCTGTTGTTTTTGTTAATTGTTCTGGCAGAATAGTTTTAATTAAAGCTATTATATTATTTGATTATATATCTACAGTAACGTATAAGAGTTTAAGTATTTTAATTACTTTTTTCATTTGATTATTGATAGGCTATAAGTATGGCTTTAATTTAATTTATCGTATTACATCCATACCAATAAGGCTTATTCACAGTTATAGACTACGTCATATTTGTTGGTCACTGTGAGATCAGAGTCTTAATATTTCAGACAGCCCGTGAATATAGCATAACATCTGCCAGGGCGCGTTCGGGACGATCCTGTGAGGCAGGACCCGCCCTCATCCTCCTCCTGCACTTGTCAAAGTGCGCTGATAGAAAATAAGCCTTCATCACATTCGTTGCTCACAGACGCACACGCAGATGACAAGGAGACAACCTGTCTCTAAACTTCGTATACAAACAGGATATTTTTCAAAACTCACTTCTCATTATTTGATGCCAAAATGTTGCCTTTCAAGACAACTTATGAGGGAGGAAGACGACAGCTGCAGGAGCTCAACGGCAGACTTGCCCAGTATCTTTCCAGAACCAAGCAACTGGAGGAGGAAAACGGACATCTCATCGCCGAAATAAATAAACTCAGACACGCCAAGACGGCGGAATTGGAGCCGAGGTGCAAGGGCGAGATGCGGGACCTGAGGAGAATGGTGGAGCAGCTGTCGCTTGAAAAGTCCCAGGCTGAGATGGAGAGGGAGAGGCTATGGCGGGAGTTGCAGATGGCCCAGTCCCTGTGCAGCGAGCAGACTGGGGCGTGGAGGGAAATCGGCGGCGATCTGAAAGGCTGCGAGCAGGAGCTTCACCACGCTCACCAGACCAACAGTGAACTTCAGGAGCGTTTATTTCAGCTACAGAACGAGTACAAATGCTTGGAGGACGTGCACAGGCAAGATATGGCGCATCTGCGGCGTCAGGTGGAGTCCCGGGTGGTACCCATCATCACGCAAACTTATCGCGGTCCTCCGGTGGCCTCTACGGCAGAGGTTGAAGAGTATGCACGCTGTATGTCCGAAAGATGGATGGAGACCTTTGAAATGTACCAGCAGAAGGTGGACGAAATGGAGCAGTCGATTAAGGCAGACCAAGAGAGGCTGACTGACATGCAGAGAGAGAAGATGCTCTACGTGTCGGAGTTGGACAAATTACGCAAAGACGCGAAAAAGCAAGGCCAGATCCAATCGCATCTCGAAGAGCAACTGATGCACATGCAGGACCAATTCCAGATGGACTGTGGTGAATATCAGGTGAGGAAAAAGCCTGTCATAAAACCTCTATGGTAGGGCCTCTCTCAGCCCTACTCTGTTATTTTTCTGGAGTGAACCAAGGGTTATGGGATTATTTATTTTATCCCAAAATACATATTACAATACAATAGAATACAATACGAATTTAAAAATACACAGACCGAACAATCTCCCCTTCATCCCACTGAGCCAAGAGGGAGGGGGGTCTGCTCCCTCTTGTACCTGCCACACCCACTGTTCTTAAAGGCGCTGATGCAGCTTTCGGTGGCTGCTACAAATGATCAAACTGATTCTTAACCCTAAACCATTGTCTAAATAATTGTAATATCATCCTCAGCTAGGCTGAAATTCCTGAAACAGGAATAACATGTACACACGTGCAGTACATGTATGTGTCTCTGAAATGAATGCAACTCTCCCCACCCCAATACTTAATGGCATTACCAACATTACCAGCCTTGACAAACTTGTGTTCCCTTGCCTGTCAAAAGCATGGGATCTTGAGCGCAACTTTCGACCTCAGTTTAAAAGGATTGAATAGCTGTAATAGTAAGACGCCATTTTACCAACCCTGTACACTATAGCTGTTAGACACCAGCCACTTAAACCAATAAGCTGTCACACTTACAAATCCTTATTAGCCTCCTTTTGCAGTCAGTTACACATGACTGCAATGGTCATACACTGTAGGTTAAGGCTTCGATGTTTTAGCAAAAAGGACACCCGTCACAGTATAACCCCCCACTGATTTACAATTGAGCAAGAAACCTGTGGTAAGATGTCAGATGTTATTGGAAAAGGCTCACACTCAAAGGGGCTGGATTGATAGTTCCAAATGATTAATGCAGACTGTTAACAAGATCAGAATCTGACTTGGAAGTGTACAGCCAGTTCACTGTCCCTTTGCATTAGAAATCAACGTAAATAAGCGGTGGGGACCCCACACAGAAAGAAAAATTATTAACCAAGGAAACAACATTGTAGGCTCCAGTAAAATAAAACATAGTTAAGCATTTAATGGTTAACAAGGGAGCAGAATGATTACAGTATTTTCATTTAAATTGCAGTCATAAACAACAATAATTATAAGAATAAAACCACCCACTGGACCGCTAACAGACTTGTAAATGTAACTATGTGCAAAGTGAAAACTTATTAAATTAATTGTTTCCCGCTTCTTTTTTTTGCTTTTCTTCCGTCCCTCCCCCTCCAGATGATTATTGAGCAGCTGGAGCAGGACAGGAACATGATGGCCAAAGGTATTGAAGAAAAGATGCAAGAGCATCAGCACCTTCTCCAGCATAAAATGGATCTGGGCTTTGAAGTGGCTGCCTACAGGTGATAAAACATTATTTATTTTGTTGTTCAGTCAAAAAACAGATTCTCAAATGATCACTTGGAGTTGAATAAATGGACCTTTTTCCCAGCAGATATTTTAAAATAGTAGGGAAAATGTGTGTTACTAATAACATAACAATGGCTGCATTATATTCAAGTGTCCCAATGAGCCAGCACCTCTTCTTTTCATACTGTGACATGTCAAAATGTCCCCAGGGAGAAAGGCCTACGGAAGCCAAACATTGGTGCCAGAAAAAACAAAAGTACTTGTTAAGAGGATTTAACCGATACTCAATCACAATGAGCTTCTTAGACCAAGCTTGATTTAAACTACCAAGTGAAAACAACTGGGACCAAGATATTTTCAAATTATGATGAAAATATACTTTGAAATATGAGTACATGTACAAAACTACAACCTTGGAATTTCTGGCTTTAACAATAGTAGCCCGCCTCTGACTAAAGCTACTCTTCACTTAATTAGTGATTTCATCGAACACATGAGAAAAAAACAGCTGCTTCCGTCCTGCTGCTCTTGGCATTAAGTGCTCTCCTCTGTCAGGTTTACTGAAAAGTAGTAGCTCACATTTACCTTCTTATAAATACCACGAGGTACTGCTCATGCATTTTTTATAGAGTTGTTTAAACTTTCTCTGTGGTTTATTTGAAGTGTTCCCAAAGCAAGACACATTATATCTGGCATTTCATATCCTGTAATAGCATGCTATGTCTAGTGCTCATTCCTATTATAGCCAAATTCACACATGGTCACATTCTAACAGACTATTTTTACTGAAAGGCAAAGTTATTTATAAAGCAGTAAATAAACATACTGTCTTTCCCGTTTGAAGGTGTGAGATCCTTTTTTAAATTTCCAGTTAACCTTGTAACATCACAACCTATACCTCATATCACATATATACCATCTTTAATCGTTGTTTAAGTTGTTGAGGGAAACCCAACGTTTATTATAAGGAAGCCATGTCCCAGGAAGTTCTTGATTCTCTATCTACTCCAGTGTGTCTCTATATGGGAGACTGTCCACTGGCACAACTGGTTTGTTTTGAATTTTTATAATAGACAGAATGTTTGTAAAGAGAAGTGGCAGTGGCATGCGATATTGTGTGTCACGAGTCGGCTTATGCTTTGGGATTCAACGGGAAGGGTGAGCAGCCCTGCATTGTAACTTATTTTTAGGTCAGTCTTTCAGATGGCACTCTCCGGAAAGGTTGTTCCCTTTTGAGTCACTTTGGTTTGCTGTTGTATGTTTGTTGAAGCATGGCCAAGGAAATAATTATTGCAGGGTGTTTGATACAAGAAGACAGTTGCTTGTTATGGTATTGATGATTACCACCGTATATGGCCAGGTTCTGTGTTCTTAGCGTCTTGTAAGCCTGTTTCAATAGTTTGAGAGGGCTGAGATGGCCGAGCTGAACGATGTACACCATCATGTGAGGTATTTGTCTTTGATTTGTTTTTATTTACATGTTAAAAAAGAAAATATGTTGAAATCTAGAATAACCAGTGATTTATAATGACTTATTTTTTATTGTCGTCAAATGTGTTTTGTCTTCTGTCTTGTTTTTCAGAACTCTTTTGGAAGGTGAGAGAGTGGGTCTGCAAGATGCTCATAGGAGGGGGACTCAACATCAAAGAGAAAGAGTAATAGGTACAGTATTTATTAATTATAATAATGTATTAGTAATTATTCATAGCTGGTAAATGGTCACAAGGGTACATTGTAAAACAAGTTTTAAATTAAAGATTCTACATTTTGGGAAATATGATGATTTGCCTACATGCAGATGAGAAGATCGATTCCACTCCTATATCTGTGTAAAATAAAGAGTTTATGGTTTTATGGGGGTTTCTGTGCTGCACTATTTTATGGCCGGGAGCAGTTACGTCCTGGGGTCTTTACTGATTACTTGGCGACCTCACAGGGATTACAAGCCAGTAGGAATATGTGATAGACTGGCAGAACTCACTTATGTGAGCTTTAGACATGCTTGTAGGCAACTACCTTCTCTCTGTTTGCAGTACTTATGTGAAGGTAAGCTGCTGATGGCTCCAGCTTTGTATTTTCATCTACCTCTTGCTTAAAAAGTGAATGAGCAAATTTTCTAAAATGTCAAACTATTCCATTTAGTACTTACCTAATTGTTCATGCTAATTAATTATCTGCCTCAGATATCAAGATGCCTGCGCGGCCCTACACTCCAAGAGCTTCCTCCTTAACTACCAGACAACACATGGATTTCAGGTACACGCAACCAACTTCAACCCTGAGAAGATCCCCCGTGCCTCCCTCTGGATCCATGAGTCCCTCTAGGGTCATTCCCATTACGGTTACAGAAAGAGAACGCAACCAGAGTCCTGCATCCAGAAGAGACATGATCTCATTCACCAAAGCTCGGGCTGCCACTTCTGCCCCTTTTACAACCACCACCACCAGCACTACTGCCAAAGATAAACAAACAGGTCAAAGTGAAAATAAAATGTGTCAAAAGACAACTGCGGAGGAGAGAACTGTGAAAATCAAACAGATCACAGAGTCCTCTAATACTACAACAACTACTGAGACAACATCAATGAGAGTGGTGTCGCCGGCAATGATGAGTCTGAACATGAAAACTGAGACAGAAAGCAGAAAGCAAGTTTCTGATGAAAAAGAAAAAGATCATGTTTATGGAGACAAATTCACCAAAAAGTGGCAAAAAGAGTCACTGATAGGCCCAAATGAGAAAAAGATATTAGACACTGTAGCTGTAGAAGAGATCATTGAGAAAGCGATAAATCCAGCAGGTTGGGAAGATGAGGGAGAATCCAAGGTAAGGTATCACGTGGAGAAAAGGCAGCAGGAGGATGGCACAATAAAGACACAGATTGTGCTGGAGTCCAGAGTTGAGGAAGAGATGGATATTTCGGAAGACATTGCACTTGACAAACTACTGAGCCAAGGGGTCCAGAAGGTATCACTGGAAGACATCAAGGACACAGCAACAGGAAACATGATCAAGAACCTGCTAAGTGGCCTGCAGGGAGGTGAAGACATGCAAAATAAGTCTGTCAGTGTGGAAATCATTGAAGAACCAGCAGAGTCTCACAGTGATGAGGAGCATGAGGCTGAACAGAAGTCCAGCTCTACTCTTCACGAGCCCTCCTCAACATATTTCCAAATTGAGGAGCTAGAAAATGTCCCTCAAGATGTTCAATTTCAGAGAAGTGACAGTGCTGCCATGAAGACCTCAATGACAGACACAGATCATTGCAAGGGTGGATCTAATCAAGTTCAAGAGGTGTCTAGAGAGAGTGACTCTTCACTTTCCCATGACCAAGAGCCTCATGAGTATTTCGTCTCCACTCCAGATGATAATGTTTCTGAAACTGAGGAGGGTGGTGGCATCACCTCCTATGGTCATTATGGTCTAGTTGATGACCTGTCAGATGAGAGGTATTATCAAGATGAAGATCTTCCCCCAAGAAGAGTGATCGTGGAGGAAAGTAACGAATACAAGTACATGTCAGGTGATCACTCGTTTGTAAAAGGGAGTTCCCAGTTCCCAGAGTGCATCATTGAAGAAGAAGTTCGTGTCTCGCCTGAAGTGCAGGAGTCAGTGCTTGAGTTCCTGAGAGAGGACTCTTTAGAACCAAAAGATCAGCTGAAGGGAGCTCTGGAGAAGCTACAAGGTTCAGTGTCTGGTCCATTGAGGGAGGAGTTGGCTTTCCTCACACAAGTGAGTAGTCCTCAGAATGTTGCTGTCAAAAAAGTGCAACATTCAAGTGACAATGGCACCATGACTATAGTTGCGGAACTGAACGTCTCTCAAAGCCTGGAAGACTCTGGACTGCTGGAGGAAGATGATCTATCTGAGGAGCAGATAATGGCACATCTCAGATCTTCCAACCTAGGGTTTGAGAAAGTCTTTCAAGGTGGAGCAGGAGGGGGATACAGCTTCAAAGTTTCCAAAGAAGAGGATATTGCGTACGGTGAAGAGTTTGAAGGCTTCACTAACCAGGGAGAGTCTGCATCTGAATTCACAGAGAAACATATTAAACTGGGGCCATCAGAAAAATCCTTCACCTTCCAGATGGGCATGCAGGGCAGTCTTGCTGAGGCAACCTCAGAGCAAGATCTGCAACCTCAAATCTTGGAGACCCCAGTGAAGATTTCTCACGAGAAAAGAATTGCAACTGTTTTCCTTGAGAGCCCGACAGATGATTAAAAGATAATCTATTCAGAAATATTTTGATATAATGAGTTTGGTGCACTTTTCCTGTACCTGCTAAAAATGTGTCACCTAAAACTTGGTGTACTTAACTGCACCTCATGATTCAAGGAACATTCAGTTTTGCAGTTAAAATGACCAGATTAATACATTATATTTGTATGTCAATTATTGTGGCAGTAAAACTAATATGGGATATCTTAAGTTAGAATTGTAACATCTAAATATTACAGCAACTTGTTATAAAAGCAACGCCATACTGATGCTAGTACGCTGGTACGTGTTAACCTTTATATCGATTGCAGTTGATCTTACAAGAGTTTATGGTTTATATACTTCTATATTCTTATACTAACCTGTGCGGTACTGTTTAATCAGCTTTTTGAGAGATTAACAGCACCCAATGAGATAACCATCACACCATCACTATCTGCTATGTTGTTGAATCTACAATATACTTAATCAATATTTAACACAAGCCAACACATGACAGTAAAGAGCTATGTGGTGCTGTGCACTGTTTGCAGATTTGAGCTTTTATTTTTATTTTGAGTTGGGCACTGCTGCCAAATTGAACAGTTTTATTATGTACTGCATCATGGGATACATTTTTTTTTAATGCAGTAGCCAGTGACATGTACAGAATATAGTTAAGCATGTAGCTGAGGACAGTATAGTGGGAGTGGGGGAAAAGATTTATGAGAAGGAAGTTTGTATTAGGAAATTTTAAGGTTTGAAAGAATGAGAAGAAGTTGCAGAATCTGAATGAGTTAGAAATGAGTCACTGATGTTGGATGAAGTGGAAGTGTTGTCAAAGAAAAACCTGGTTTTGATGAACAGTATGTCTTGCCTGAACGCCTTTTGCTTGTAGACGTGTTGGTTATCACAGTGTTGGCTTGAAGGATTCAACTTTGCTCTAACTGAAGAGTGTTTTTATGACCGTGACTATTTTTAGATCATCAGTTTAGCAGCATCGACTGTTCACTAGGGTTTGTTGTGGTGTGTACAAGTTGCAGAGGCATGAATGGTCCACTATGAATCCAGTCCGGTTACATGTTCTGCAAATTTACTATTTGTCATTATTGAGCATATATCTTCACACATTAACTGTTTGGCACTGTACTGTTTAATCAAGTTGCCACTATGTAATGTTTAGCATGAATGCCAAGCTTTTATGAATATATTCATAGTTTGAAATTCACAAAATGGAACCTCAATTAAAAAGACTTGCATTTAAGTGCCCAGATACAGCATATTTTGAAATACATTTAGATTTTTTCTGCAAACTGCAAAATTTAAACAAAAACCCTATTACATTAGTGCAAGTACATTTTGGCTGTATATGCACACAGTATAATCTGGATACTATGTGTCATTTCATAGCATAACAAATGTGTACATCAGCATCTAGAACATCTATTGATGTATAAAGACTGTTAAATGAGTCAAATATTCAATGTGTTTGTCTCCATGTAACCCAACATCATTGCTTTTATTGACATGATTTTTATTGAACTTTGGATAAAAATGTTGCAGGCAGCCCTTAAATGGAAATGAATTCATATCTTAATACAATTAAAACTTATTGTGGATACATTTTCTGAGCACGAGTATTTCTTCAAAGCTACCTTATTTCACCTGATACACAAAATAATATACTGCTAGTGGACTAGAACAATTGAATTGAAGAGATATACACATTTCTTAAAAAAAAGAAGTAATGAAGTAGTTCTTGGTCCAAACCTACAAGGTTATTGTAGTGACAAAATAAATAAAGGATATTTCAAGAGTCAGACATATCATTTCCATCATCGCCACTGGACGGAACAACTGAACACGTATGAGGTTTTGTTTTCCTTCTACTTTGCCTCCGTTGTCTCTTAGCCACCTCTGGTGCCCTGCAAAACATATAGCACATGGTTGCATTACTGAAACATGTATGTTATTCAACTTACTCTCACTTAATCATACTATTAAATAAGTTAATCACCAGGATCATTTAATGTTCCAATATGATATAAAGTACAGTTAAATAGGTGTAACAACGTTGTGTGGATTTACCGGGCCAGCATGTCCACAGCTTTTTGAGTAGCTTTTGTCTTCTTGTGCTGGGGACCGAACAACAAACTCTGGATCTGCAAGCACTGAAATTTAAAAAAGTAATTTAATGACAGCGGAATGAGTGGTCAGTTGAAGATGACAGTTGCAACCCATTCTCACTTCGTAGCATGTGAATGCACTAAACATCCCAAAATAACCACTGTAGCAGTCCAAGGTTTAGATGACAACCTCTGAGTGTCTGGTCAACCAGGGGGATCTGCTAGATTTATTACAAGTTCTTCAAACCAACCACCCAGGAATCTGAGGTAGTTAACTTGACACATTTAAAAAGCAGCCCCACTCATATTGCACTTTACGTTTAGTTTGGTGCAATTAAATTAGATGAACGAGTGCTTATCTCTATGACAACATAACATATTGCCTAATTTAACAACATTCAGAAAGGTCTATGAGGTTTTAACCACAAACAGATATAATACTATTACACAATGTGCTCACATACACACATAGTGACGCATTAGTCATGATAAAGGCCTGCATGCTTTTCTGCATTCATAATAAATAAGATGTCAAAGGGACTTTGTTAAAGGGAAAGGGGGAGGTAACAGTTTCCATCTAAACCAGGGAAAGTAAAACATTCTGTAATCTGGAACAGAGCCATCTGGCCTCTTGGATGTTTTCACTGTTGCTAAGGTTGATGTAATGGAAGGCCTTTTTTTCAGAAGCACTGCAGAGGAAGGGGGAAATGTCAAGTGTATGTCTCTGTGTGTACCATTGTTCTCTATGTTTCTTTAGTCGATCTGTACTGCATCTTCCTTTGGAAAAACAAGTTACTCAACCAGTGTGCAGATGGTGTCATGATGACAGGAAAGAAAATTCTGCTCTGTGTCAGGGCACTTTAGAAAGGTTACTAATCGGACGTGGTGTAGAGTGAGTGAGCCCTGATATACCCTGTCAGTGTCAGAGGGGGACTCAGACCCCCTCTGCACTCAGATGTCAAAACAAAGCAACATAGCAACCAGGCTCCTTTACTTACAGACATGTCATTACTAGTATGAAGAAATACCCCACTTTACTGGTGTATTTTTGAGCATTTGATGTCAGAACTGAGCTCATATGGTATACATGTGCAGTCGTACTGTTTTGAAAAAAAAAAATTATTACGTAAAGAATAAAGTAAAAACAGCTGTAGAGAAAGAAAACACTGCTGTTTACTCAGCGCATGTGTGTCTGACATTTTATTCAGAAGGACATAATGGCATGCTACACTAATTGGGGCCACTGTCCCTTTAATTGACAGCAGTTAGCAAACTGCAATTCTCTTTTCAAAGTTGTGTTGCCCATCTGCCATGCTGTATCCAGACTGAGGAAGCACAAATTCACTGTGTGATTATACACCAGGGAGGTCTGCTCTGCACACTGCACCCTTCCGAGATTAGCATTTGACTCTGATAGCACTGAGCTTTAGGGAGGAAGTTGGAAATAGCTCATCTCAATTTGACAGGGACTCGCCGTGTGTTTATTTTGAACAAGCGTCTGATTGGTGTGGATGGACACACCCACTGACTCCTGGCATTTCATTAAACCCCCCCTTAATACTTTGGTAGGGACATGGTCATGTGAGGGGACGGTAACCTTCTACTCTGTCCAATATTTCTAATACAATCATATGAAAAAGTTTGGGAACCCCTCTCAGCCGGCATTATAATTGACTCTGCTTTCACAAAAAAAAAGATAAAAGTGGTATGTCTTTAATTTACCAGGAACAGCTAACTACTGGGATGTTTTCCAAACAAAGATTTTTTGAAAAGCAGTATTTGGTTGTATGAAATAAAATAAAATGTGAAAAACTGGCTGTGCAAAAATATGGGTACCCTTGTGGTTTTGTTGATTTTAATGCCTGTAACAGCATGTAAAACTGATGACTTTAAACACAAAGTTGGTTGGATTATGTTGTTAAGCCTTGAACCTCATAGAAATGTCTGTTTAATCATGAGAAAATGTATTTTAGGTGCCTAAATGCAAGTTGCACTTCTTTTTGACTCTCTGCTGAAGTGAGACAGAATGGGATCATCAAAACTGCTCCCAAAAGATCTTAAAAACAAAGATTATTCATTATCATGGTTTAGGGGAAGGCTACAAGAAGCTTTCCCAAAGGTTTCAATTGTCAATTTCTACTGTAAGGAACGTTGTCAGGGAATGGAAGGACACAGGCACAGTTGCAGTTAAACCCAGGTCTAGCAGACCAAGAAAAGTACAAGAGCGGCATATGCGGCGGATTGTGAGAATGGTTGCACACAACCCAAAGATCACCTCCAAAGACCTGCAAGAACATCTGGCTGCAGATTGTGTATCTGTACATGGTTCAACAAATCAGTGCAATGTTGCCGGCTGAGAGGGGTTCCCAAACTTTTTCATATGACTGTATATATTCACAGGTTGTAGCCCAGGCAAACAATACTTATGCCCATTGGGTTGTGTGACTAGTGATTACCTTTGTCATAGTCCTGTGGGCCTGCTTCATCCGGCCCTCACTCATCTCCACACTTCCTATCAGCTGAAGGGTGTCTGCTACCTCAGGACTCAGGTCACCGAACGTCGTTCTCTTTGTAGTCAGAGAAGCTCTCTGAATCTCCACACATCTCTGCAAAGTTGTAAATGAAAATACATAAATCATCTCTTGCCATCTGTGGTGACTGGTGAGAACCACACCCCGTTCAGCAGGTGGAGTAAATCGCCTGAAAATCAAACTGTGCTGCTTTCTCAAAAAAGATGTGTGGATAATGAAAAATTGCTGTGGGTTCGTAATTGGCATAAAGAAAAACAGTTTATGTTTATGATACTGTTTGCCAGGAGAAAATCCCTGTGGTGACATTGTTTCACTGTTCTTGCAGATGTGTGTGACCGTAAGTGTGTGTAAGTGTGTAAGTGTGTGTGTGTGTGTGTGTGTGTGTGTGTGTGTGTGTGTGTGTGTCTAACCTCTTGCTGTCCACTGAAGAGGAGGAAACGACAGAAATCATCCTGGGCTACGAGAAAGGCTGAATCCTGTGGACCTACAGAGTTTTTGTATGCACTGAGACTCTGCTCAAAGTAATGCACTGCAGAGTCTACAGGGAAAAACAAAATCATGCATGTTTAATTATATTACTTTAGACCGAAAACATATACTACCTTTCCTTAGTTTACAGATAGTATGCTTGACATTGCAAACATGGAGCATACATTTGTATTGAGATAGTTGACATGGGTGAATGACAGTGACATGACATGAATGTGGACCTTTTCATGACACTGTCTTGAAGAATTTCAAATACACAAAGACAACGGGGGAGATTCAAATCCTAATTAACCCCTTGTGTAGGTTGCCCAGGCCGAGCCCTTGTCTGTGAATAAACTCACCATTGTGCTGGGGCTCCTCTGAGGCAGAAAGTATGAGGGCCAGGCTATGGGAGATCCGAGCCCCCTCTAGCTCGTCTTGGCTGTGACTCATGGCTATGTTATGTGCCTAGCAGAAACACCCACGTAAAGAAAACACAAGACAGATCACATATCACCGAATTAGAGGTGTGGGAACACTACCTAACAACAAAGCTTGGCACCGTCTCAAGAAGCCTCGGTTTGTTTACATCTGTTAGACAAGAGTTGTGATTGGTGTGAGAGTGATATGCCCCTTGCCTTGGAGAGATGCTCTATGGCTCGGTCCAAATGACCTTTGTCCTGTTCAATGGCGGCCATGTCCCTGTAGACAGAGCACGTCTTCTCTGGCTTTCCAAAGTCCTTAAGTTGGAGCAGAGACTTCTTACACTGGCTTAAGGCGTCCTCTGTTCTGTTCTGTCTCCTATAGACCCTATAGAGCAGAAAGGACACACACAAGTGCCAGAGATGGAAAGACAAACATAGGAGAGTTGAACAATATAGCCTTCTTAACAAGACAGTAATGACTAGAAATCAAGCCTTCGTCTTGCATTTGTTTACTTTAGCAGTACTCTAAAAGCCATTGTATATTTTTAAAGTAAAAAATGACATCTATAACACTATTTTCCCAGAGTATTAACAGTGTACAGTATACAGTGTGCCCTTTGCTACATTACTTTGAGCCTGTTTTACATCACCAAAGCAACTGCTTGGTCTCTAGCCAAACCCAGGCCCAGGAGAGTGGTGAAGGCTTTTTGGCTGATGGCTGCAGTTGAATCCTGGTGTGGTGCTACTAGACTATAATAGGAAAAGCTTGCACATTGCCCTTTTCACTGTTTTGGTCGCATCATATTCAGAGTTTCAAACTGTCTCCTCTAGGACTAAAGGTTATGATGCTAATTTACAGCCTCCAGGGCTCTTGACATTAGGAGATGTGGATCACTGAGCTAGTGATCCACATAAAAATCTGATACCCATCTGAACATTTGCTGTTGCTGCCACCAAGTTCTTAGGCTTCACTTGTTTTGCTGAGGCACACAACACAGTCTTTGCTCCTTTAAAGTAACGTCCTGTGGTACTGTTCTGCAAAGTGGCTTGGGCTTCTACAGAGCACTAGGAGAGAGAGGAGGAGACGATGGCTGCAATAATCAGTGCAAGGACGCTGGATCCATCAGGCTACTCTGCTAACAGCTTCAAACCTTCTAATGGACTCTAAATTTAATTCAGCTCTCCAGTCAAGGGGGCCGCCTTTCTCAGAGGTTGAAACACTCACTGCTATACACTCTCAAGTGTACACACAGCAGCAGAGGAAAGCCCTTTTCACAGATCAGCCATTCTAAATCCTCACTGTACAGAGTATAGCTGTGTGTGGTTATCTGGATGACAATAAATGTACCTACAGAATGCATGCAGGAGTCAATCTACCATTTGATTTGACGTTGTTTTTTCCAACTTCCAATATTATGAGCACATGCAATGTGTCTGTGTGGGAACCAAAATTCGCTGCTTGACAGTTTTGCCAGAAGCATAGGTTACAAAAACATTGTGGTGGCTAATTTTTTCCCATGAATCCAACATTATCCTAACATGCCCTGATGGATGGAAGGAGTGCACCGCCCACAAGCGTTCACGGGGCACAGGCACTCCCGGTCCTTCTAGGGCAGCAGCAACGGCTGAAGCCGAGCCACATTCCAGCATCTAGCTTGAGTCCTGCCATTTTCTGCCTGCCTGGACAGACGGAGACAATACCCCTCTATCCTCTCATTCAATCTGCATCCTTATGCACTTCCTGGCAGAATGGTTAAATGCCACATCCCACTAAAAAATCTACTAAGAGTCCACAGGGCAGGGAAATAACGTAATTAAGGATTTGTAGATGGGTTGCCAAGCAAGCCACACAGCCCTCTTTTGTAAACGTTTCCAGAACTTAGTTGACGTAAGTTCGCTCTGGGCTTTCGCTCGAAAAAATGATACAGTAAGGCCAAGCCAGAGTGAAAGCAGAGGGACAAAAACACAACAGCGTGCTCCAGCAAATCTGTGTGTGCTTTAAACTCATGGCCTTCTGACTGATGGGGCTTTTTAGTGTGTGCATCAGGTAGATAGGGGTATAAAACTAGAGAAGAAGAATAATAAACAACCTATCAGGTGTACGGTTGCTCGTTTTATTCCAGCCAACTAATCATATGCAATTTTACATCTGAAATGAGAGCTACCTTTTTGGAAGGAAAACCGGTTGAGTCTTAATCTTAAGCACCAGAATTCCACTAGAGCTTTGCTGTTTATTTACACTATGCCTGTGAATCCAGTTAATAGCCTGCATATACAATACAGGTACAGGGCCACTGATTATTGCAAAAGCACAAACACTGGAAACTAGGTGGTGAAAAAAGGGTGAATTTCGAAGACCATAATATGATACATGGAGACTATAATTAAATTAAGGGTGGGGACAATGTGGAAAAGTTTCTGTGAATTTATGAAAAACATTCTCAAGATCAAATCTCTCCACTAAAATGTAGATTTTACGAGGGAGGTTATAAATAAGCAAACAAAATAAGTTATCTTCTGCAGCCATGGATATGAGAACAAACAAACAAACAAACAAACAAACAGTGACATGACACAAAACAAATTTAAACCTGACAGCTGAAGCTTCCTCTGGATATAACACCCCATTTGGCTGATCATACTGTAAGTGCACACCTTGAGTGTTGATCTAAAAGCAAGCATAATGTTTGGACCAGGATCTATAAGAGAGCTGAGCTTACGTTATTGTTCCAGGGCTTTGGAGGGAACATTCCCCCTTCCATCACAACAGGGTTGACTGACAGAGCTTTAGAGGCCGTGCCAAATTCTTAGTCATCATCTAACAAAAGAGATTTAGTAAAGCTTACACACCAGCCAGACTCTGCACATTTTTTCAATTACACACATCATGTCAACAAACTCTGACTCTCTGAAACAGACCAAGATGGCATCATTTACAAATTCCTGCGAGTGAAGCTCACCTCTCCTAGCTGATAGAGCTTGTTTAGTGTAAACGCTCCTCTTCACCTATAGCAACGGGACATCAGAGCATGGGGTCCGCTGTGCCAAGTCTAAGATTTAAGTGTAAGGCTTCTGAAAGAAGGGGTCCCCCCCGGTTGGAATACTGTCCCCTTTCTATTTCTTTATAAGTTGTTCTCATTGCAAAAAGTTGGAGACTATCCTCTTAAAAGAACAGATCTCAATCATGTCAGGGTGATTACAAGGCTTCACAAACATTGTGAAGGTTTTGATGGGAGTCAGGCCTGTATTCTGTATTTTAATGCATTAACTATTTTCCTAGTCAAAATACATACATTCAAAACCCGCCAGAACTTTCATGTACAAGGATTAACAGGGTAACAGCTAACATAAAGACATAAGTCGATCTCAACCCAGGTAAGAATATACTTTACTTCCTGGTTGTGCGACTATTTTCACCCACAGTGACCTATAAGCTATGATAAGTGTCTGCAATTTTTTTATGTCACCAAGCCAAGCGGTTCCCCTTAACAGTCAATCAGTGTCTTCTACACCTGCTGTCTGCCACGCAGTCTTCACCATGATCCAGTAAGTCTTTAATCTTTTCCTGTAGCCTCTAGTGTGCTGCCGTCGGGACCTTTGGTGTCAATACCTTCATTAGATTTATAAACAGAAATAAATAAAGGTACTAGTACTACTGTAGGTGGGATGTAAACAAAGCAGCTGAGGTTTAACAGAGAAATAAAAAAAGGTGTTTACAGTAACTCTAGGAGTCACTCAAAAGGCAATAGCCAAGTGGGGTATGAGCTGAAAGGGGGTTAATAATTAAGGAGGCAGTCAAAGGTAGTGACTCTCGAGAAACAAAGGGAAAAGGCTGAAAGCATATGAGGAAAATGGCAGAAATGTTTTTTAAAAATATCCCTTTTCTTCCCTCTACGTCTTTTGCTTGAGCAGTGACTGGACATGCTGAAACCCCACCCAGCAGCTCCGTAAGCAACTTTACAGAAACTGGACAACAACAGGGGTAAAACCTGATTAGTTAATTTGTTGTTTGTTAGAGAACATTAAGTAATGCTGTTGTTATTTTTGGCATAACTAAGTTAGCAAAAATATAAACAAACAGACTGAAAAACCCTCCTCTCCAAAAAAAGATTTGGAGGGTTTATTGTATGCAAGTTTGTGGGAATATATTGCCATCCTGTGGCCAAAGTTAAACACAAGGTACTACATTTGAAAATTGAAAGGTCTGAGAAAAACAAACACTATGTAGTTATAATGACAACAGCAGTTATAGGAAAATCATCCAGGTTTTCCCTTGAATGTCCTCTGAAAAGACCTGAACCGTTACCTTGTAATTGGGAATACTGCCAAGTTATTTGAGTCAGTTTGAACATGGTACTATAAGAGTCACAGGAAATAAATAAAGCAAATCATGGAATGTCAGACAGAAATACTTAAAACTGAGTAACATTTGCTATTACAGACTATAGGCTGCAAATGCTCTAATTTAAGGTATGTTTCCCCATTTTCATTATGAATACATACTGTATCTTCTATAAAAAAAAACATTCTAAAAGTTTTTCAACCTGGATAGATTGGTGGAGATGTCCAGTTCAGTCTTCATCCTCTCTTCCTGCTCAATGCCACCGTGCTGATGAAGCTCCTCAAGAACTCCTTCTGCCTCCAGGAAAGAGGATTCTGCCTCCTCGAGAGTTGACAGAAGTCAAGGACTCACGCAGCTTGTTGTTGGAGTTGATATTTCCTTCCAATCTCATAGATTTAATTGTAAAACATAAATCATTGAAAGGATATCTGGCTGTTTGCAGTGAAGCACCTCCCTGTGTGAGGTGTACACTAAGGAGACACGTGAGGACATCAAGCTTTTGGTCCCTGCAGGAGGAAGTAGAAGAGCAGAAAGGCAGCAGCTCTCTGGCCACAGCTGAATGCTGCTGGGCCTGCAGCGGCCAGCCTAAAGGGGACACAGAACCATCACTGTGTGTAAATTAAACATCATTCTGACTCTTAATCTGAGTATCATCTCAACATTATCCCCAAGTAACAATCAGTTCATGAGCTGCCTGTTATTAGCGCAAAGAGCAAAGTAGCACAACATAATATAACTAATAAAATGACTAAGTTAAAGCAGTATAGTATTAGTAGCATAGACTGGTAATCTGGTGATTAGATGTTCAATGTATTCACAGTAATATCTGGACTGGTTGGAAATTACCTTTGAACTGGATATATGCCTTAGCCAGTCTTGCATGGGCTTGTGCAAGTTTCAGATGTCCCACCCCGTACACCAGCCTAGTCAGAGCCACACAGCGCACCAGGTCCTGAATGCAAGCATCAAACTGAGCAAACACAGAACATAACTGTCAGTATCACTTCTCTGGGCCTATCAATACTACTTTGTGTCTATGCTTAGAGCATAGATTAGTATTTAGAAGCTACTTTTAGTCGTTTTACTGTTCACTAACTTTATGTCAAAACTTAAAGCTATAATGCTTATGTCGCCCCCATGAGGAATTATGAGTTATTACAACAACACTGTCAGTACAGTTACAAGCATTTGGTGAACCTGCTAGTGTCGGGGTGCAACACTAGTTGTAATCGCTGCCATACTGAGAAATACAGAGAGGAGCTGATAAGCTTAATCAACTTTGTGTAAACTAATTTGGCAATTGCTGGAATGTAACATACATTCATTTGAATAAAAAAAAAATGTAGGCTATATTTGAATTTGAACTTTTTTTTAAATTATTTTTTGATTATTCAACCAACAAGAAAAACAATGTCCACACATTTGATAATCAATTAAAATAATACTTTTGGCATGAACTTGTGTACAATAGGCCTACTCACAATGAATATGGCCTAATATGAATTTTACACTGCAGCCTCTAGCCTGCATCACCCACCTCTTGGTTGTCTTCGTGGGCCTGGGCTCGGCTGTGAAAGTGTTTGAGCTTTTCTTCAGGTGGCATCACAATCAGTTCCCTTTTAGAGTAACTTGCTGTCTCTGAGGGACTCAACACATCTGAGTCACGGGAAGGAGACGCATCCGCGGAGTTGCTTCCCATGCTGCAGTATAAGGTATACAATAGGCCACATTTTCAAAATAGCTACATTTGAAGCAAACACTTATTTTGCAACATTTTATTATCTAATATGCTGGCGGACTGTAGCTATGCTACAGGCTACTTTATAACATACATAAGCTAGGACACAGTTAATAGGCTATGGTACCAGCTTTTATTTCGGACTTTTCATCTTGTTTGGTGGAGTAGCTAAACAAACATTTTAATGAGAAAAAATTACTTACTCTACCGGAGACTCGAATGAATTAGGTCGTGTTGTCATTGCGCGAGCATCAGACATTTTACCTATCAGTGATAGATAGTTAGGGGATTTCACCGTGTTAAAACAGTAGCCTAGGCTATGCCTATGTGGATGTAACGTTGAGCGCACCATCTGCAGTTTGACTTGTTTATGTTTTGTTTCCGTAGTTACTCTGCGCGTGCAACTCAACAGTACGCCTATCTCTCGTGAGCCAGTGTTGCTGCTCTTCCTTTAAACGTTTCACTGGGAGGCTTAACATAACCGAAACAACTAGCTTACTCCATGGGCTATGATGCTCTAAAATAAATCTCTTCGAACATGTTCCACCAGGCTCGGTTATGAGCTGTGGTAGCGGACTGAAGTAGCCTAGCCTATTTGGAATAGCATTTCCTGAATATGGAGGCAGTGCAAGTGGGGTGCATTCAAGAACCGCACTGTTTTTAAATAACACAATGTAGCCTAGATGTCTTTCTTGGGCTGTGTCTTGATTCAGGGGTTGCGGTCTTGGAACCGGCCTCGTAGGCTGCATTTGAAGACCGATTGCGTCATAGCAGCGCGCAAAGGCTGTCCCATTTGCAAGGCTCCTCATATGCGGTCGTGAAATGCAGCCTTCGGCTGTGTCTTGATTCAGAGACCACGCACTTGGTAGGACGCAGTCTCGCGGTCTATGAAGGCTATAGCCTATGAAGGCCGATTTTAAGGCTGGTTTTAAGGCCAACGAGCCTTGTTAAACGAGACGGTCTCCGCAGGTCTCCGTTTACGAGCATTTCCGGTTTACGTAACAAGCCGTTACCTTGCGTGACGACTCGCCGCTCCTGTGCTGCCTAGCAACCCTGATTGCTGCCAACGGAGACAGCCCTGTCAGCGGAGGAAAAAAGAAAAATAAGTTGTCTACCAGACGAAAAGAAAAAAAAGTACAAGAAAAAAAGAAAGGAAGATAAAAGTTAAGAAGATGGAGCAACACGTTGCTGTTTTGTTATTTTTTATTTTATTTTATGCAATCTCTGAAAAAAACGCAATGAATCTTGGGATATGTTGGGCCACGAAGGATACATCTGATGCAGCCTTCAAAACTGCTTCAAAACCGTGAAACGAAGGCTGCATTTCACGACCGCATATGAGGAGCCTTGCAAGGAGCCTTGCAAATGGGACAGCCTTTGCGCGCCGCTATGACGCAATCGGTCTTCAAATGCAGCCTACGAGGCCGGTTCCAAGACCGCAACCCCTGAATCAAGACACAGCCTTCGTTTCACGGTTTTGAAGGCTGCATCAGATGTATCCTTCGTGGCCCAACATATCCCAAGATTCATTGCGTTTTTTTCAGAGATTGCATAAAATAAAATAAAAAATAACAAAACAGCAACGTGTTGCTCCATCTTTTATCTTCCTTTCTTTTTTTCTTGTACTTTTTTTTCTTTTCGTCTGGTAGACAACTTATTTTTCTTTTTTCCTCCGCTGACAGGGCTGTCTCCGTTGGCAGCAATCAGGGTTGCTAGGCAGCACAGGAGCGGCGAGACGTCACGCAAGGTAAAGGCTTGTTACGTAAACCGGAAATGCTCGTAAACGGAGACCTGCGGAGACCGTCTCGTTTAACAAGGCTCGTTGGCCTTAAAACCGGCCTTAAAATCGGCCTTCATAGACCGCGTGACTGCGTCCTACCAAGGCTGTAACCCCTGAATCAAGACACAGCCTAAGTGAAAATGTTCAAATTATAGGCTAACATGCAACCGTGGATGTATTAACGGATTACTGTTAATAAAAAAAATAAAAAAACAATCCCCACACAAGTGTGTAACACGTTTTAAACATTTCCCCAAAATATTGTAGGCCTAGCCTAGGCTATAGGCTAACAGACGGACCATCTTTTGTATCTCATGTTAACTTTCTGCACCTGTTAGGGTGGGACAGGTATTGTTTTTATTTATTTTAAAAGTTATCACTGTAATCTGTTCATTTTAATTTTGAGATATGGAGTTTTTATTTTTCATATAGGCTAAATTAGGCTACATAATAAGGGCTTCGAATTGGCCAATATTTCCTGATCTTGATCCCCTGGCTTGAATAGCCCCTCTGAAAATCAAGTTTCCATATATTTCCTTTTTTAATTTTCGATTGCATATGTTGTGTTAATTATCCTACTACAACGACACAGCATACTATGGGCCAGGTAGTATTCCAGCAAATAATCATTTTTTCAGAATAATCAAAGTTCTTCTCTATTATCTTATTATTATTATTATTATTATTATTATTATTATTATTATTATTATTATTATTATTATTATTATTATTATTATTATTATTATTATTATTATTATTATTATTATTATTATTGTTGTTGTTGTTGTTGTTGTTGTTGTTGTTGTTGTTGTTGTTGTTGTTGATTAGTGATGTAAATGTCAAGATAGATGGTGTTAATATTGAAAGAGTGTATGTAAATAAATTCCTGGGTGTGACAATAGACCACAAGCTATGCTGGAAACCTCACATACAACATGTTAAATCTAAACTGTCACGAAGCATCTCAGTCCTGGGTAAAGCAAAGCATATATTGGATCACAAATCATTGCATATTCTTTACTGCTCAATGATCTTACCTTATTTAAATTACTGTGTGGAGGTCTGGGGGACCACTTACAAAAGCTCACTGCAACCACTAGTCACACTTCAAAAACGAGCCATAAGAATAATCAATAAAGCTGGATATTATGATCACACCAACCTCCTGTTTTTACATTCCCGCATCATAAAGTTCAAGGACCTGGTTGAATATCAAGTTACACAAATCATGTTCAAAGCTAGAAACAAACTGCTACCAGGTAACATTCAAAAACTTTTTTTTGACAGAGAGGGGGGTTACAATTTGAGGGAACAGTTAAACTTTAAGACACTGGCTGCACGCATGACTTTAAAATGTCATTGCATCTCAATTGGTGGTGTGAAACTGTGGAATGGTATGAGCACGGAGCTAAAGCAATGTCCAAACATGATTCAGTTAAAAAAAAAAATCAAGGCAATGATTTTTAACAGGTACAGGGATGAGGGAGAGATTTAAGATGGAAAGTATGTATGTATGGATATGGATATGTGAGTTGTACAAATATGGAGATATGGACGTATGAATTGTGTTGATGCATATGGTGGATGTATTTTTGTATGGATGTATGTAGTGGATATTTTATTTCATTTTTCGTTTTGATTTTTGTTTATCCTCAGGAGACCAATTGAGGGGTGGCCCTCATTAGCAATGGCGTCGAGTATATATGGATATATGGATTGTATAAATATATTAAAAAAAAAATATATATTATATATAAAAAAATATTATAAAGTTATTGAGCTGTGGAAAAGGGGTAGGATCAAATAAGTTTACACTTCTTCCTACTCCTTTTCAGGCATATCAATTCAAAATGTTATTTGTTTATTTTTTGTTTATTTTTATTTGTGAAATCATTTGAACATATTTTTTATTGTATTTTCATGCTTTTAATTTTTCTTTTTTGATATGTCTGAAATAAAATGGAATCAATCAATAATAATAATAATAATAATAATAATAATTATAATTATATCATTATTATTATTATTATTATTTTTTTTTTTTTACTATTATTGTCATATGCTTGTATCACGTCTATTTTAATGTGAAGCTTGTAATGCATTCCCTTTTTTTATCAATATAAAGCACTTTGAGCTTAATTTCCTGTATGAAAGGTTTTAGTAGTATTAGTAGTAGCCTAGTAGTATTATTATAATGCACAGACGGCAGTTAACAGGAGCCTATCATCTTATTATTGCCCTGCAAGGCCCTATAGCAGATTGATCTGGCCATGTTGGTCATAGGGTACTTGAACCGGAAAACACAGTGTGCCAAACCTGACCATGGTTACTGCTCTTATACTTATAGGACGTATATACTTATATTAGTGCTTTTTATTTTATTTATTAGAATGAACAAAATAGACATCTGGGATTTTTGATCACATAGGGATTAGATAAACATTATAAACTCTTAAATTTATGTTTTTTAGTATGATTTCTGGGTCTTTTTAGAGCCAGGGTGAATGCAGAAAGTATGTGTCCCATGATTTAGCCAGAGGTTATTTGTTGTTGGTCTACATCTGGCTGGTGAACATTGTGAACGTTCCCCATTTTATTTGATTAATTCATTTCTCAGGGCACAGTTTTACTGAAATACAATGTAAAAGTTTAAAATCGGGATATACATATCATTTAATTCAGTGTGTTTCCTCTCAATATAGTATTACACATTTTTTTAGAACTCTTAAGCTCTTAACCAGCTTTGAAAATATAAATTGCACTATTCAAATGTCTCCACAGGATGTCAGTATAGTAACACAACAGCAATGGTACCAGATAGACTATAGTTTTTACAGTTGTGCTTGAGGGAGTATTATAATATTGTTGTGCTCTTTTAAGAAGTGATGGCCGGGATTTTGGCCTCTCCTGAGGGTGTACACACTTCAAAGTGTTAAACTGGTGATATGTAAACCCCAGGGCTTCTCTTTTCCGTATTATTCAAACTGCATCCTCAGTGCTTAGCAGATTATTTATTTAATGTCTTCTCAGACCTCTGAAGAAGTTACTTAGTTTTTCTTAACCATTATTTTGTCACGCAAACAAGCCAGCAGCCTGAAAATGGGTAAAACAGGAACATAGTTTTGCCTGGCAATTACCTCATGACAGTTACCTGCATATAATTTAAAGCAACATCATGAATATAAGAAAAATATGCAGTGCCATCAGTCCATCAAAAGCATCCTCCATACATTCTCAGTGTCCTCATTGGTTAATACAGTATGGGAGTGGCAACACTGACCTTAAATTTGTTCAAAGTCAGCTGCTAATAGCTCATTAGTTTTAATGGGTAGGTGCTAAATGGACTGAAGTTGCGGTAGTGAACAGGTTGAGAGGTGACACTCAGATGAAATGGTAAACAATGAACCTGAAAGATGTTCTTCTATGGTTTTGTACCCATTTTGTAAAATACCATACTGAAAAAATACTGTTTGATATTTCAAAAAGAAATGATTCACAGGCTTTGTCCTCTCTCCAAATCTCTAAAACAGATCTTCTCCATAGCAACATGCGTTCCCTTCCTTTTTAGTTATTTATTACAAAACTATTTTTAGTGCTGTACAATGCTCCTTTAATATTTTATAAAATGTTGAAGTTGTATAAATCTGATTTGTTATGTAGATGGACATACAGTAAATGCATTTTAATACAACATGGTTTTAAAATATATAGATAAAGAATGCCTGTGTTCCACATAATTCTGTACTTCCATAGAAGTATATGCTGTAGCAAGAAGAGGAAATGTACATTTCCTTGAAAAAATATCCCTTCTGATATCAGCACCCAAAATCCATGCCAGATAAACACGTCTCTGTGGCTGCTTTGGGAAATTGGTCTCTGGAGACAGCTTTCTAGGTTAATTTATTCTGTATCGGGCTGGCAGTATGTGTACTGTCACCACTTTCAAACTCAGAGCAGGGCACATTTTGTGTGCAGGACTGCCTAAGATAACTTCTCATGGCTCCTTGGGATGGCTGGTGCGGGTTGATTCTGGCAGGCCTTGAGACGACCCGTTTATTTGTTTGTTTGTCCCGTGAGTTTTTGGCTGGCCGTTCAGGGCTCTGTTTGGCCACGGTCCCTGTTGGGCTTCTATTTCTGAAACCCAAGTGGCTCTTAATGAAGCTGGTAGGGTTGGCATGGGCCCTCAGCAAACCCAGGCCTGATCAGACCCTTCTTCTTCTGCCTTGGCAGCCACACTGCTTTTGCTCCCTCTGGCTTCCTAATTTAGTAACGGTGGGTAAAAATATGTGCTAACGAACAAGGTCTGGTATGTCAGGCTGGCGTCCAGAGAAGAGGGAGAGAGGGGAGGGGGGTGAGGAGAGGAGGAAGGGGGGTTAGCTGTTATCACAGCAGGCACCCAGTGACAGGAGTAGAGTCACTCAGACCTCTCTGACATCTGTGTGTGTGTGTGTTTGTGTGTGTGTGTGTGTGTGTGTGTGTGTGTGTGTGTGTTTTGTGCAGACATACGAAGGAGTGTGTGGGGGAGGACAATGGGAGGTGGAGGTTGGCCACTTAAAATTTCTCGCCCTTGCCAAACTCCATTCAAACACTTCTAATCATTCTTCTGTTTTATTCCAATCACACAGCGAGGGTGCAGAGTGAACCTGTAGTATACAGTGCAAATGCACAAGTTATTGAAAGAGTTTACATTTTCATCTGACTATCTGCAGTGTTTCAGAGTCTGGCTTAAGAAGGCTAGTTGCTGCTTTTAGAGTTGAATGTTAGGCACCATTGTTTATCACGTAAAGCAGTGTTTTTGGTTATTTTTGGCCCAGCTGTTAAATGATCTCAGTTCATGTGAGCTACTGCAGCATGCTCCGTTTAAAAAGAATCTTGTAATTTTTGGTGTAGTTTTCTGATAATGTTTACTTCATAAAAGGTTAATCAGTTAATACTGTGTTCAGCTTGGTTGTGACATATTTGGACACCATATCATGTTGTAGGAGGGGCAGATACATGATATACATACATTCAAAACCCTTGATTGTCTTTAGAGGGATTTGTGGCCGGCTTATATCCCCCTCAAGCATTACTTGCTTTGTCTTTTTACCTCTCTGTTTAATATATGGCCCCTCCACCACCTACTTTCAGAGAATCCAGACATGACTTGAGAACTGTGAAACTGATCAGCTTAGACAAATCATTGAGCATTTGAAGTTTTATGCAAACGGTTATGAGCCCATGCGTTACTTACTGTGAATGACTGTCTGCCGTTGCATGTCTGGGGAGTGCTTGCCTGATCTGTAGGGTAACCCTTTTACATGTGGGCTGCAGAGCTTCCTGGTTAAGCTCTATGCATAAAGCAGGTCTAGCTACACACCATGCAGGCAGCGGAAGAAAAACATGTTTTTTAATGTATGTTTACCCTATACACCTCAGACTTTCAAAGTTCTCAGTTTTCCATGGACTCATTCCAAAAAACATTAACAGTGAATAACTGGACTGAGGTTCATTTCAGTGAGAGACACAGTAGAGGCGGCGCCACTAAACGTTCTCTTAATTTTGCAACGGCTCTAAATATTTGATTCTGAAAAATATTTTTATATATTTAATAGATTTTCTTCCTCAAATGCCAGGGATGCTTTGAAATGACACAGCAGTGTTAGCCCTTCGATGACAATGCAATATAATGGCAATAATCACACTTTTAATTCATTGTTTGTAGCTTTGAACTGCCAGTGCCTCCGCCTAGTCACGTGCATGCAATTACTCCATTTTCATCTGACAAGACACTCGACCATGGAAACCTGCCCTCAAGCATTTTAGCACTTGCCCTTCCTGTTCACAGTTTAAGAGGCTCGTGGCAACCGTGTCATCTTCACTTGTAAACCCAAAAGCTTTAGATGAAAACAGAAAGCATCACTGTCTGGAGGTGGCAGCAGCAGACACTTTAAAATTTGCAGGCAGGACAGCTGCTGCTCGTCCTACTGTTACCGTAGATTTTCAATAAACATCTTATAATATTTGTGTGAGTGTCCTTCATTAAAACCACACTGGTCCCAGTTTATGCAGGAACATTGTTATTGACATGCAGAAATATTCACATAACTGGTTTCTCAATTTTCCTCACTGAGCCAAACCAGAATGTAAAGAACTGCAAAACAAAATTCACTTTTTTATCCCCTGGTTAATTATCCTGCACCACTATGAGTTTAACGCCATATTTCTTGTATTTTGTTGAATTTTTGTTTGATACATATGTGTGTTTTTTTTCTCAATAAAATTGTAGGAAATATCATACATCAGGTAAACTATCTCTTTGGAACTATTGTAGCAGTTTCATAAATAGACCATTGGTGTTTTGGGTGTCCATATTTAGTAGTGGTTTAACAAAGCAATTGTGACCATATATTTGTATGTCTTAATGTACATACATCTCTGTCCGGCTTAGTGCTTCATTGCGACACACTATGCCATAATAATAAGTAAGCAATGTATGGATCCAGTTCTCAGATGAACGAACGCCTACAAACTCCTAATGTTATTTGGTATCAGCAAGACTCATATTTTGTTCGTGCTTGTCAGATGTGTCACAGTTATTTGTTATAACCACAAAGTAGCATCTAACTTTTATACAGCTGTCCCCACTTCCTGTGTTAGTTAACCCACAGACGCCCACCCCCAAGCAGTGAGCATTAGCCCCTTGCAAAACAAATGATGTTTAGAGGAACTAATAGAGTAGAGGCAGTATTTTGTAGACATAATATAAAGTGAAATAGCTTGTTTTCCCAGCTATTGGAGCACTTCTGTGGTCAATAACGTATATTGCTTCCTCTCTACCTTATGAGACCTTTTTCTGCTTTATCATTGAGAAGAACCTTTTGCATTTCTTTCCAACAACACAGTTCCAAATTTGGCCAAATTTCTACAGTTGTTAAATTACATGAATGGTTTAACACTTAAACAAAAAGTTATCCTATTCTGGCTCGCAGCAAATATGCCAACGTCTTCCCAGCTGCTTCAGCTCAAATAAAGCATGTTATACGCACATAGATTATGAAATAGGTCTCACTATGCCGCAATCAAAGTATTTGTGCAAGTAATGCTGCTGTTTAGAAATATGAACAAAGCCAGGTACTTAAGCCAGGAACTCCTTCTCTTTCCACTGACTGAAGCCGTCCACAGCAAAGACATGATAGTCACAGTACGATAAGCTCTCACTCTCCATCCAGCAGCAGCGTTCCATGCCAGCGCTTTGTTTGTAACAATAGTTTTTTATTCAAACGGGAATTTCTACCTGCTATGGCAAAGACGTTGAATGGCTTTAACTGGTGTTTATCCGTTCCCAAGCCTTGGACTGATTTGAAGCACATGCAGAAAACAAATCTACTATTGTTTCACAAATAAAGCTTCTTCTCTTCTTGCTATTGCTTGTCAAAATCGAAGATTATGCAGAGCTTTGGAGGTGATATTGCTATTCTTTGTTAAGACAATGGCGCACTAAACCAATAACTGTGTTTTGTAGGCCGTCAGCGTGTACATTCCTTCATAATTGCAGTTTTAGCAGCCTTGTGACACGGATGTAAATTGGGGAGTTTTATCTTCCTCCACTGACACTGCAATCAAGCTTTAGGAGCTAAAACATGGATCAGTGCCTCTTGCAAGACATTTTCAAAATTAGGTAGAAGGGTTGTTTGTGTGTCCGCACCCTCAAAACATGCACACGCACAAGCACGCACAAACACACACACACACACACACACACACACACACACACACACACACACACACACACACACACACACACACACACACACACACACACACACACACGCACACACACAATTATCATCACATGTACATTCACAATTTTCATGGTGTTTCTTCACACCTACCCTTTTGAACTTTGTCACACATCCCCATTTGAGCATCTGCAGACATGTACGCACGCACACAAACCACATATTTGGTTTGTGTGCGTGCGTTTAAACTGCTTAAAACTACTATTAATCACACTGGAGTGGATCAAACCATACTTTTAACCCAATAACAGGCTTTCATAATACATTGCAGGAACATGTATCAACATTTTTAAAAGTGTGGCGGGATGTGTCGCTTTGCTTTGACTATGAACGTGAATGAGAGGCTAAATGTCTGCCTGTGGTTCTCTGACCTTCTCTGTGGTGGCTCCTCTACTGACTTGGTTCAGGTAAGTGCAGGTTGTGTGATGCAGTGGTATCAATAATGGAAGAAAGGCAGCCTCCCTCCCTCTGGCTTGCTATGTGGGTCAGAGGAGGCTCTCGGTGGATGGGAGGGAGAGATTGATGAAGAGCACCAGGGAGAGTTTCGGAGCGCCTACCTCACAGCGGTGCAACCCGGGCCGCTCCCTCTGCACTTGTTCCAAGGCCCCCCTTCTGCACTGCCTGCCGCTCTTTAAATGACCTTCAAATTAGCCTTATTTTTCAGGGCCGCAAAGCCTTCAGGGTCTTTCCTGGAAAGATGGTAGGTCTGGTTGTCACTCTCTTTCTCTCTCTTTCTCTCTCTGCAGAATGGAATGGGAAAAGCTTCGGTAGCTTCTCCTTCCTGTTGACCACAGATGGAGCAGAAAACCAAAGGAGAGCAGAGCTTGTGTAGCAGAAGTGATTTCCACTCCTGTTGTGGTTGTGATGCAATCAGATAAGTGAGCTGTTATGCATTGCTGATTATGCAATTGCACACACACACACACACACACACACACACACACACACACACACACACACACACACACACACACACACACACACACACACACACACACACGATTATCATCACATGTACATTCACAATTTTCATGGTGTTTCTTCACACCTACCATTTCGAACTTTGTCACATATCCCCATTTGAGCATCTGCAGACAGCGATACATGTGGTTTATATGCGTGATGGTGGATGGGAGTCACAGTGGGATACTTCTTTCACTACATCTCAGAACAACACACTGTCAAACCAGCCATCCATCACTACAGCTGGGGTTTATGTACTCACAGCGGGTCGCACTGGTCATCTGTCCAGACCTGATGCAGAGCTCTTGATTATCCATTTGCATTAAGAGAATCACCCCACTCTAATGGAACTAAATGATTCCTGCGGCTGCAATTTGTAAGGTTATACTGTGCTTTTAATGAAATTTGCAGGGCTTTGATTCATGGATGTTTTTTTTAAACCAATCAGGATTTCAGGATGCTCACATTTAGTTTTATTATGATAGGACAAATTCCGTAATTTCATTTATCCCTACACCTGTGACAAAATGTGGAGGATGAAAAAAGCTCCTCGCAAACTCACCTCACCTCACCAGTCAATACATAATTTACAGCGAATGAGAGAAACAAAAATGTGTGTTCTAGTTGAGTTAGTTGATGCTTTGCTGATGTTTTGTATGTAACTTTTAGCTGTGTGTACATAGCGGCGTTAAAGGTGACCTTGTACAATACGGGCATGTTATGTGTTGCACCCTTTTGGGAAAGGCTTTGACTTTTGTTCCATTTTTATTGATTTTCACAAGGTACAGGGATGAAGATTAACATAGTGTATATGTTTACATGTATGTATATTTGTATATATTTGACGGTATTTATATAATATTGAATGTTTAATCAGATATTATTATTATTATAAGATTACTTGACAATATTATTAGATAAATACGACGATATTATTAGATAAATATGCAATTGGTAACAAATTGTATCATATTGAAAACTAATATATATTAATATGTATTATTATTTTTGAAATATTATTATATCACTAATAAGGAAGCCAATAGTCATTATAGATATATAAATCAGGGAGAAGGGGTGAGATTAAATAAGTTTCCTTCTTCTCACCCCTTTTCGAACAGGTAAAGCAAGTGTAAGACAGTTTATTTTCATTTGTGGTTTTCATTGTGTGTAAATATTACTTTATTGTAACTGTCCACTTGTTTAATTTATTTTATTGTTTATTATTGCTTTTTTGTCTTTTATTGTTTACTTGTTCGAAATAAAAACATTTTCAATTCAATTCAATTCAATTCAATTGCACTGGGGTGAAGCCTAACCCACAAGAAGACAATATACCTCCACACAGAACGGGCATTACACATTTCTATTTGCACTCATGGCAATTTGTCATGGAAAGCGGTTTTTTTTAACATCCTCTCTTTTTTTTAATTCACTTTGGAGAGAATAGTGCGTATAACTTTGAACTTACCAGATGAAGATAATGAAGTGATTGCACACCAATTCACCAGAAACCTCTCTGTAGGTACGTATTAGAAAAGAACAAATATTATTTTTCATGATATATACATGTTATGCGATGTGTATATACAGTATATGTTCTTTTCTTTTCCTCTGCTTGTTTTTGACACTCTGCCAAACATTTGGAGCTAATTCTCCAGCTATTGTGCTGGAAAATCGACAGGCGGGATAGTAACTCAGAGGCAGTGAGAGATTTTGGAGAGCAAACATCAAGGGGAATCAAGTTGGAAAACGTAATAAGTCATCATGTTAGCTGCAGAGTGAAAGAGATGGTGTGAAAATAGGCAAAAGGACAACCAGAGGTGGGGCATGACTGATGGCTGGGTAGAACGGGAGCTTGTTGCTCCAGAAGGGCAAACCCAGACTGATTGATCTGTTAGTATTTCAGAGAGGCCCCCGTGCCTATTTGCTTATGATGCTGGAATGCTTTGGTAGCATTTTGTAGAAGGAATAAGACAAATTATGAAAACTGGCCAGTGCGAGAGGAAAAGGTATTGAGAGTGAATTAGTAAAAACGAGGAGAATCACGATGTGGCTTGAGATCATAATGATATTAATATTTAAGATGTATGCTGTGTTTAACACAATAAGGGCCAAGTCTTTTATTTCACAAGAAAATGTTGCAGACATTATATCAATTTCTTTGGTAGTTTTGGTACTTTCAGTGACAACTCCCACATGTTCAATTACTCTTATACAATAGATGAAGCAGTAATATCATTGGAAATATAAGACACATTTGAAACTAACTATATCCGGACAAGTTAAAGCAATTTAAACACTGTGTCTACACACTGAGAGACAATCAAAAAACAGTCTGCATCCATGCTAGCAGCTCTGTAAGGCTTAACTTAGAGACAGCGATGTTTAAATGCTAATGTCAGCATACTAACTCGAGCAAAACCACAATATGTTGTTGTTTAGTGCTTACCATATTCATCATCTTAGCTCAGCTAATTAGATACTAAGGGCCAAACACAGATGTTATTTTGATAGTCATTATTGTTGCCAAAGTAATGGTACATTTACAAAATTTGACATGGCCACCCACTGTGTCAAGTTGATTTTATCCTGAAGGGAACATGTCTGCACTAAATTTCTTAGCTATAGTAAAGTTTAAACCACAAATATCAAACTGCTGTTAGCATTAGAAAATCAATTCCACAGATCCCCAAATTCGGTAGGGTTCATAGAACTGACTCATGCCATTGCAATACTGTACATGTGATAGTTGTTGAGATATTTCAGTCAGGACCAAAGTGACGGACTGGGACTGACCAGCCAACAGACACACGGACAAGACAGACCTACTTCATTCATTGCGCCATGCAGCTGCTAGCATGACAAATAAGTAAACATTTTTCTCTAGCAGCTCTCCTTCAGTACAGTATTATAATTAGAGGCCCATGTACTTCGAGGGTTTGATTGCATTAAACTTCATATCTAATCTCCCCACTCTCTCCTGAATATGGTATGGCTCTGTTCCACAAACTAAAACTGAAAGAAACACTCACTTTTGGAATGTGCTTCACTGAAAGCTTTTCTCCATCTGGATGGTAAGGTTGCTGTTTCCTGACCGTCTAATATCTATCCAGAGAGGTTATTACAGAGAGAGAGAGAGAGAGAGAGAAAGAGAGAGAGAGAGAGAGAGAGAGAGAGGGACCATGGTGCATTATCCACAGATATGGAATAAAAACAATCATGGAAATGTACTGAGCGATTTGTAAGAACATGGCCAGCTGTTTTAAAGGAGGAAAGAGGATACATGCTGCTTCCACGTTGCACTTTTCCCTTTTGCCTTTGCCTCTTTGAACCTGACTTCAAACATTAGTCAGTGCGTGTTTCGTGTCATGCCAGCCATGTGGAGGGCATATGCTAACATCGCAGTGGGGCCGGCTGGTTCAATGTGTGTGGTGACCAGCTCTCAGTTATGTCCCCTAGTTGTAACTTTGATATGAAGTGGTTGATGCCAGTGGTGGAAAGGTGATTATTGAGGTAGACTTGTGTATGGAAACGATTCAGACACAAGCTGTGTACAACTGTAGCCACATCAAAAGGCCTGTTTAGTGTGGCTCTGCTACCTTACAGATGGTCAGCTTCCCTCGCCCATTAAATAACAACAGTAGTCCGATCTCTCCCCGGGCCAGATGTGCTGAATCTGTATGAGGCTAAATGGAAACAAATCTGCCAGGCTTTCCTCTTTAATTGAGCACCACTGGAGTGTTTATTTTCTTGAGACTGTCATAATAGGCTCTCAAATACTCAAATGCGAGGGGCAGATTAGCCCATTTAGCACCTCCGGACGGTATTTTCCACATGAGACGAGTCTTAAGTGCAGTTCTGCTGGTGGTAAGACTTCCACACGGGACTGGCCGCATCTTTAGTCACTCCTTATTTCTGCTCTGTGATCTTGCACTTAGAGGCACCCCTTGTAAAAGCAGCAGTCGCGGGGAGGTCGCCCTGACATCTTTATCATAATTGCCCTAAATACCCCCATTAGAGAAGCTAGCCGCTATCCTCAATAACACTAGTCATCCCTGGTAGCACTGGTGCATCTAATTGCCTGGGCCTTCTTTTGAAAGATTGCCTGACATCAGCACGGCTCCCTGTGGGCCGGCCCTCTTCATTCTCTGCCCAGCAAAGCATATAGTTATCGCAGCCAGCAAAGAGACCCGGCCTCCCTGCTCCTGGATAATTAACTGTCCGGCTTTAACTGCATAATGGGAAAAAGGAACATTGGAGGTATGGTGGTTATTCAAGCTGGCCTTCGAGAGGAGAGGTATAAGACAATACCGGGGTCATCCATGCTCACCATTTTTCAGTGGGATGGCCGGCGATGGTTGTAGGCAGAGGCTGGTTACGGAGGATTGGTTTCATATGATAATTAGGCCCGTATGCTAATTGCTCAGGATGCTTGATGAATTCCTCCAGCCCCAGCTCTTCACTCCAGTGCCGGCTCTCTACTATCAGCTGTCCCCAACGTCCCCCACTTCAAAGGCTCGAAACCGTCTTTACATAGCACTGCGTTCGCTCTGTCTCTTTCTGCTTCATAACAACAGTCCTCATCAGTGTCCCCCCCCCCCACAAAAAAAAAAGAAGAAGCAAAGAAAGAGACAAGAACAACAACAACAGCAGCAGCAGGGGGAAGTAAAAAGGGGCGTCTGGCGTTGTTTGACATTTACAAGTCTCTTAGTGGAATGTATGATGCACATCCGTGTGTGTGTGTGTGTGTGTGTGTGTGTGTGTGTGTGTGTGTGTGTGCGTGAGCGCCAAAGTGTAATTAGAACACGGCAGGCATGTGTTTGTCTTTGTGTTGTTGTATGGCGCAGGTATCAAGGACAAGTGCATTAATGAGCACCTGGAGAGGAACAGCTTGTGTCTCCTGGTTAGTGTGACCGCGAGCAGGGCGCAGACTCCTTCACTGACTCAGATGACGTGACGGATGGAGGGGAAGGTTTCTGTCAGATCTGGGGCACTCCCAGGAGCTGCAGTTTGTCTCCTGCTGACAACAGCGCTCACCAAAGGGGCCCCCATCCCACACATCAGCTGGAAAGGTGAGTGAAGATGATGTCCTCTCCTCTGTGCTAAGAGTCCTACAGCTCCTTTTTCCCAAAATTCGTACAGTTTTCTTTTTAATGTGAGTCTCAATATTATTCCCACCACGTCTTATCGAGACACTTATAAGTCTAGCCTTAAATACAGAAAAATCCAATTAAAACCTTAGCTCACATGACACATGCCCGAATGATGTCCATAAACTGCTCCATCCACACAGGGATGCATAGATTAAATGTTTGCTCCATGTGCCAAATGATCAGAATTTGAAAAAAACTGATTTTTTGTGTAACTCTCCAGTAGCAGAAGTCCATATCCATATCATCTACATAAGTTTGGTCGAATAATGATGAAACTAATATCCCCCAAATGTATTATTGATATTTTGTGAATGGCGAAAGAACAAAGGGATAAAGTCATATCCTCAGTTACATATGGATGGAACAGGATGCATATGGAACCAGAGATATGAGACGGCAGCTGGATTTTTGGAGTTTGGCATGGCTTGAAAGTGTGCTGAGATACCGAGTTCAGCCCACAATGGGGAAAAAAAGACTCACATAGAGTCACCCATGCCATTTAACAATCAAAACACTGTGTTTGTGTTTTATTAGATTTGCTCTGTGGTATTACATTGCACTGCTAATAGAATTGCATTTCTACCGCTAATAGCATTACATTCACTCAAGTATCTCACTACCTCAGTGCACAACACAACAGTGTCCATGCTGTAGCTCTGAACAAAAATGTACGAGCATCCGTAGCAAAATCATAGAGCTTGATGCAGCAGCTTAATGGTTCATTACTGCTGCAAAACCAGACACAAAAGAGCTGGAGCTTTTTGATCGTATCACACAAATCAGATCGTCATCAGTATTATTTTTACCAGTGTTAAATAGTTTATAAAATACAAAAAATCTTTAAATTTTTCATGAGCATCTCTTGTTATTTGTCACTTAAAGGTCCATAGCAACTTTTTCAATCTATCCCGTATATGTTATGCCTAGTATGCCTGTTATGTCAACTAGACTTTTTCTTTATTTAGTGTCCTGTACAGTGTGATTGGTATAATAAAAAAGACAGACACGTGACAAATACTTAACTGTGCTCACATTGAAGTTTTACAAGTTGAAGTCAGTGATGGGTTTTCCAGGTTGCAGTCTGGTGGTGTCAGAGCGGCTGGTTTTATAGGTACAATGGCCCTCTGCAACAGCTTTGAGCACATGATAGTCATTACAGTAGAGCATCTCTCTTCAACTGAAAGTGAAGCTTGAAAAAATTGGAGCGGCGTTCTCTTCTCTTCAACTTTGTATAGCCTGCTTTTGTTTAGCGCTCTCTGCTTTGGTGAACCAAACACTGAATCAGGAAGAGAGGGCTCAAGGTGTTGAGATTGTGCTTTGTGTTTAAATCCGAGATAGCCTTTTTGAAGTGAGGTATTCCCCAAGTCAGACTTACTTAGCGGGCTGGATCTTCTTTCACTGCACTCCATAGGTAATATGGTACAGTATATCTCAATGTCTCAGGATGTCCACAGGCTTAGGTTACCGATACAGTACCTCCTCCTAGCAGGTTCTCTATTGACTATCCCCAGCCGAGCCATTGGGGACATTCATGCTTGTGTTACAGCTGCCCATGTTTACCATCCTCCACCTCAGGCTTTTTCCACTGAGAGAGAGAGAGATGCTGGCTGGGGTGCAACTTTGCAAATCCCACCTGGATGTGGCATTTGTAACAAACAACCTAGAGGCATGGCTGCCACCCTTTTTTCCTCTTTTCACTCCCAGCGCACCTCCCTCAAGCCTCTTCAACACTTTTCACAAGCATCCCCAAACAACCTCTAATTTGTGTCTTGATTAGTGCCACGTAAACGGCGGTGTGTTGTTTCTTAAGTAACTCCGTGGGTAACATTTGTCATGGATGTTTCGCTGCTCGCTGTCTCTTTCTCTCTCCTTCTCTCTCCTTCACACGCTCATCATTACCGTGATAGCACATGAGGGGGAAGATATAGTTATTCAGGGAATTATCTGCCTCATTGGTGCCATATCTCATCCCCTGCCTCTCTGCCAAATGGCTGTGTTTCCATGGAGCCTGCCTGTGTTTACCGTGACGTGCCGTGGCAGAGCCCTTTCTGCTACGATGGGACTTAGCACACAGCAGTGGAGGGTATTTCGGTCCCCCGTTTGGAGTTTTGGGGCTTACTTCTCCAGCTCTTCCCCTCTCCTCTCCACCTGCTCTCCTTGCTGTTGTCTCCTCATTGGGTGCCCACGTGGCTCTGTTGCGCTGGTGCTCCTGGCCCTGTTCTTAGACAGACACGGCTAATTGAAAGGGAAGGCTGCTCTCTGCTGATCAGCTCTGACAGCAGTAAGTTTGCCAGAGGTGGGTGTGCCACCCCATGCTGAGAGTTTTCACAGTAAAATAACAGTGCTGTCGTGAAAAACACAGACCGTGCCACGATTACCTGGGCAGCGTGCCAAAAAGAGCCAGATGAATTTTTTGTGGACACACACACACACACACACAACAAAAGGGAAACCCCACTTTGTCTGCTTTATGACTTCAGGGAGCAGAGATGTGCCAGCATTTAGTGAACATCTAACAGGCGTTCTCCCATTTCACTCAGGGTTAGAATAAAATGAAACTACATCTCTTTTATAAAAATGCAGCAATTAATGGTTGTGCTTGATCAAAGATGAACAGTTTGTCCTTCTGTGTTGATTTCCTCAAGTTACAGAATATAAGTCATTTTGAGGGGTGACCCTCATTTACAATGACGTCGAGTAAAACTTAGTAAAAGTGATCATATTCAGTAAACAACTCGCCTACTTGTCATCAAATTTTCACTGACGTGACAACAAATATAATGTCTATCTGAGCTTTCTCATACACTTTTGAAGATAAATGGGATCACGTTAGACTTTTGTCATATCAATTTGAACTATCGCCTTTAAGTCAGAGTTCAATACCCTCATCTAGCAGATCAATTCCCTTTGCTTCCGGGTTTCTGGATAAACATCACCTCAACTTTTGTGCTGTTTCTTACCCAATGCTCGCTGCTCCTCCCCACTGGCCATATCAGAGTTGCCGTGATCTAGTGTGACTTGATGCACCAGGACAGGCGGGGTCCCCTCAGCGCGCCCACAGTGGACAGCTGTGATTACTGCTGACAATAATTTATGGTCCCCTCTGATTGAAAACACGAGAGCTGGAGATAGAAAGGCTGGTGCAGAGTCAAGGCACCACCTTAAGATATGAAACTGAGGCCCCAGCTGCTGTCAGAAGCAAGACTCCTGCCAAGCTCTGCAGGCCTTCTGCCCGTCCAGACAAACACGAGCTCTCATTTTTGCTCTCTTCCTTTATATTTTACTTCCTCTTTTTCTTTGCCCGGTTATAGTCCTCCTGTTCAGTGTCTCTCATATCATTTCTGTTTTTCTGACAACACATACTTCGTTCTCTGTGTGGAACTGAATGCATTATCAACATGAATGTCCATCATAAAATTGCAGGTATGCAGCTTGTATTTATTGTGTGAAGTGTTAAAAGGAACAAATACTTATCCATGCATGCAGGTTGATCAGGTGTCTCTACACTGAGCTTTTCCAGCCCTGAGATTACCATGCTAATCCTAACAATAGCAATGTGCAGCCGGTTTGAACAACTATCTGCACCATTGTTTATGTTGTCATCCCGGGCTGGATCGCTCTCATGAGGTCTAACCATTTTAGTGGATTTGCATTTACTATTTCAGCATATCCAGGGATGAAGAGCTCTTTCCTCTGAAATGATGTGTGCTCTGGGTATTATGTTCTGTTTCTAAAAGGAGGGCCTTGAACTAAAGAGAAGGGGTAGCAAAGCTCGTGTGGATATAAAAAGTGAAATGAAACAATCCCTGGAATGAATTGAAAGTGATTGAAATGGCATCAGATTGGATGATATCTCAAATACGCTTGAGTAGAAAGATTTTCTGTTAAGAAAAACAGTTATAACAGTGTTTCTCTTTGTGCTTATTTGTTGTACTAAATAGAACACTGATTGTATATGTGGTAACAGTTACCACGAAAAAGTGATGTTCTACTGTTATAATACTATTATCCATAAATTGATGTGTTAATAGATTACTGTATTACTGTAGATATTTTTTTTTACAACTTTGTGTAATGGGTGCCATTTGTTTGAAAAGTTTGAGCTTCTCAAATGTGTTCGTAAGAAGGCTTATTCCATCTTATCACACTGATCGCCAGGCTACCTGTAAAAATAGCATCTCTATTTAAGGGCGGAATATGTTTCCTCCTGGAGCACAATGGTTTGCAACAGTTTCAGAGTTATGTCAACAAGACGAGAGTGAATGGAATCCCTCCCAAAATTCAGGGTGCAAAAAAAAAAAAAGAAATCCCCATCGTTATTCACATATCTTCAGGAAAAAACAATAACAAAATACAAATATGTGTTGACTGCATAGAGGTAATGGGGAAAAAATAAAACAAGTATATCCTTTTAATTGATATAACAAATAAACAAGTAGAGGTCAAGTACTGGAGCTCTGTGATAGACAGACAACCTGTATAGAATATAAAGGCTCCAACCTCCAATGGCCTGACCAGGATAATTACATATAGCAAATGGATGGGTGATGGAGAAGGAAACAGAAAGAGAAAGGTTGTAAACAATCTAATTCATAGCACAGTTGGAAAATCACCCTCCTAATAGTGCAAGGATACAGTATATGGCATTAAACTTACAAATCCAAAATGTTTAATTCAAATGACGCAATCTTCAATTTGGTGGGTGTGTTTAAACTAGTGGTGGGCCGATAACGGCGTTAACGTGCTGCGTTAACGCCAGACTCTTATCGGCGATAAAAAAAATATCGCCGTTAATCTCTTGTTCCTCTTATTTTAGCGCGGATGTATACCTGGCCGAATTGCACTGTAGTGCACGAGTCAGAACGAGTCCGACTTCGCACCTGTGTAGCCTACCACATCAAACGTAACGTGCTGACATGGATGCAGCTAGGAAGCCGCCGGGTTTGCTTCAGGGAAAATGTATTTTTAAGAAGCTTCCCAATGGAAACCTCGACAAGACCAAGGTTGTTTGCACCTTGTGCAATGCGGAATTGGTTTACTGTAGGAGTTCTAACAGTCTGTGCTCTCGGAAGTGGCCGGGCCATGCGTGTGTGCAATGGGAGAGCTTTGTGTGGAGAGAAAAAAAAGAGGCAAGGGAAATCGCCAAAGCCAATGCATAGCCTCGACTCATTAAAGGTTGAAAATCACTGAATTACACAACATGTAGGCTAGCCTATGGTTTAAGGCTATGGAAATCATTATGGAAACAATATTTTTTTTTATCAGTGATAGCTCAGCTGATCTCGTTGCTATAGAGACCACGTCCGTCCGCTTTGTTTGACAACTGACAGAGCTGCCAAGTCTCACCCTTTTGGCCGTGAGACACACTCATATCAACCAGCTCACACTCTCACACGCTAGCCTACAACTCAAATTTCTCACGCGGAGAAGTTAATCCCCAAAATAACGATTGTTTTGCGGGACTTTTATTTTGACAGTCTTATATTGAAAAGCTAACGGACATGAGTTCCGTGACATCCTCTTTCTGCACGCAAGTTAACTTGATGCATTAGGTGTGCACCTGCACAGGAGATGAGCCCCTGGTCTGATGCGCCACCTGGCTTGAGAAACACGTTCTCAAAGACTTACTTTGAGTCATTATTTAGGGAGCACACACATATTATGATTGAATTCAAATGAGCCATTTTAATCTAGATTAATCTAGATTAATTCCAAAATTAATCTAGATTAATCTAGATTAAAAAAATTAATCTATGCCCACCTCTAGTTTAAACCAGTACCAATATTACACCATTACATTGACATTACATTTTTCTTTAGATGTTGTCTGAAAACTACCAAGAGAAGCATCTTGTTTCAAAACACTAGCATTTGCCAATGTAAACAATGAGATATAGTAAGCAAAAACTTCAAATAATGATAACTGATGTATCTCTTTGATATTGTATGGATATGGCACGTATTGGGTCAAATTAAATCCATGTGGCTTCCTAATACATTCCTAATATGTATTTTACCCAAGCTAATGGGCAACATGACATAAGAATGTTGATTGTCCCCCAGGTAAATTACTGTTAAACAAAATATTTGCTACATTTAATCTGCAGTGTTGTCAAACACTAAATTTTCTTCTGTTTTATTGAGACATAAGCCCCACCAGAATGGCTGCTCATACGTACCATGTATCCTTCTGCAACTGATTATAGGGTCAAACGCTGGACCCTTTTTTCTTCCTGAGAATTGCTTTTTATTCTTCCTCTCATATAATATGACTTTGTCCCAGAGACACCACAACCATTCATCACTTTGTCACCTCTCACAAGAGATGCAATTGTGTCTATTTATCCACAGGAAATATATTTGTCTATACTGCATCATAACTACTGCACATAGTATACTACAGACTCTGTGACGATTTATGATATACTAAGTAAAAAGCAAATGATTATTTTTTTTAAATGTGGACCTGTAAAAATGTGCAAAAATAACTTATTAATAATATTGAAAATAGTTGTTATACAAAACAGTTAGAAAACAAAGATGCATCAAGTGAAGCAAACATTATGGTAGGGTTGCAGTGTTTTTTTTCATGGTGGTTGTTACTGGTTTCGGTTGATACTATCAGACCTGCTATCTCCTTTTCTCTTGCATCTCCTTCTCTGCCTTCCTTGCTCACATTCACTCCCTGCCACCTGCACGCACTCACATACGCACACATCGATGACATAAAAAGACTGCTTTGTGATGAATAAATTTGTATATTTTAGAACCTATGCCTGTTTCGGCAAGTATTCTCCAGAGGCCCTGCCTTCTTCTCTCCTGAGTTCCCCTGCAACCCAGTGGAGTCATTAGTCTGCTTGCTGTGTTGAACTCTTTAATCATCTGTGTGTTACATAAAAAGAGGACTATTCCTCAGTGATACACAACGGCATGCTCAGCTTGGTTGGGGCTTGCTTTGATGTGTATAGGCTGTTGTGTTGTGTCTGCAGTATAGGCTTCTTAAGGCTTAGGTTTTTTTTCATTTCTCTGTGGGAGTGAGATAAGATGTCAGTCTTCCTCTTGTTGCAGTAAAGATGTGACTTTGAGTGTGTAGTTTGCCACTAAATAGGAGCATTTGGCCTTTGTAGACATATAGTCCCCTCCATAAGTATCGGAACAGTGAGACCAATTCCTTTATTTTTGCTGTAGACTGGAAACATTTGGGTTTGACACCAAAAGATGAATATGAGACAATAGATCAACATTTCAGCTTTTATTTCCAGGTATTCACATCTGGATCCGATACACAACTGAGAAGATAGCATTATTTGTAAAGGAACACCATATTTGTGGGCGAGCAGAAGTATTGGAACAGATAGACTTTAAATAAATTAAAGTGAATAAAACGTAATATTTTGTCGCAAATCCTTTGCTTGCAATAACCGCATCAAGCCTGTGACCCATTGACATCACCAAACTTTTGCATTCTTCTTTTGTGATGCTTTTCCAGGCTTTCACTGCAGCCTCATTCAGTTGCTGTTTGTGTTAGGGGGTTACTCTCTTAAGTCTCCTCTTTAGCAGGTAAAATGCATGCTCTATAGCGTTTAAGTCTGGAGATTGACTTAGCCAGTCTAAAACCTTCCACTTCTTGCCCCTGATTAACTCCTTTGTTGTGTTTTGGGTCAATATCTTGCTGCATGATGAAGGATCTTCCTATCAGTTTGGTTGCATTTTTCCTTAAATTGACAGACAAAATGTTTCTGTAAACGTCTGAGTTCATTTTGCTGTTGCCATCATGTGTTACATCATCAATGAAGAATTATGAGCCCGTCCCAGAAGAAGCCATGCAAGCCCAAGCCATGACATTGCCTCCACCGTGTTTCACAGATGAGCCTGTATGTTTGGGATCATGAGTAGATCCTTTCTTTCTCCAAACTTTAGCCTTTCCATCACTTTGGTAAAGGTTCATCTTGACAACAACACAGTAACACATGATGGCAACAGCAAAATGAACTTAGAAGTCTACAGAAACATTCGGTCTGCCAATTTAAAGAAAGATGCAACCAAACTGATTGGAAGATGCTCCATCATGCAGCAAGATAATGACCCAAAAAAAACTGCAAAAACAACAAAGGAGTTCATCAGGGGCAAGAAGTGGAAGGTTTTAGACTGGCCAAGTCAATCTCCAGACTTAAACGCTATAGAGCATGCATTTTACCTGCTAAAGAGGAGACCGAAGGGAGTAACCCCCCAAAACAAACAGCAACTGAATGAGGCTGCGGTGAAAGCCTGGAAAAGCATCACAAAAGAAGAATGCAAAAGTTTTGTGATGTCAATGGGTCACAGGCTTGATGCGGTTATTGCAAGCAAAGTATTTGCGACAAAATATTACGGTTTATTCACTTTAATTTATTTAAATTCTATCTGTTCCAATACTTTTGCTTGCCTAAAAATGGGGTGTTCCTTTTCAAAAAATGCTATCTTCTCAGTTGTGTATCGGATCCAGATGTGAATACCTGGAAATGAAAGCTGAAATGTTGATCTATTGTCTCATATTCATCTTTTGGTGTCAAACCCAAATGTTTCTAGTCTACAGCAAAAATAAAGGAACTGGCCTCACTGTTCCGATACTTATGGAGGGGACTGTACGTCCTTCTAAAGCGTGTTTCCAGTTTTCTTTCTTCTGCCTATGGTGCCTGAATCAGGTAACTTTTTCCTGTGTGATAGTGAGGTATTTGCTTGGTTCTGATTACTGAAGGCCCCTGATTTTAGTTCACATATTCACAACACTTTATCTACACTTTTCTCACATGAATATGATGAAAACAAACTTTGCAAATGCAACTCTTTGTCCCAGTAAATTGAACTCAAACTTAAAGGGGGAGTCAGCGATTCGTCAAAATCAGTCTCCTCGCGATCTGCTTCCTGTCTGTACTGTGAGTGTGCTGACAAAAAGCTGGTGTTAATACAAGGGTGTTAATTACAGAGCCTAGGCTGTGTATTAACACCAGATTTGTTCTCAAATAGCGACTTGTGAGGAGACATTCACTGATTTTGACAATAAGTGTTTTTTTTCTTCGAAAAAACATTCTCCAGAATCGCTGACTCCACCTTTGAATGTACACAGACTTATAGCGACCACATGCACATATACAGTACATGCTGCACCAGTGTTCCACAGGGGAGGGAGGCAGGCGCCTGCTGCCGTAGTATCAGGTTGCGGGTCTGTCAGACACAATGGTGAGGAGTTGCCCCGCGGCCCGGCCTGAGAGGGCGGAACAATGGAGCCGCAGTGCAGAGCGAGCAGCAGAGGGCACGACGAGCCGATCTGTCAGCCTGGCAGTGCTGCTCGGGCTATATACTCCTGCCCCAGACCCCTCTCCTCGCAGCACACAATGGAGAGTGGGGAGGTCAAGTGCATGAGGAAATGGAGGGGAATTCCCAGCATGCTATAATAAAATGGAGTCCTCTATTTTGGTGACTGAGGGGAACGGGACGAAGTTAGGCGACACCCAGAATACATCATAACTTTCAGCGATTTTACAGTGAAGTCATTCCAGTGGGTCAGCGTTGCAGCTGGAGATAATCAATTTACGGGTCAGTGGTTCACACACTTGGACCGCTGCTCATTGTTTCTTTCTTCCGCATAGAAGTAAATGGCTTCGCTCTCCGACTTCTGAGCTTATACCACGAGACGGCTACCATGCTCTCTTCATAGTTATCAGAACTTGATACTGGATATAAATAGCATTGAGAGAGAGGGGGAGAGAGAGAGAGAGAGAGAGAGACAGATACAGAGAAAGACAAAAACATGTTTTCACTACTGACAGTCACTGCCTGAATTGTATTTGAATATGGCAAAGGATTTCGTGTTGCACATCTAAGTAGTCGGTTCAATATGTTGAAAAGTAAAATTGAATCACATCAAGCCATGACATCCAATAAAGCTGAAGTGTGTCTGATCTCCTATACCACTTAACACCACAAGCATGTCACTTTAAACCAATTCTGCTACGAGTTTATACAGCACAGCCATAATGTCTCCATTTCTCGCCTTTTATCTACCCAGCACATTTTACACTGCAGCCAATCTGTTTAGGAGGACTAGGCGTTTAGATGGGGCCGTGTACAAACCAAGGTCTTGAAGACTGCTGCCCTCAGAGTAGTGACTACAGAGGGGGCAGGGGGTGGGGGGTTAGTGAAAGCCAGATTTTGTTAAAGCTCTTAATAAGGCACAGTGTGATATATAAGCCCACAGGCGGCAAAAGCTCTGTGTGCAAACACTTCAACAAGCCGTGTGTTAGGGCAATCTGTGTATGGAACGGCGGATGGCCTAACATCTCTGTTATTTCACACACGACCCTATTTGGCCTCTCTGATATCCTTAATTTGGGAGCTGAATTTGATATAGTGCTGCAAATATTTGCTTAGGCACAAACTGACTCTGTTTGCCTGCTATGTTGGGATAAACTAACCGCAATGGTGTACTGAATGTAATAAATGTTAAACAGTGAATGCAATTATATACTTCACAAATCTGGACCTCCGCACTGAAAGCAGGCTTTGTGGACCTGAGTTCTGTTTTGACAGATCGTTATTGCCCTTCCTGACCACCAAGGGTCACATTCAGAAATGAACTGTTTATGAGATGCTCTGGGTATATGGCAAATTGAAGCCGATATATCGGTGTGAAGAAAATATACAGTATATTTTGACATTTCATAAAAAATGTATACTGATCGTATACACTTCCGATTAGAGTATGCACTATATAACTAGCAGGGTATTTGTTATTTGCCGTGCTCTTTTCTGAGCATTTGTTCTTTAAGAGCTTAGAACTGCTTCTTACCTTCTGTCCTTCTTGCCTGTATTATCCTGCTATTCTTTCTCTTTCGATGCCCTCATCATTACTGTGTACACCATAACAAGTGTGTTGGCTTTTCCTGTCACCTCTCATAAAAGGAAAACTGCTACAGTATCGCCTGTCATCCTATTACTGTATGTGCATGAAAACCCCTTCTAAACTACATGGGAGGTTTTTGTATCAGATAATCATTTGATAGGCTGCAGACATCAAACAGTGAGTTGGGAAACTAACTATCATGGCATATACAGATTTACATCTCACTCGCAGCAGCAAACTGACATCTAGTTGTTATTGTGGAAGCGATGCGCTCACAATTTTAGATGACATTCAGCTCTTGTTTCTATATGGATACATTTCAGTATGTTGGTTCGGGCAAAAGCGCCATCCAAATGTATGCAGAGTAATGTCAACAATACATATTTTTTCATATTTAAGTAAAAAATCCCCTAATCACCTTCGAAAAGATCTCTAATACAATACTACCACTGTGATTAATGACTTCAAATTCCAGCACACAGTGGGAGGGGGTGGGGGACAGGGTGGGATCAGTAGAAAGTGGGGCATCAGCGGTCAGCTGTATTTGGATTATAAGACAACATGCTTTTAGCTGTGCTGCTTGCTGAATCAGCTGTTTCTTCATAAGGACAGTGAATGATCTTAATCCTGTATATCTAGGTAACCTTCTCTGAAGGAGAGAGAGAGAGTACAACATAGCAAAGACATTATGGTCGGGCAATGTCTAGACAACAAACAAGAAGAAATTAATGCAACCACTGGTACATGAGCATTCCTTTTTCTTTAATGACTGGTAGAGATACTGGGTGGAACAACTTGCATACTGCAAAGAAGAATCTGAGTTAAGAGCCTTGATTTAGTGTTGCTACGTTATATCTTTCTCTGGGAGAATACATACATACCCTGCAGTTCCAGAAAACGGCACCGGCAGTGCCTCTTACTTCTTGATAGTTGTTCTGAAGTAAGCTTTTCTCAGGATGGTGACAGCTCGCAGCACTGGTGTGAGAAGACGAGAAGACAAAGCACTCTGTACTCCGAGGCTGTGTGTGATTAATGACAGAGGTGTGTGTTGCAGTGGGCACCCTCGGAGCAGCTACAGATCAGTCTTCCTGTAAGACAAATCTGACACTCGCCAACCCACCGCCCCACCTGCTACCCCCTCACCGCCATCAAACCCTCAGCTCCTCACAGCCAAGTGCACCCGGCACGACATCGCGCTCATAAATCATGCCAAACAAAGCATGTTTAATCTGTGACGCGCAGGCCTGACACGCAAATTTATTACCTGTTGTTAGGAAAACTGCATGTGTCCCACTGAGTCAAGCCTCTATTTACCTTTGAGAAACCAGTAAAATACTGGAAAGACAAAGTCTGCAACAAAGAAAGCTGATGATGGCAGTGTCTTTCAGGCAGCATTCAGCAGACAAAGACGCGCTTTACTCGGCCGTCCTGCCACCTTTTCAGGGCGGATGACATGCTTACGCGAGTTTCTCGACTGCACTTGCCAAAAAAATTTAGGGATTTCTCACAAGCACATTTGTAAAACATGAATACCAAATTATCTCCTGGGGATTAGAGTTGGATAGCTGCTCTATGCCTGGTGTGAGTCATAATGCTTAGTGAAAACTGGGCACCTACTACCTACAGTTGTGTGATAGGGTAGGATTTTTGGAAAACAAACAGGCAGTAACCGAGCATTGTGAGGGGAATATGCATGTAATATTGGGCTCAGTGTTCAAAGGCAACAATGTGGCAGCAATTCAGAAAATAAGATGGCAGGAAAAAAATAAAAAGTTCTTGCGCGGAAAGATGCTCTAATGTGTGCTTTGAAAAACTGTGGACTTAAAGTACAGTATAGTTCAGAGTGCCACCTCCCCATTAAGTAGGTCTTAATTAAAATAATAATAATTTGGAGCATATAGTGGAGAACAATGTCTGCTCTAAATACTGCCTACAGGTAAACATGATAACATATTCAGTTGTCTTTAGCTTTCTTACTTTACAGTCTGACAAACGGAATTATAATTACATAAGCTTGATTTGGAAATGCAGCTAAAATGCCAAGAAGAACTGGCTCAAAGGCAGAAATGAAAGTGGTCTCTCCCACACATTCCCTTTGGCAGACTCCTGTGATCCTGCTTGTCCTCAACATGTCTTTACACTGTAGATGGTGGGAATGAGAAGTGATGGCACCTGCTGACTGGCTTTGGCGATGTCAGAAACTCACACGTACACTTGCACACACACTTGCGCACACACACACACACACACACACACACACACACACACACACACACACACACACACACACACACACACACACACACACACACACACACACACACACACACACACACACACACAATTTTTCTTTTGCTTACAATGCAATCATCAAGTCAGAAAATCTGTGAAATTAAGTCCAAAATTATTATTATGCTTAATAGAACATAAACGTTTGTATCCAATTAAAGAAAGAATAGGCAGTTGGCTCTTGTTTTGAAAAAGTGGAAGACATTAGTCCATTTTGCTTACAGAAATGCATGTTTGTAAGTGTGAAATTTGCTAATAACCCCAAGCAACTTATGACATTGTGAATAATTCGAGTCATTCCAGGTGATTAATTAAATAATACTTGAAATTAGGGACAAAATGAATAATGGTAAGAGCAGTTTCATTCCTGACCTTGTTCAATTTTTAATGAGCTCAGTACGACGGAGACTACGTTTTATAAATGGTGCTATAGGCTCATGTGAATATTGTAGATAATTAAAGAGCGTCTGTTAATATCAGGATCTCTGTACATCGGCAGGAAATAAAAGGGGTGGCGGTGCTCATCAAGTAAAAAAGACAGCATGGTTGTTCGGGCTACTCCACCTTGCAGTTGATGAGCATTCAGCAGCAGTGTGTTTAACAGAGGAGAAAACTTAAAGAAACCCAAGAGACTTGTAATCTCAAGAGGGATCATCATAAGGACCTTTGTAGGCTGTTGTTTCTCCGCCTTGGGAGGAGGCTGGGGGTGGGGCACAGACACTCCACAAAGCGTACTGCAGTGTCAAAGTTGTGCAGAAGTAAGGGGGAAAACAAGAGAAGAAGAAAAAAACATCATCCCTATCATTTAACCTGTATAACGAAAACAATGAAAATGGCATTGATTCACCAAAGAATATTTGACTGCAGTTGACCACAAAACATCACTGGACGCGTCTCCGCTGACCCATATTCGCCTACAGTATGAGTTCTCATAGGTTTGTGCTATCTGCTCTACTTTCCTCAGCGAACTGATATCAGGAGGGTCTTTCATTCCTCCACACATTAACAGTTGCGTACTATTCTATGCTATTCCGAGCCGGCAGGGCCTTGGTTACTTTTAATCACAGTGGGTAATGAGAGAAGAGATCCAGACTGTGAGACACAGAGTATTTTTAGATCTTGATCTCGATTATCTAACACATCGCTGTGGTCTCCACTCAGATGCCACTTTGTTGGGAGAGTTTTCGAATCGTCAATAGGAGTTAAATCACTGTGGAGTGGAGAGCTTGAGCACTTTGAAACCATTCATTGAATCAACCAACACATTTTCAATGTTACTGTGATGATCCTTCTACATTGTAATACTTTTGTACTTTTAACTTAACAGATTCTGACCGGTAATTTAACAACTTTCTTTTCTTACGTTTGATTAGTAAATGGATTTGTACGGAACTCACACTGCAGAGTCCGCAATGGGTGACTTTCCCAGAGTTGTTATTTCAAAAGTCACTGACGCCAAAGTACAGTATGGCATTTGTTTGTCCCATCATGGCCGAATGTGTAGTGTGCAGCGAGTGGAGGACCAGGGATTGTTGAGGGGTGTCGAGGGCTTTTCACAGAGGCTGCTTTAATGAGCCTCAGATAATTAAATGTTATTCCAGAGCTCGGTGGTCAGATTGCTGTCTCAGAAAATTGTGTGACTCAGTGATCTGTTTGTGCTTTTCTCATTTACAAAATAAACATCTATTTCTTTCCTCACTATCGTTCCGTAGATCAAACTTGACTTATACAGTCTAATAAAGCTCACTGCATGAGATGCATGTTTTAGTCTCTTTTTTAATTGGAGAGAGAAAGAGTGTCTGGGTCTATTTGTGGTCTGGTGCAATGTTGGAAATGCCAGCTGTCGTGCATCAAAGCCTTGCTGGAACAAACCGTTATTTTGGCATGTCCCCGCAACTTGTTAAACAGAACTTGCCATGTCGTACATTTAAGTTTTCCCTCATAATTAAAGACCCACTTTACATGGACATTTGATCAATAAGGTTTAAAACGGCTGTTTGTAATCTACATGAAATTTTTTATTTTTTTTAACTGTAAACCATATTACAGTGAAGCTTAATGCATAAACTTAAAACGCATTTTCTATAAAACTGCTCACTATGTTGTTGAAAATGACACTTTTGCGTTCTTCCCAGCCCTATGGAAAAGGAGAGAATAATCCTCAACACCTTCTGGAGTTATGACTGACAGCTGTGGCTGCTACGGAGAGCCGTGAGCCAAGCTCCATAACATAACACATGCTTGACATGTCTATGTCCATCTGGGGTCCCAGCCTTCAAACCACTGCACCCCTTGCTCTCTGCCGGCAGAGAGACCAAGGGACAAGAGAAGGAACGGGGTGTGAAGACGGGCCTCTTAGGGCTCTGAAGGAAGCATCCAAAGCCAGCTGGTCTGGCTTTGATGTAAATCTTATGTGCAGAGTGAAAGGAAGACAGCAGAATTACGACAAAGAGTTGTGGTAGACAGAAGGAAAAGAAGAGGATAAGGAAGTCACGACTAGTACGGAGGGGAAAGTGGAGATTGGAACAGCAGGTTCTGTGAAGGCGTTTTTACGACAACAGACAGGTGAGACACAGGTGTCAGGAAAGGTCTTGACTCCTTGCACATGTTGGAAATGTGATGATGCCAATTAACACTTATGTCATGTCATTTCAAGATTGATTCAGATGTCCTATGGGACTCCAAGGCAAGATAGTACTGTATCTTCTATGATTATGTGCATTTGAGAAATGATCTTACCACATACAGTATACCTTATGTAGCATCACGTTAAGGTGAAACTAAATGAGCTGATGTAAAATAACTATATTAATTTCATTTTCTGCTTACATCCCTGTTGTGTTGGTGGCATCACTTTGGGAAGATGTGTGGGGAGGGGTGTGTGTGTGTGTGTGTGTGTGTGTGTGTGTGTGTGTGTGTGTTAAAAAAACAAGAGTGCTGCTAAAGGAGATGCTGAGAGCAATTTGGTTCTGCACTGTTGTCAGTTGGCATTATCCTGAAGTCGCCAAGAACCGCGACACTGCAGAAACTTTGCTAAAAACACTCCAAGAAAACAGCTGGGGACTGTTCCCGTCTGATTCTTTTTGTCATGCCCATTGTTAATCACCGACTACGGCGGAGAAAAGAGCAGACTAACACGCACCTGTGAAAAAACAATTTACACGTTTTGATTGATTATAAGAATCCTACCCTCACATGATGTTGCAGCAGCGTGTATCTTGATCTGTAGATAACAAGAAGAGTAAAATCAAAGTGAAGTTTAAGAAAAAGACAAATCTGAGTATCACGGAGAAAAACGATACATTTAGGACATTGGGATTAGGGCAGTGACATCAGTTGGAAGACAACTTATCAGAGCCGGTACCAACATCTCTATAAGTTTTTTGTTTCATGTTGCATTTTGAAATCAGGGCTTTTGTTTGTTATAAGCACATTTGGGTTCCAAATGTTTTTGTTTTATTCCATGGAATTTAATTTGATCCACACAGATAGTAAAGGAAATGGATTTGGCACAGTTCTATTACTATATAATCACCACACAAATATGATTACATATATTATCAAGAAGTGTCTTCATTATCTTAATCAAAACAATTGGTAATACTAATTACACCATAGATTAAAAAAAAACATGAGGCAACAGATGATATTCAAAAGATACCCAACAGGCACAGAAAGTAGTGCATTACAATGGAGCTACAATCTGTCTTTTATATGCAGCTAATGGTGCAATATAAATTACTTGTTTGTGTGTGTGTAAGCGTGTGTGCAAGTGTACGTAAAGCTCATGGTGCAATATAAAATACTTGTTTGTGTGTGTGTGTGTGTGTGTGTGTGTGTGTGTGTGTGTGTGTGTGTGTGTGTGTGTGTTTGTGTTACAGAGAGACACAGAAACAGGACTACTGTAGGTATCAAGCTTTACTGTGGCTTATGTATAACTTTGAAAGGGGCTGCATGTGTGATGGACACATTAATTCACATGTAATGTACAGTTATGCACAACTGGCAGAGGTTATAATGGACAAAGTGACACTTACAGTATATATCTACTGGCCTGTTAAAACCTGGCAGGTGGAACCCATGGATGCTTAAATACTGCTCTTTTAAAGCCCGAGTTTGCACAGGAAAGCAAAAGAGGACCAGGGCTCAAGCAAACTGTAGGGACATTTCATGTGGCCATAAAGCACGCTTCCATTTAACCTGAACTGGTGCATGGCAGAAAGTCAAGAACAGGATAATGCAGACTACATTTAATAAACTTCAAGCAGTTATCTTTTAAATTCCACCATTATTGCAGTTTTCTTAAAATAAACTAGGACATACAGTACATTAAAAAGATTGTGAATTTAACTATACATTTAATTTATATTTAGGACTAACTTTTGAAAAAGGTATCACAATCCACTAGTGGCCAGCAGGCTATACTACGTCGTAGACTAATACATTAGCCACATACAGCAGCAGCCGTACTTAGTGCAGTGCAGAAAAAAGGACACAATTAGAGGAGGACATTTAAATAATCACGCCTTATTTTACTATTCAATCAGGTGCAATGGTGCCATGAAATCAATGAATGTTTGCACGGATACCAGATTGCTTCGACTACTATTTTTTAAAACACTGTATGTAAGCGATATAAAGTAAAAATTTGGTCTGGTGACTTTTTGGAGTTTAAATGACAATTGAAGTGATCAGTAAGGCCTCCCTGTCCTATTTCATATGATATAGAAAGCAGTCATATAGTCAGAAACCATAGATAGTATATAAAATGGATGTGGCATCCGGGCTGACCTCAGTTATTCCATCTGCATCCAATCGTCCTGGCCTATGCGCATCGCCATCTTGTCAGAGTTTGACTCCACTTAATTTCGTCTAACCCAAAAAGAGCATTGATATTTATTTATTTAACCTTTATTTATACTCGATATTTCATTGAGGGGTGACCCTCATTTACAATGATGTCGAGGGGAGGGAAATAAGCCCATCTAGCTGACATGTACCTCCGAGGCTAAGTCAGGGCCAGCGGCCAGCTAGCTGTGACTCAAGAGACCGCGCCCCTTATTATCTGTACATTTTAACCTCCAATAGTTTAAAAACTAGAATAATCCCCCAAAAAATGCCCTCCCTCAGTGTTGTCATGGAGCTAAACATAGAGACTAGAATGTTTGTTTTTGGTCTAGGCCGTAAATAGGTTTAATAATGCTGTGAAAACGTCCTATCTAACAGGGGAGTCAATGAGAAATTGCTCTGTTTGGGACCACCTCTTAGTGGCCACTCAGGGAATTTAATTTTGTGTCACTTCCGCATTGGATGCTGGTAGAACTCCAGGGCTGTACAGTGCGACAGTTTTGATCGCATTTGCTACTGAAATTGATCACGTGCGATGATGAATACAAGTCCAGTCGCACCAGTGCTAATGAGCAGATGCTGTCTCTCTGAGACACAGAGGAGCGATGCACAATACTGCTTAGAGGGCTCTACATTAACACTCTCCAAATGCGGGTGAATGTAGTCTTAGGCGAGTAAGTTATTAAGTCTACCCTCCACTTTGGCTGGTGAAAGATGTGTGCTCGGGATCTGTGCTTGTGCGGCGAGATTATAGCGTCTAACTTCACCAACGGTTAAAAACAGGAAGGAGACGGCTCCCTTTACATTAAGGCAGTCAAGTTAGCGCGTGTGCAAACAGAACATTTCCTGTGCGCCTTCACAATAAAAGTCGGTTACTAGCCAAATGCGAGTTGACTTTTATTTTGAAGCAGGTAAGAACAGGAAGTTAGGCCGCTTCACAGCCCTGCAGTCAACAGCAGTAACTATCTATGATAGTAACTGACAAAGATTGACACAACCTATTTAATTTGGCCTGAATTGTATAAATATGTTTACTAATTTATTTAATAGGCTATATGTTCAATGTTTTAAAGTATGGTTTTCATTAAAAGAATGAAATGTTCTAAAAATGTTTGTTATTATTAGGCTAATATAATAATGATATGTTTATAAAAATATATAGGTATAGACATTATTTTTATAGTTCTATGGGGGGGAAATAATTCTGAATCAGCAAAAAAATTGCCATTGGCAGGTTAGACTCTTTTGTCTAAATTGCAATCAGTGCACCCCTATTCATTTTTCTACAATTACTACTGCACACTAGGATATCATATTCATTGAGAATCTCAAATGAGACCAAGATGACATGCTCAAAGGTAATTAGAGCTAAATGCAAGGGTTAGGGTCATGCAAGTTTTCGATCATACTTTGTGTGCTACCAAATCTATTTTTGTGCTACTGAATTTTTTTGCTTGCTAGCACCAGTGCTACCACTTTAAAAAATAAGCGTACAGCCCTGTAGAACTCGCTGTGGTTGGAGCTTGTCAGAAACATGATTTATGACTTTACCGCAAGATATTGATTAGCATAACTGAAACTTTACTAATAATAGTATAACTCCTTTAAAGTGGACCGATTATACTTTTTCGACTTTTATGACCTATAAACGTTGTTATAATGATTTATAGTCATATTTAACCATACTAAAGTATCAAATAATGACTTGCATGCATTTAGACGTATTCCCTGCTGACCGTCTGGGGTGGCTGTGCAGAGCGCTAAACACTAGGGCAGCCGGTCGAGAATTCACTCGTTCAAATCAGTTCAAATTTCCTGCAATCGTGTCGTCGCGGTTCCGGATTTTTCCATGTATGGTAATGCTGCAACGTGCTAGCGCGCTCCGGCCATGCCCCCACCTTCCTGCGCACATCTGCCCGCGCACTGCTGAAAGTGCTCCGGAAGGAAGGCAACCAATCACAACGGAGTGGGGTTTGCAGCAGGGGGGGGGGAGGGGGCGGAGATGGCCGAAGCGCAGTGTTGACAGAGCATGCTGAATTGCCCAGATGAGAGGAAGCGTTTCCCGAAAATCTACACAGTTTTTTGTGATGTGATTCGTGTCAGGTTGCTCTATGGTATAGCAGTTTTTAACAATAAATTAAGACCAGAAAAGTAGTATAATAGGAGATCTTTAAGCTCCAACTTATATCAGGTAAACTTGTGATTTAGGCTATGATGGAAGTAGATGATTTATTCAAATGCATCCTTTACTTAAGAAAACGTAGCAACATCAAGAGTTTTACCAAAATAGGCCTAATTATGGAAGTGAAATTAACCTTGTTGTCAGTGTTATTTTTGCATTACCGTGCCTTTTTTGATGATGCAACTGGTCAAGGTTGCTCCTCATAGTTGTTGTACACAAAGCTGATGATCTTAAATTTGTTTAAAAAAAAACTGTCTGCAAAATTTCAATAATCATCATTAAAATGTAGCGATTTATGCCATAAGAAGTATGAACCTATGCATGTAGTCAGCCTGGAATATGAGACGTAGACGATTATTGTATCACACCTGTTTCCATACCCAGTGAAAACAGTAACAGTGGCCCGGTAACCACACCTCCTGTAATCCTGCACGTACACGTGACAGGCTCCATATGGGAGTCAAGCGGTTCACGCCTTCCTCCCTCTAATTGGCTGCTCAACAGACGCTGCAGATTTCCATTGGCTGCATGAGGTGCCCTTTAAAAACACATTCCACTGCTGTTAGAGATGTGACGTCAAATATTTAATGTGATGAGGCTGAGCCGAGTAATTTTTAGGGAAATTAGTGTTGTTGTCCCAAATCAATCAAATCAAATCAGTCTCAAAGGATCAGATTTATTTAAGTTGAGACTACACTACATTGTCTTATTCTTTATTTGTTGCGCCTTTTAGTTATGTCAAACTTTTTCTAGCCTATAGGCCTACGTTTCGTTGGTTTATAGCCTATGAACTAAAAAAACTAAACTAAATCGTCGTAGGCCTATTCCTAATACTTTGACCAAAAGGCCTATGGAGCCCAAAATGTTTTAATTTACAGCAAGACTTTTATTAGGTAGTCTACTAATGTTTTGACGGTGGTGTGCGTAGAGAGAGAGAGAGAGAGAGAGAGAGAGAGAGAGAGAGAGAGAGAGAGAGAGAGAGAGAGAGAGAGAGAGAGAGAGAGATCGTCAGAGAAGGGGAGGAGTCTCTCACTGACAAGAGGGTAGCCTGGCTTTTCTGAGTTTGTCAGCTCAACCTAAAATAGCAGTCAGCGTGTAAATGTGAACTGAAAATACGTTTATCCACTGGAGCCACCGATATAGAGTGTCTACACGCGGCGACTTACTTCGGGAGTAAAGGTGAGTAACGGAAATAGAAACAATGTTGCGGAGTGTGGCAGGCAGGCAGCAGCACTAGCTACAGTGAGTGAGAGTAGAGAAGCGCAAGAGGGAGACGTAGAGTGGATTTGGGACACGGCCGGGGACATGAACTGTAGCCTATTTCTATTTATCTCTATATCTGTTTTCCTCGGGGTACTGACAGAACACGAGATACGGGATGGTGAAGCCCCTTCGTGTCACTTGACATTGGTCGTGTTGACTTATCCGAGAGGTTCTGAAAACGTCCAAGTGTCTGTTTAAAGGGCGCAGCCAGACGCGCGCGCTGTTGATATCAGTCAATCGCGAGAAACTTTTACAGGATTCATCGTCAACTGTATAACGCCGGGCTGTACGCCACACTGTGGCTTCTGTACAGACGGCCCGTTTGTGAATTGTGGTTCGGGAAAACACCCTCACATTTTAATCGTGGGATTGACATCGTGAACTGCTGAACTGTGCTTTGTAAAACATGGGCATCGTTTGGCCAAAATTGTAATCAATGTGAAATAACACTGCTGCTTTGACAAGCTATAGCCTACAGTCCACACACAGTAATAGAAGTTGAGGTCTAATACTGAGTTTACAGCAACTTGTATGTCTGAACATTAACTCTTAAATAAACATGTAAACCCACCCAAACTAATTTTCAAAAAACATATAGTGAATCATGATGATCAAAATGTTGTTTTTGAATATAATGGCGCTTAAGGTTTTTTGACAGTTGCCTTGCATTAGTGGCACTGAAATGCAGATGGTGCTGGTCAGCCCGTTTACGATGACATCACTACACTTTCTTGTGGCCATACATGTTGTGGCCAGTGTTGACTGAATAAAGGACATAACAGTCATTAATCAATTCAACAAGACCAGACTATAGCTCTACTTTCCAAGCAAAAGTAGGTTTGCGTGACATCAAGCCTAAGCTTGATTTAGTTTTGGCACCTTTAACACGGAATGTAAGTGATTTCAGGTCCTTATGAATCTGATCTCCTGATTATAAAGTAAACAAATTCATTTAGAGGGAGATGATTGGGGGCGCATGGCTGGTTAAAGCTAGAAATAGCTCAGCTGAAATGTAGCCTATCTGGTGAATGAATTTCGACATGTAGTTGTTGTCTTTAATATGCTTCTTCTCACAACATAAGATCACTTGCTCTTTAATGATTCAAATTGGCAGGCGACACGGGACAGGGCAGATAAGCTGTATGGGCAGTTTGGAAACAGCGCTGGTGAGAGAGGATCTTCGCTGTCTTTTTGAATCTCTTGTGACCTTAACCTCTTGCCAGAACAGGCCATGGCATTGGCCAACAGTAACCTGACTTGTATGCCTACACTGTGCTTGTTTTATTAATGGTGTACAGGAGAAGCAGTAATTAATTATTCCTTATACAAGGAGCATAAACTAAAGTTGTTCTCGATCCACTTTACAATTGTTAATACTGGTATAAATGAAGTCTTTGGAAAAGTTTTGGTTAACATGTTGCAACTTGTAAAGCGTCTTTTGTGTTATAGTATGGAGCATATTTTCTAGAACTGTGTTTCAGCATCCTTTAAAGCTGTGTAGTTTATATATTGCTCTGTTTACTTTGCCTTTACCCCAGCAGTAAATATTTAATAACTTAACAGTATAGCCCGGCAATCAGGTCGAACCAATGACACATTTTATTGTTTAAAGTCATTCCTCAGGGACACGAGTTGTTGCAGCAGTAGGGAAACATAGCCTTATATTTTTTCACTATCTGTTTCGTGTTAGCGTCATTCTGATGGCATGTACATTAACCCAGCAGCTGGCTGCCAGTGATTTCTAAAGCAAAGCAGTAAAGCACCCTCCGATCAGCAGTCATTAGCTCCTGTGCTGCCCCGGGCCTCGCTAGTAATGGGCCTTGTTGCTCATGATCCGGCGTCACGTGAGCTCTTATGTCTAATGTGTGTATGAGGGATTTCTTCCAACGCTGCTCAAATGAATATCATTTTAACAATTTATGTTGCATATTAGTCAAAGTAATGAATATGATGTCTGCGAAGGGGCCACCGTTAATGTCTTTCTCATGAATGCAGTATGTTGCTCTAACCTCAGAGACTCCACTGGTCCTTCACTCGCACTCGCATCTAGAGGTTTGAGATTGTTCCAGTCAACAATATAAATCCATGCAGTAACACAAAGCTACTTGGACCGTTTTTCCAAGGCGTTTTACCGCTGTCTGTGAATTATTTTAGCCTGGCTACATGTTGTGTTTGCGTGGCCCTTTGCGTGTCTCTCAATGTGCGTGATGAGTTCTCAGTGGAAAAGAGAGAAGTGAGAGGTGGCGAACGGTGTGAGGAACGGGCAGCTGCAGCATCTTTTGCTGCACTCCTCATCCCACTTCAAGCTCAGTGTCTCAGCTTCTCCTTCCAGGAGAAATGTGGAGTGTGTGGGCGAGTCGGATCTGAAATTAACGCCGGTTGTCAGAAAGAGAATGCTGGCGTTTACACGATGCCTCTGAATCACTGAGCAAAAGTCTCTCTCCTCCACTCTCTCCTGTTCCCAGGACATTTTATTCCAAGGAGGACAAGCCACCATTAAGCTGAAAGCTAAGGATGTATTGAATGAAAAATAAGACTTAGAAGAAGATCGGTCCAATAAAGAGGATAGTGTTTCTTTGAATTTGTTGGTAAGCCAAGATGTTCTTCTCTTGTAACTGCAAATTTAGCTACAGCATTACAGCAACAACAGATTGTTGTACCATTGTTTTGCAATTGGTTTGTATTTAAAACATTAAAAAATAATATGTTATTGTGAATCAATTTTATTTAGTTATTTAAACTTCATTTAAATTCTTGTAACACTGAAGTGAAATATATACCTGTATTTCTGGCAAATATTGTGAATATTAAATGCAGTTTCTTAATTGATGAAACTGGGAATTAAAAGGTGCTGAACTGTCAGAAGGTTTGCATAGGGTCACAGGAAAATACATTGAAGTGACTGTAGCCCTTGTTTTTCTCTTAAATGAATAATTGTCTTTCATTTATTCTGTGTGCAGTTAATTTTCAGGCTCTGGCTCATGTTCTGGCTGATGTTTAGTGCTCTGGCGTACTTGAGCTGGTGTTTTATTTGATTTCTTTCTTCAAAATCTCTCAGAAATAAAAGTTGGGTTATAACATTCCCTGTCACATTGTAGCTATTAGACCTTCTCTTTGTTTAACGAAAGCATCTTAGCAACGTGATTCATTGTTTATTGGAGCTCTATCATCAATATGGAGATTCCAGCGTTTTCCTGTGAGACCTGGAGGTTGGATGCAGAATTTTGAGCCTGGCAGACAATGTTTTAGACCGCAGTTAACTGTAGACTGTCCACTGTGGACTAAAGAGAAAATGTTTTTTTTTGTAAACAAGTAGCTGGCCGTTGTACAAGAAACCACTAGAATCTAACCTAAACTATACATGTACAGCCTAAAACCTTCTAATAGTTTGATTGGAAGTCAAGAGACATGTTTTTTTAATAATTGATAAAACTTTTTTTTTCTGAGTTTAGTTAATGCTGAGTTAAATCAAAAGCCTTTGGTTAGCACTGTAATGCCACTGCAAGAATGTAATGGGTTCATTTCCTTGCCCCTCTTTCTCTGTGTGGCGTTTTCATGCATTTCCTGTGTCAGACAGGACGTTCATACTCTGTGATCATGAGCTGTCGGTATGGGTGTGAACTAGCACTGGGTGTCAGACACCAACTTGCTAAATATTTTTTAACGTTACCGTAGATGGAGTAGGTTGATTCAAAATTAAATACATTTTCACTTAAACGTTGAACTACAGCATATTATAGCCTATTATACAACTATATTATGCAAAATGCACTTTTTCATGTTTTTCAACATTAAAATGGATCCCCAAAGTATGAGAGGAAAAACAAAACAGTCATATTAAGCCACACCCCCACATTAACAACCTAACTTACAACTACCTCAACCTGTGATAAGCACACCCTCAGATACCCATGAATCTAACTGACGGTTATCAGAGCAGACTGGGCTTTTTGGAAGGCTGGGCTTAAAGAGACAGGCTCTACAACGGAGTGTTTCAGACAGATGCTGAAAAGAGCTGATTCAGCAATGGCACCGTGAGAAATATTAATGTTTTTTTTGGACAGTACACCATCAAATCAGATTTTATTAGAAACCTAACTTACAATTTTCAACCTGACAATTAGCATTATATGTGACCTTTAAACAAGTGGTTTTTAAACTTTCTGAATAATCTAAATGAATAAATGCCATAATGATAATAAATCACAATCTCGGTTGAGATTCTCCAGTGTTGTATCGGCCCTCTCAGAGGACGTATCCCTGACGTATGACTCTCGCTGAGGCCCTATTTGTATAGCAAGACAGCTTGCAGTGACCTTTAAACTGTCCTGCCCTTGACCGAGACCTCTGCTGGTAAGCCACCTTGTTTGGCTCACTCAGCACATGTGCTGCTGAGCGGGGCAGAGCAGCTTAGGGCCGCACTGTCTCCCCTGCTCTCCCAAACCAGGTCTGACCGGAGGCCTCTTCACCTCTTCAACGTAGACCACACAGGATAACCAGCGGGAGGATCCTTCAGCAGAGCCCAACTCTTAAGATGCTGGTAATCTGCTTTCACCACTATGATCCTGGTCTGGCTCTCACTCCACATCCGTATTAGTCGCAAGACTGTAAACACATGTAAACTAACATAACGGTGTTATGTATCCAATGTAGCCACAGTGGTATCCAAAAATAACAATAATAATAATAATAATAATAATAATAATAATAATAATAATAATAATAATAATAATTATTATTATTATTATTATTATTTCAGCCTCTATTTGTTAAGCATCTATACATACTTGTGTGTTCCCCCACTTAATGAGGGCCGTTAACAACGTATAAAAACCAGAAAGAATAGCACCCCAGCGCTATGTGGTCTGGAGGAGTTTAATGCGGAAGCATGCGGTGGGGCAAAGGTGATGACTTTGAGAAGTCAAGTCATTTAGCACCTTTCTAAGATGCCCTCCTACTCCTCATTTGGCTTTTGGAGTGCAAGAAAAGAAAACCACAGTATCACAGTGTGTGCATCATCTCAGTATGAGTGGGCTACGCTCAGAGGACACAAAACCCAACGTGTGTGTGCACTGTGGTTTGGTTGATTGTTATTTTCTAGCTTGTTTTCTTATTCTTTAAAAAAACATTTGACCTGCATGCAGACGCGGTAACAATGAGTGACGATGTTGCTACAATACTGTGGTGATATCATTAAGTTGAATCGCGTACAGAGCAAAATATGATAGTTGAAAAGGAAGTTAAGAAAGACATCTCTTTGCTGAGTTGCGTTTTAACTGAATTTTAATGAGTCTGTGGGAAAAAAAAACATAAATCAAAGGAATATATTATAATCTAATTTACTAGATCAAAAGATCTCCCATGATTGCTAACATACCCCACTGTATTGAATCGCTGATGTTCTACTGTAGATCTTAAAAAGCATCTCTCACTGGAGATTTCACTTCTGTGCCTTTTGTATGGAGTCGATTAAGTACAAGCACCGCAAACAGACACACAATTTGAATTAAGTGCAAAGTAAACTTTCCTCAAAGTCTGTTTACCTCTCTGTGATCAAGCTGTCTACAATGTTGTTTCCGGATGCGAAAAAAATAAGCAATTTGAAACATCAGTTATAACCTCTTATTAAAATGTAACCTATATCCTCCCATTATTTTATTTAATATGTATTAAGTGTTTATCAGTTGCTGCCGGTGTAGCAAATACAGCTGAGACCTGGGTGTCACAACCCCTGCAGCAAGCACATTGACTAAACGTCCAGTAGCTAGCTGCTGGTAGGAGGAGTTGGATCTCCTGCACAGCTGGACTGGCCTCCAGAGCTGCAGGAAGGAGGCCCGGCCTGTGATATAGTTGTTTTTCTGCTTGTCTGAGAAGCCATGTGAAGCAGGACAGCTGGGGGGGAGGGGGGGATTCCTCCCATTATTCTCCAGCACACTGTACACATCAGCCGTATGGCCGGGGAAGGGAAGTGACCCAGCCACCACAGGGCTCTGACTGCTAGTTCAAAGTTGTCTCCCTCTCTGCTGATAGGGCTGAGCTCTTAGCAGCATGGACACTGAAATGCCTTATGCATGTTCTTTTTTGGCTATGTGGGCACACGTTTAGACCGAGCCTCAGTTCGGTGCGTTTATGTTCCTGGTGCAGATTCGGGATGATAATGTGTTTAAAACATGTCCACTCTACAAAGTTTAAGCCTAGTTAAAGTGTCATTTTAATAAGCCATGATATCATATGTAGGCTTAGACAGCATCCTTTAGGTTAAACATTACTCCTCTTAACACTGCAGGTCAGTAGGGCAACATTTTTAAGTTGTTGATATCATCATGAAACCTTGCCAGTTGATTACTTTTACTGACACTAAAACAACAATTTTTTGTATTACATTTATTTAAATGTTTTATTTTTATAGAAATGTTTGAATAAATATACACATTTGGCAATATCTTACTTATTCTGTGTACGTTTGCATCTCATTAGAAATCAAAAATCTAGATGTTTGATAAAGCCAGAGTTCAAACCTTTAATTGAATGAACATATTAGTGTCCAACATTTTTACAGAACAGATATTGAATTCAGCCTTTTTTTCATTTTATAGATTGAAACATACTATGTACCTGTCTAAATAATTTAAAAACATAAAAAAAAAACAATTAAAAACGAGTCTTTTAAAATCAAGGGCGTTGATAAAAATATTGTCACTGCATCTTCCGTCTCTAAATCCCAGCTCTCTGTAGTGTGACGGCGATTGTGAGCGAGGTGTTGAGTCTCCCCGCTGTTTGTGCGTCTGCCCGTCTGTGCTCTCCCTTTCTCCCCGGCCGCTTTCCATCTGTGTGCTGTGGGCTGCAAACCTAGTTGAAAATGGTACAGCGTTTCCACCATTGGGTTGCCAAGCCTGTGTTCATGTTAGACTGGGTCGCTCTTGATTTTGTTTCCCCCTCCCTCCTCCTCAACCTCTGTCGCCGGTCCAACTGCCACCAGGGGTGTCCAGAACGTATGTGGGGGTTGAGTAGGAGAGAGAGAGAGAGAGGGGGGGGGGGGGACTTGGCCCTGGGACTCAGGATCAGAGGCTAACAGCAAACAGTTCGACTGAAGAGATTCCTGGAGAGGCATCAGAGCCTGTGTGGTCTCTCTCCTCTCTCTCTCTCTCCTCTCTCTCTCTCTCTCTCTCTCTCTCTCTCTCTCTCTCTCTCTCTCTCTCTCTCTCTCTCTCTCTCTCTCTCTCTCTCTATCACACTGTTTGCACATAGTGTTCATGTGACAGCAATCACACATCATCTGATTTGGCCTCAGATGCAGAATTACCCCTTAGATTATTTGCTCCGTGAATGGCTTTCTTTGATGTCAACATATTTTCAAATTGATATAGACAAGAGACAAAATAAAAACGATTTTTTTTTTGAAAGTGCTGTTGATTGTTAAAACACTTTCCAAAGCGGAATCTGAAATGTGGTTTCGCGGAGGCATTACAGAAACCTGAGAACATGAAGCCCCATGAAAAACTAACTGAGATGGATATACATTTTACAGCACCTGTATCTGTAACACTGTGTTTTCAGGAATGGGTGAGCAGTTGCTTTAAATGTGTGAATAACAGGTGTGTGTGTGTGTGTGTGTGTGATACCATTAACAGACTAATTATATGACACAAAACTGTAAGAGAAAAAAAATCAATGCTACTTTAGCTAGCCCGTTTCACTGTTGTAATGACTCATGGCCATCCTCACTCCTCAGATTGCATAAACCTTTTATGTAATGGAACACTGTGGGAAAGAGGCATTGAGTACAAGAGAAAAATGGGAAGAGAAAATCAAATATTTATCCTGAGCTTTTAACCCCTCCCCACCCCCCCATTAAAAGCCAACAGTAACTTTATTCTTAAACATTAAAGCTCCCATATTATACACTTTTCGGTACTATTATACACCATATTATATGGTCTTAGTGGTCCCTAATACGTTTTTCTTTAATTGTTTGCTGAAAAAAACTTTCAGATAATTTATTGTACTATGCTGATGTTCAGCTAATCTCACAATGGCCTATTTTTTAAAAAGAGCTGCAGCTCCCCTCGTAAATATACAATCTTTGAGCTGCCCCCGCCCCCTGTCCGGAAGCGAAGCCAGATACGCCTCGCCCTCTGTCTGTCAGGGCCGTGGACAATAAGAAATAGGGGTGTGGGCTGCACAGTGGAAGCTTCTGGCTTTCCAGTTTGTGAGGTCAGAAAAGGGGAAAATTCTGACTGGAGTATATTGGGGGGGAGGGGTGGGGGTTTCAGAAAGGGGGAGAGTGAGAACAGGAGAGATTGTTATTTTTTAAAATATTTTGGCAGTCTCTAGGCACACCGTGGACCCATGGATATGTTAGAACACATTTAAAAAGTGCATTTAGCATAATATGTGACCTTTAAGGTCTACCTGCATGTGCATCAAGGGCTCTTGTCTTTTCAGCAGCGTTAACTATTTATTTAGTTAAATCAAATTGGTCTACTGATCATCAAACACCGGCAGAGTTGAATATCTGGAATCTCAGTGTCTAATTCGTTTCCGAAGACGATTTAGATCGGGTAAATGTGCTGCTGCAGAGACACATTATGCATGATGTCCCTAATATCCTTACACTGTGGATTCCCCCTGGAGCAAGATCTTGGTTCATCTTTGCTGTTTACCATTTCTGATGCTGCGGCCCGCGCAACATCAAAAGGCTGCCACGGCACTTAACACAGCTGGCGGGGTTCCTGGGAGGGTGGGGTACTGTTGCTCCCTATGGTGTTAGCATTATCATTGTTCCCTGGTGAGAAGTCCATCAGATGATAGACAACTATGCAAATGGACACATACCATTGTACGCTATCAAAACACATTACCGCCGTGCTATAATGCAATGCAAATTTATAAACCTCTAGGACCGCTCGTGAATTAGTTTTACTGTGTCTGTGTGCAAGTGTTACGAAAACAGATATATAATTTAAGTACCATAAAATCCTGTCTGTATAAGATGCACTTTTAATGCATTTATTTTTTCATCTGAAAAGTGGGGTGCGTCCTATATACTTGTGTGACCAATATACCAGTATTAAATGCAGAGGTATTTAATTGTGTTTGTCTAATCGTTTTTTTTTTAACCTAAAATATGGTGCGATGATCGAGTAAAAGCTTTATCACGGACATGCAGCATCATGACCAGTGTTATATCCTCAAAACGGCAAATTTTGACTATGTCTTATACACCGCTGCGTATTATACTCTGGATTTTACGGTATTAACCCCACCAGTTCACAGGAGTTATACCTCACAAAAACAGAAAAAAACAATGCCTTACTTGTAACTCTACCAGCAGGAGCTAAGTGTTGCAGAGTGTGTCCATAAAATGGGTTGAATACTGATGTTGTGCCGTGTCCAGAGTCGACATTGGCTTGTTAAACTGACACTCTGTCACAAGGAATGTTGGTGATGGTAGGCTTTTGCTCAGAGACATAGTTTGTGGAGCCAGCGGTGTTAATGTGAAGCAAGTAGTTAGCCATTAGCCAGTCTATTGCATTTTGCCGTGATTCAGCAGGACAGTAGATTGGCTGATTGGAAATTATTTTTAAGTGGGCAAAGAGGTTAACCCAATAGAGAAGGTGATGCTTCACTTTCTTTATGCTATAAGAAATACTGTAGCCTTAAACAGGATACAGGCTCCATATTGTGCTCCTCATGTGTGTCACCCTTCCATTTGAGTCCTAGCACTTAGCATCGATGTTTCCAAAAAAACACGTTAATAATAATAAAGAATCCCTTTGAGGATACTTATTGTTACATTTCTAGAATCTTCAAAGACTCTTCGAACCATCTTGTTGGAAAAAGGTTCTTCAAGTTGTAACTGAATTTCCTAATTAGTACAGCCGGAAATGACATTGACTTTGGACTTTTTGTTAAACGCAAGCAAAATATCAAAGGTGCAAAACATAGAATATAGGAAGGAAACATATATAAGTACGATCATTATGTACCATAAATCATTTTGAGCAAGGTTTTATGTCATCACCAGCTACTACCGTTTGTAGGGATTATAAAAAAGGGGTGGAATATATTCTCATCAGGTTGTTAGACGGGTCGTTAATAATTGTAGAAACGCCTCAGAACAGTGGTCAGTTTTGTTAAAGTGTTTTTTTTTTTGCTTGGGGGATGGTTGGCTCAGTGACCCAAATGTATTATTAGTTTCTTGCAGGCACATAGTAAGGCTAACGGGACACTGTAGCCACGTAGTAACGTGTGTGTATGGTTTCTCAGTCGTCAAGCGCATTCATTTTTAATGAGACATAATTCATCACCTAACCCTTTGCATCAAGGAAGTTATCATCCGTTTTCTTTGTTCATGAAAGTTTCACTCATATATGCATCGAGGGATTTACCTTGAGGAGGAGAGTGGATAGTTTCCTTGGTGAAATGGATATAACTGTTAGCAGAGACTAGAGGGTCAACTCTTTATCCTTGAGAAACTGAGAATCCCTTCATTGGCTCGGCTCGAAAAACCTGACTGACGCAAATGGATCATTGGGAATAGAAGTGTCCCAGCAGTAATTATGTTACAACGCCGATGCCTGCCGCACACTACCACAGAGGTGGGGATGGGATGGGAGGGGTGCTTCTTTTTAGTCTTGTTTCCCTTACATCTTTCCACATAGTTAACACAGTCATACTGTCTTCTCTCTCCCCCACTCTCTCTGTCTGACTCTCCCTGTCCACCCTTCGCTCTCTCTCTCTCTCTCGCTCTCTCTCTCTCTCTTTTGTTTTCTCTCTCTCTCTTTTTCATACACACACCTGCTATCAAACCCAAACACATGTGTAAAGCGCAGTGGAAAGTTTTTCTGCCTGGTCCAGTGAATGTCTCGTCCCTCTGTTGAAGGATTCTCGAGCTAAGGGAAAAGGTAGCTGGCTTGTGGTTGGGTCACCTTTTTGTCACTGTTTGTTCACTCTAGATCCCTGCTGCCATGTGCCTGGAAGACTAAAGGAGAAATGTCTGCTTCATTCATTCCCCCTCCCTGCTATCCAGGGCTCTGTGGCACTAAGTCAGTTAAAAAAGAGACATGAAATTAATGTAATGTCAATGGCGTTTTTCTCATGAAACCCCTGGGCACTTCAGTCAAAGTCACCTTGCCTAGTCCTTCCTCATCCCATGACAGTACTGTGAGAGTGAGATGGAGGATGTCTGTCTGCTGTCAGTGTATGATGTCCTTTGGTTTTTGGTTCCTAGGTCCCTGCTCTACATCACCATTCACATTCTGTAGATTGAATGCATGTTTTCCTGCTATTTTATCTGAAGAGCGACATCATCTCCATTCAAACCTGGGCCTACGAAGAATGGTTTCCTCAGCGAGAACAGGTTCTTCATCCGGTGGGGGATTTCTTCACGTTTGATGTCATTTTGGAGGTGATAAGTAGCTTTCCGTCTCCTGGTCCCTGTCCTACAACACCATCCCCCAGCACCAAGCAAGGTGCTAGCAGCATGGAGGATTGTTTGAACTTGCATTGATCCAATGTGGGATTACAGCTGGGTCATTGGAGAGTTGGTCTGAGCTACCAGTCATCAAGGCAGATTAACCACTTGTCTGCCTTGGCTGCCATTTCAGCGAATGCTCTCACTGCTGGCTTTGTCACTGTCATTACTGTGCAGGTCACTGTTGCCTTTTGAAAAAAGCAAAAAATAAATGAAATCTTACCCTATTGAGTTAGGTTCAGAATGATTTTATATGTAGAGGAAACACATGACATATGACAAGAATGATACATGGCTTTAAATCTTAATTGTACAATTTCACCTGAAGGGTTTTAGTTTTTTGTACGCATACATTTTAGATTTTTACACTTTCAAGATATTCATATCACAATCATTTTACCCTCTTGTTCAAATGTTATTTAAATCATCCCCCGGTACGAGAAATGTCACCCCAAGCAATGCTTTACAGGAGGAGGGGAAGTGCTACCGAATGTTTTGCAGCCTGCCCCACCTCACTGTACATTTCTCAAAGCCTCCTTTTACACTTTTTTTTTGTTCACATGCCCTTGCAATAGCTCTTATTAATTATATCTCATTAGTTGCCTTGGAAACTGAGGTGAGGGAATGTATAACATGAGTTCAGAGAAGGAGAGAAAAAAAAGAAAGAAAGAAAGAAAGAAAGGAACACACGAGAAAAAGAAAGGGGGAGGGTTGAAAAGATGTGGAGAAAGTGGTTGTTGAGGGATCAGCCGTGTGTCAGATTAGCATCAGGAGACATTAACACCAGTGATGCTGCTGGGGACACAATCCTGCCTTACACTGCTGGAGAGGGAGATAAGCGGCGCTCTCAACAAAAGAGAAGAGGGAGAGAGTGTGAGAGGGCTGGCTTGCCTCCACTCCCCTCAGGCCAACAGCCCCAATTTACAGGTACAGCACCTCCTGATGAAAGCAAGAACAAAGAGGTGGATGTTCATTTCCTGCTGCGCTGCTGTTTAAGTCTCCATTGAAACAAATCACTAAGACTGTGGATCTAAGCCGATACGCTTTATGTCTTCATTCTGCCAGAAGCTAATCATAACCGCGCCAAAGCGTTGACACTTTGAGTTCGATACACTTCAGAACGTTGTCCTGGATTATTTCACAGAATCCCCGTATCAATGCACATCAGATTACCGCATGAGGCTACATCATACTAATGTTGTTTCAATGTATTTTAACTTGTGTTGTGAAGGCTGTGATTCATTATTATGTAACTGGTGGAGTGTTTGAATAACAAAAAAAAAGGTCTCTTCCTACTAATTGTAAAGTGAGTGGCCGAGTGCAGTGTGTGTTCACTTGGGCCAGCCTGTGTAATGGGCCTTCCAGTAAACATAATAAGCACACAGAGCGAAGCCACATGAGATGACCCTCTGTTGTTGTTGTTTAGTCTCGGACTTAACAGCCAGGAAGGTAATAAGGGGAAGGATCAGAGGGGAAGGGTGTCCCCAAGGTGGTCCCTCCCTTTCTTCCTCTGACTCCCCCGCAGAGGGCATGTAGAAGAAGAAGGGTCCTGAATAACAGGAAGTGGAGGGGCAGGAAGTTGAGTCTTGTCACAGGCCGTGGCCTGTGGTAGGATACTGAGGCAAACGCTGCCCTGCACAGGAAGCATAACTGTTGCTCAAGACTTTGGCTGCTGTCCATTACCTTCAAAGAAGTGCAGACACGCTTGCCGCACACATATTGGTGCTTCTTTAAAAGTCACATAATTTTCACATTTTCAGGTTCTGGAGTTGTGTCAAAAACATTTATATTTCTCACAGTGCCCGCCTTACAAAAAGCCCACTCTGCTCTAACTGCCAGACTCAGGTGTATCTGGGGATGGGCTAGTCACATGTGGAGGTAGTGCTAAGTTAGTTTGTTAATGAGGGGGGCGTGGCTGCTCCACTTATTACATCATAAGAGGAGATAAATCTGTCTGCCGTTTTTGAACACAGGTTTTCAGAAAGGACGAGGTGAGGAGATTTTCAGAAAGGTTGAGGTGGGGAAAAGAAAGATTGTTGTTTTTCTCATACTTTGGTCGTCTTTCCGTCTAAAAATTAAAAAGTGCATTCTGCACATTAGGTGACCTTTAACAGGGGTCAAATTGGATTCATTTTCAAATAACCTGTTTAATATATTAGATTTGATTTGAAAATTTGAGATGTGTGGAAAACATTATGGTGGTGTAGATACTAAACGGAATAACACTGGCCTCATTTTGTGTTCATTTAAGTAAACCCTGCAACATAAATCTACTACGTCATTTCATGTTACCTTTTATATAGGGCAACAGTTGAGGGAGTAATGCCTCAACTTTGTCTGGAGCGAACACGGGCATACAAGCAGAGAAGGGGGGTGGGGGAGCGCAGGATCCAGTAATTACGCTGGGGATTGAGCATGTTTTATTGATTGTGAAAGGAGCAGGCCTGTCACCAAGCCTCCCAGTGTCTCTCATGGTGTGTCTTAGAGGAGGCAGACTGGGCATACTGTCACTTGAGCAGCCTCACGCCCCGTCATGGAGGATCAAAGCGGCTCTGGTCGGCAGCAATTGAGATGCTTAGTTACTTTTATAGATATACTACGTGTTCCCAAACTGCAATGTGTATTCAACAGAAGGTACAGTAAGGCAGAGACTCGTTCTGTTAGCCATGTCATATTGACTTTCTGTCAAGCTGAGGTGGTCGTTCCTATGGCGACATATTCCCTGCACATTGATTTTTGTTGTGTTACAATTGTTTGGTAAGCAACTTTCAGAAGTGCTGGACTGGTTTATATCAAAGCGGACCAGGTGTACCATGTCAAGGGCTTTTTTTAAAGAGCATGTGGTGAGGTGCCAATGTACAGCCCTTACTACCAGTCTACCAGTGCTCTTTTTAATTTCTCTGTGTAGAATGTATTGAGAAATGTAACATGAAGCTGTAAATACAAAGCACTTCCTAATGGTAACTTTAACTATATAATTCACTTCTGGCTGACCCAAAAAACCCTAGCACTGCATTAAAATGTATTTATTGTGCGACATATGCAGGAAGTAGTGAAGTATCAGCAGTAGCCTTAAGCACGTCAGCTTACTGCTGTGAATGAACAGAGTGGAACAGAGCACTGTATTTAATATGTGAAGTTTGACCTATACCCAATGTGCTTAACAAGGTCACTTCTAATACAAATCGAACTGCAGCTTCAGTTGAACATACACTCGGCGTCAATGAACTGCACTCATTTTCGGCCTGTAATAATTCACACACACACACACACACACACACACACACACACACACACACACACACACACACACACACACACACACACACACACACACACACACACACACACACACACACACACACACACACACACACACACACACACACACACACACACACACACACACACACACACACACACACACACTTCTTTGTCATCTGACCATTTTCTGACCTGTCGATCTGGACTGTGGTGCCAGCTTTGTTCTGGAGATTGAGATATGCGTGGTCCGACCTACAGCGAAGTACGTTTGGATATGATCAACCGCAGCATTAGATTTAGAGTGATCGTTGAAATCCTGAAAAAATTAGTATTTTTCAGCTAGATGCTTTAGCTTTCCCACTAACTTTTGATCAGTGTGGACACTAAGTTGGGAGCGTGGCACACCTGCAGTCTGAAGGCCCTCTCAGCTTGTCATCTCGTATCTGTGTAAGCGGAATGTCATGACACAGTCTATTATGCCTCCAGACTTGAACTGTCCTGCTGTGACAGCTCGTCTGTTAAAAAGAGAGGAAAGGATGAGCGCATGTGTGCATGTCTCTCGACTCGTTCTGATTAACAGTTTCTCTTGTTTTCTAGACAATGAGCAAGACCGCTGTATTATATTACGTATAAAGTCAATTTGCCAGCACACCCCCATTCCAGTAAATTTCCTTAAGGTTTCAATATTATGTAAATATCATATAAATGATTAAGAAATTGTCACTTTTTGTAAATTGCACTATATTGCTTTCAGGGTTGCTCAGCATACTTCGTATTCAAACACTGCTCTTTCAGTGTGTGTATAAAATGGTGAATGGACAAGAATATCGTCATTCTCGCTGGTCTGCTGTGATGTGGTTAGGGGGAAATTCTTTGTGGGGGTTCGGGCGGTTACTTTCCTGGTGCAGACAGCCATGCGTGGGTAGTTAGCAAAGTGATCTCAGTCAAGTTTGCCTACAGTGGAGCCCCGATTCAGACAGCCAGACACCATAATGCCAGTCCATCTGTTACCCATAATGACTGTGTGCCACTGGAACTGGTCATTTTCGTTTTCACTGCCAATTCGGCCCCTGGCTTCCTGGCTTCACAACTGCTGACTGCATCTAATGGCCTGAGTTGTTAACCTTTGCTACATTTGTACTCATAGGGGAAATGCAGTTGTTTAGACATTTTCTATTTGCTGGGTTTAAGTGATGGATGCGCCTCCAGGGATGGGGGCTATCTCTCTTCTTGCAGAGAAGCAGAGGCAGGACAGAGTTAGATGTCCCCTGGGGAACCTAGCTGCCTGAACCACTGGCCAGGTTACAAGCTCATGTGGGAATATCCCTCCCCCCACCACCACCCACTCGCCCCTCTCACCCCAAATGGCTTCAACTACTGTCAACCCCAGACTGGGTGCTCTCTTAATCATCTTATGAGCAAAGCTGGCATTAGAGTGGGTCAGCTCAGGTAAGAGTAAGGACATGTTGCTGTCCTGTCTCTGAAGGCAGACACACCTTTAGGTGAAACCAGCTTTGTACAACCCTATCATAGCAGATAAAGTAGTTTGATATTTTGGGAAATACACAAATGCTTTCTAACCAAGAGTTTTATACCAGATTTACCAATCTCATGTCTGTAGGCCAGGATAAAAAATAAGCTAGGCTACAGCTAGCAGGTGGTTAGCTTAGTTTATCACAAAGACTTGAAACAAAGGCAAACAGTTGTCCTGGCTTTATCCAAAGATAACAAAATCAAAATAATATTATAATTTATATTATTTATGAGAATGTGTGACACCAAGTTAGTTAGTACTGTTAGTACAATCTGTGTAGCTGCTGCCCAGTAAGTGTGAAGCTCTCTCTCACCGAATTCAGCTGTGGTTCAAGTGCAGCAGCAGCGATAAGGTTTATGCCATGTGAGTCTCATACTCTCTGAAGGTGCAAGAGAACAGCAAACAGAGCCCTCCGGTGCTTTGAAGTGTCTGAGGAGACATTGTTAAGTGTCAAGTTAACTGTTTGCATCCCCCCTCTCTCCCCCTCTCTGTTTTTATCCTCCTGCAGATTGTGGTGTGGTCTATCGAAGAGAGAGAGTTTTGCGAAGGAAGAAGAAAGAGCGTATACAAGAAGAGAGATTGTTGCACCATGTGCTAGGAGAGTGGGGGGAAGAAATCGTGTTGTTTTTCTGATATTCTTAAAGTGTCAGAGAGACCGGAAAGGACGCAGCCATGGGGCGGAAGAAGATACAGATCACCAGGATCATGGATGAGAGGAACAGGCAGGTGAGTGTCAACATTTTCCCAAAACGTTTCTATTCACCTATCTATCTATCCATCTGTGCTACCCTGCTTCTTTACCTGTGTGAAGGTTACAGTCGTAATCTCTTTTGCCTTCCTACCTCCGACCAGAGTTCAGTAGCCGTCATGGTGTGTGCGTGGATCTAAACAGACGTACCTCCCTCCCCAAAGTCCTAGCCAGTCCCAGAACAGGGACCATGACATTTCTTTGTCAGTGCGGTCGTATTTACAGACACGATTCCCCTCTTGCCACCCTGCAATTTCAGCCGGAGAAGTTGATGAGGCAGCAGGAGCGCCGGGCTGCAGCGGGGGCCCTCCTGGCGTGAGAGTGGACTGAGGCTAGCGTGGTGGGAGCACAGCGGGCCGCCTGTGGCCTCCCCACACTGCAGGGCTTGTCCCCTGGCCTGCTGGCAGTATATGGCGGGGCCCCCATTGGCTGTAGCCCTGTGTGTTTGCAGCTGTTTGGTAGTAATTAGGAGCAGCCACCGCACCACAGCACCCTCTCATTTTGCAGGGTGGGTCGGCGGGACACACAGCACCCTTCTCTGCCTGGGCTACAGTGACTGGTCCCCGGGCTCAGCCGCAGAGTGGGAGAAAGCTGGAATTCACTCTGTCTGCTATAGCGTTAAATATAAACTCCTAAACAGCAAAACACTTCAACAAAACAGCCTACATCTGTTTAAAAACAAGAATAACAGGCTGAGATATCTATAGCGGGCAGGCTGGGTCCATTTCTGTTTCAGCTATGCCTCCTTTTGATTTAAGAGCTAAGTTGAGGAAGAATAAGCACAGTTTTGACGAATTATACCAATTAATGAAGATGTGTACGTTTCCCATAGCCAAATAAAACACATCTTGTTAACCCCCACTCAAAATTCACAGGTGGAACAGGGTTTCACTGTGTGCACATACATATAAAGTATGGAACAGTATTGCTTGCTATCCTGAGGGTATTAACGTGATATGGTACTAGCCGATCGGTACTCAGTGAGGCTAGCAGTTCAGCCAAGTGCAAAACCAAAATCCACACTGTGGGCCAATTATCAGTCTTAACACCTGGCGCTGGGTGGGATACAAACAGGAGGGCAGAAGAGGAATCTCTATGCAATGACCTCTGTCATCAGGGATAAAAATTTAATGTAATGTGTAATTTGTGAGAAAATTTATCAGCAGAACGCAAGCATTTATGCTTGCATTTAGTGGGTTTTAGCTGGCTCAACAGAAAATCTGACAAGGCCACAATAAAGCTTTGGTACATAGCTATATGCTTGTGTATCTTTGTCTATTTTTTTCGGGGGGCCATAAAGCGCACAGTGCCATATCCCCGGGGTGTGCTCCTAACCCAATGGGAATAGCCATTAGCATATGGTCCACACTGTCGGGAGACAATTTGAATCTTTATCTACGTTACTCCGCTGCTAGCTATCCATACTCATAGCATTAAAATGAAAGAAGTCCTTAAGTGGGCTAATTAGATAGTATTGCTTTACGGGATATTGTGTGTTGGACAACGAGGGCTCTTTTGCATTATCAGTGCAAGTGCTTTAGGAGGGCAGTTAACCTTTCAGGATTTATAATACACGTTGGGGCAAAGGCTGAAAAGGTCTGTAATTGCACCATCTATCAGGGAATTGTGCGTGTACAGTTAATACAGGCAGTGAACTTATATGATTGTTTTCCATACAAAAGTGTGTTTCTGTGCTATGTAGCATTTCAGAGGTGTATAGAATGAGACATGAAGGCAGCAAAAATGTCCTGTCATGCATACCGTAGGATAGTAAGGAGCCCGTTCTAGAGCCACACGCTGCATAAGTGATGGTCCTACAACACAGCGGCACAGCCATCAGTCAGACCAACATGCTTATTGCAAATACAGTACATACTATAAAGGAGCCAGGCAACAGCACTGCCCTGGTTAATTCACTTTACAGTTTTCACAGCATTACCTTTTTGAGGCGACAAAATACAAAAAAAATAAGAGTATCTGTTGTGTTTTGGAGGGGGACACGTTAGTCTTGAAACTTAGTTGTCGGGAAGAAGCTGGTGTAGCCTAGTGAACGTTGTCTAGTGACGTCCTCTGGATGCCATTAAGCAGGCTCACTGGGGGTAATTGCCCAAGTCATTAAAAGTTTGATGATTTTGCTCCTGGGTGGAGGGTTGCCTGCCCTTGCTGCGGCTCATTTTGGATTTGTGCTCCGGCACTTCAGATGCCTGTAGGCACGGAGCAACTCTCTCTTTCTCTCTCCCTTTCTCTCCGGGGAGCAACACAGCGCACACCTCCCATTCTTCAGCCTTCGCCCGTTCCTGAAGTTCTGAGCGGTCGTCATTATTTTTTTTGACAGCTAAAGAGCTTGTTGATAGAACAGAGAATCCCTGTTAAATGTGACAGCCACTGCATATATTAACATTGTTCACGATGATATGGAGCTTCCATATAACACTGAGCTGAAACCGCAAAAAGTTGGGCGATTGTGACTGTATGTCACCTGTCCACTGTTACAGAGAGGATGTACCTTGTAATGCTTCACTAAAATCCTCACACACTGAGATGACTTACACCCAGCAATATGTGTCTTATGACAATTTTAGTTTTTAATACATTAAAACAAGCTTATTGCCCCTGAACTGGGACATTTTCATTATCGATTCAACTTTTTTTCCCTTTTACGTTTTGTTAACTAGCATGCCATTATCTCCATTAAATGGTATCAGTCACGGCTACAGTACGTTTCAAGGTCGACCCCACCCCAAGTGCACGAGGCCTTTGAGCCCCTTAGTTGTCCACATACATGGGGACCCTTAGGGGCTGTCCTATCTCCCAAACGAGAGCTGATCCAGCTAGACAGTCGCGGTGGCCCTGGCCTGTCTCCCAGGCCCTGCAAACACTGGCACTGCGTATAGCCAGGGCAGCAGCCACAGGGCCTGGGTCACTCTGCCAGCTGGTGTCAGACCAATCTGACTCTCAAGCCTGCTCTCATGTCTGCCATGGGGGCCGTCATGAGGTGACATGAGGTTCTAACAAGGCTGCTATAGCCCCTCATCCCTCCCAAGGTGTTCGTCACTCGGGCATCTCCTGCCGTGCCCCAGTCACAGCTGCAGTCGTTAGTCCCAGATGTCTTGTTTGTCATCCTGGCACTTTGAGCCCAAGGACAGACATTGATAGACCGTGTGATTGACAGATCAACTCTGTGTGGATGTGTGTTTCGGGTAGGGGGTTTGTTGCAGCATATGTTATGATATACTCTCTTGAGGAGGATAAAAAAAACATAGAACAAAAATTTAAAATGGCAGAAAAGCATGAGTGACAGGCACATAGATTTTAAATGCATGTGTATTGGACACAATCTGTTATGTTATACATACAGTAGATTGATGATGGTTGTAGTTGGTAAAGAAAATAGAAAAAAAGAAGCTCAGCATTTTTATCAACCCAGCCAGTTTTATTCTCAAAAAACTTGAGAAAAGCTGGTGAGAGGATGATTCCCATAATCAACCCCTCGAGAATTTGATTTAGTCAAATAAGGTAAATCTTCACCACCCCTTCCATGAACAACACATTCCCAAATTATAAAAAGTATGAACTGAATTACCAAGCTCAATTAAAGTTCTGCAAAAAACTGATTATGCTGGTAGACAGGAGGACACTTTGGAAGAAGTTGGAAATGCAGAAAGTGTGAATTCAGGGCAGAATTACCGCCTCATCTTGACAGTGTGAGAAATTCTTAAAAGGTCAGGGTTTTTTAGCATGGCAGAGTCTCAATGATAATGCAGGTATAGCCACTGACGTGTCTGCTATTGTGTGAGCTGTTATAATGACCTTATCAAAAGCAGAAAAAAGTTGGAATCACTCCAGTTTATTGGATGTTTAAATGTGGCCTCGCTTTTCTTTAGCCAGGACTTGTGATTTCTGAGAAAACAGCTGTAAGATGCACTCGCAACACAGTTTAACAATACAGGGGATAATCCATTAGTCAGGTACCTAGACTACATTTGTACCACATATTACTACACAAAACAAGTTACATTTATAAAACCATATTGGGTGTCCCACTTGACCTCTGTGGTTTTTCACTGTCTCTCCAGTCACCCCAGAGAAGATGGGGGCGGATGGAAGTTATATTTGTATAGATATTTTTGTCTTTATGCTCAGAGCTCTTTTGTGTTATGTCTTATCAAATTAAGCTGAAGCACTCACATATTCTCACACAATAGACGAAAAACATGGCAAAATTGTACAAAATAGCATCCCTCTTTCCCTATTAAAGGTAACAGTCCAAGCGCATGGAGAGTAATGTGGTCGTCACCTTTAATAGCAGTGCAGCTGGCCGTTTGTAGAGGTGTTACTGTGTTCTGGGGCTGGGTCAACTGCTAGAGTCTCAGGGCTCCTGCTGCTGAGGTTGAAATGAAGCGGTGCCTGGGTCAGCAACCCTGCACTCAGCACTCTGCCACGCATCCAGGTGGAACAAAGTCCTCGCTCAGCGTCTCATCGCATTGCTCCCTGCTGAAAGGTGACATCTCCACGGCTTAGCGGCCCACATTCATCTGCTAAAGAGCATACAATTTGTTGATCGTTTTCCCCACCTGACAGTCCCGGCTGCTTTCCAGCAGGTTTAGGCAAACAAACAAATAAGCAAGCAGGGCAAATGAGAGGGAAGGGCAGCCCTGGTGTTAAGTCTGCTGCAGGTGCTAGAAACGGACCTGAGACCAGCCACATCATGTTCCACCGTACAGTACAGTACAGTGATCTTCCACCTTGAGATTATCATCCAAATGACAAGTACAAACCCACGCAATGCTTATGCTGCTCTGCCAAAGCCACTCATAGGCTTTATGTGTCCCCCCCGATTTGCAAAGAAAACATGTCATTTGTTTCAGCTTAAACCTTGTCATTTCAAGAAATGTAATTTTAGAATTTGATTTCGTCATTTGAGCCCGAGCGATGTTGATGCATTCAATTGCAAAAATGACATGAGGACATGCTCCTCCGTGTCTAGAATAATGGTCCTGTGTAATTACCTGTAGTGTGGAAGATTTGAAATTCATTTATCACAGTTGGAGTGACCCCACTTCTTCGGCGGTTACATAGACACCATGCAACACATAGGATTATAATGCATTATGCCAGTTAAAATGAGGGTATAGCCGCAAGCTGTGACCAATTAAAGTTGAACAAAGCCAGCTCATCTGCTCAACTCCTCTCTTAGTAGGTCACTGAAACTGATGGGGAATACAGACACTCCTTTGAGGCTATAAGCACAGCTTTTACTCGCGCGTTCACGAGCCACGTTGTATAACACACATTTGACAAGACACGCCACCCAAAATACAAATCAAACCAAAAAAAAATCTTGAAGACATGGTTTCAAATATACAAAAAGTATTTTCTGCAAACAACCATTACAAAACCAAAAGAGGAATCTTCTGCATTTGGATCGTCCCGCCTTGTGACCAATGTTTTCAGCTTTTAGAAATGTCTGTAGCTTACTGTAAGGACGTGGTGTAACATAATGACATGTGTGTATGGCTCGGAGGTGACCACAGAGACAGAGCTGCAGAGATACAGGACATAAAGTCACTTTGCAGAGAGGCTTGCGTTACCATTGGAGTGATGTATGACCCCAAGTCCCATCTGAGGGCTCATGTTACAAGGCTTATGCTGCACTACGGAGATAGCTTTCCGTATATGGAGTCAGGGGCCAAAGTAATGTATGGACCCCTGTTGTTGCCAAAGCTCTGACTCAGCTCGCTGACTCGTGCCTCTAACCCTGACCTCTGTGCTGATAACTAGACATTTCAGACATGCACTATGTCATTGCAATCATTCCTAAAGGAGGAATGATCCTGTTATCTGTCACCTTGGTTACAGTTACAATTTTGTAATATAATGAGACTGTTAATAGTCTTATTTTCCTAGCTTAGCCTAGTGTAGAGTGTTTTTGTCAGTTGCATTGCATGAACAACTTCAATTTGAACTATTAGCTCAGTTGCTTCCAAAATTGCCGGAGGTGGTTTCTTAATTTCTTGATTGCTATGTCTTACTGACTTCTTCTCTACTACATTTCAGAGAAAAGTATTGCATTTCTACAGATTTTTACAGCTGACAGTGCATGAAATAGTTCACATTTTCTCCATCCTGTCTCCAGCTACATTTGAATGTTGCTTATGCATTAATACGGCATTCAAAAAAATCAAATGAACAATGGTGCACATTGAGTATTTGGACTTGTGATACTTCTTTTGCTGAAGTAAAATATGTGAATGCTTCCACTTGTACAATAACCATGGTATTAAACTAGAGAAATAAACTATTGCCTTCTGTTATCATAAGAATTCGTTTTTTTTGCTCACTCAACTTTGGTCTTCCTTTTAATTCGGTGAATGGTTTCTCTCTTTGATCGATGGTTTTATTTTTCCTGTGTTTCCCCCTCAGGTTACCTTCACAAAGAGGAAGTTTGGCCTGATGAAAAAGGCCTACGAGCTGAGCGTACTGTGCGACTGCGAGATAGCCCTCATCATTTTCAACAGCACTAACAAACTGTTCCAGTATGCCAGCACAGACATGGACAAAGTGTTGCTGAAATACACAGAGTACAACGAACCCCATGAGAGCAGAACCAACTCTGACATTGTAGAGGTGAGTGAGCTTCGCCTCGCAGGAAAAAAAACTGCTTTCACAACACGTATTTTCCCCTTACTGTTTTCCTCTTCTTTATCAAATTTAGTCAAAGTCAATTATTTTCCCAATGGATTCAGAGTACTAAATATATTTGATTCTGCGACAACTGTAGGCTTACTGGGTTTTGTTAATGCCCCCAAGGGTAATGTTTTAAACACACAAGAGTGGGGAACAAGTAACAGTTTCCTTCTAGTCACCACTCAGATAGGGCACAGGAGGTCTGCACTCCCTGATAAGTTCAGCTTCTCTTGTGCCCGTCAACTGACGTGGAAAAGCTATCTCTGCACACCCGCACGCACAGTAGCTGCTGACCACCACCGCTGCCTCTGTTTCCCCTAGATATTGTACCTGAAGGGCTTAGTTTTCTCTGGCTGCTCCTCATCACAGACCATCAGCTTGGCTATTGCCGCGCTGGAAAACACAGTGTTTAGTGCGTTCCATACCGCTCTATAAAACTCAATAGGCACTTGGGTTTCCTGGCAACCCTGCACGCCCGGCGACTAGCGGAAGAGTAAGCCACTCGATATGCCAGTATACAAAACTGCCAGCCAAAAAGTGTAAAAGCCAAAGTAAATGAGAATGATTAGGCACACATCCTGTTCCAAACATCTCTCATTGCCACACGTGTGGTTTCTCAGCTTTAAGAGTGCTGGTCTCTTCATTCCGACCAAATGAAAGCATGTACAATGTATGATAATGCCTTTTGATAAGAAATCATGACAGCACTATAGTATAGAGTTGTCCATATAGATCGAAACCTGTTATTTGGAATACACTTAAACTGGCCTCTTCTGCAGTAAGATACTTTTTATTAGACAATGCAAGCTTCTGAATTGCAATACTTCAACTGCCACCTGCCCCCTACAGCATACAGCATTTGTGTCACTGCTGCCCAATTAAGAGAAATTAAGCGTTTAAGATGGGCTGAGACGGAGAAATTTCCAGAATCCTAGCTTTGGAGAAGGCTTCGACTTGGAGGAATTAGTGAAATTACATGCAGCATAAAGGAGTCAGCTGTGGCCCATTATCTTTTATTCATGCCGCTGCTGCTGGTGAATTACCTGCTTGGCAGAGCTGCAGAAGAGTGCTCTGGCATCCAGTAGACGCATGCATCAGGGGCCCTGAGAGCAGAGCAAGGGCTCACCTGCATAAAAAATACATGGATACATTCCTTCCTTACGTAACAGTGACCACAAGTTGGCTTTTGCCGTGACTCTTGAAGCTGTCTTATTTTAACCCGTTCAGAACCCAAAAAATAAATAAATAAAAATGAAAAAAACTTTGTTTAATTTTTCTTTGTGAAGCGTCATTTCTAAACATCAAGCCTCACAATTGTTATTAAAGCTATTCTTTTTTATAGCAACAAAAAGACGGAAAAGGAAAAAGAAAAAGAAAACGAGGAAATGTAATACTTTATTAGCCTATATGTTGTTTTTCTGTTTGTTTTTTGTTTGTTTATTTTTGTTTATGGATAACTATTATTAATAAAGGAAAATATGCTTTACCCACATTGCATTAACATTTTGTAATATTTTGACTAGGGCCCGACCGATATAGATTTTTGAGTGCCGATTATTTTCAGAAAAAAATTACGATAACGATTAAATCGGCCGATTGTTATTTTTTTTAAATCCCCAAAATATATATTGAAAAAATTTACTTTTTTTTAACCCTTAAATATATATAAATACTTTTTTACTGTCGATAGGTGTACAGGAACTTTTTATTAATTGAAATATGCATTATCTAAAATAAAGTGTTACAAATATTTCTAAAGTGACATGACGCCTTTTTAAACTCAGACATTAAGCATTTTATTTAACTGCACCCAACCCTCTGGAACTGCCTCCCTCCAAACATCAGCATCTCAGACTAAATAAACTCATTCAACAGTCAACTCAAAACTCACCTCTTTAAGAAAGCATAATGCGCCTGACTCCACTCCAAACCTTATCTTTAATTTGACTGTATTTTGTTTTCTTTTTCTATAAGTACAATTTTCTATATGTTTGATGTCAAGTGTCTTTCAACGACCTCCAATAAAGCACTATATTAATTCTATCAATTACTATTAACAGTCAAGAGATGACCAATGACTCTGCTATTGGTGTCAGCGGGAACTGTCAAGTGTGAATTAATCCAATGTATTACAACACACCTGCTGCTGTTGTTAATAGGCTATAACTGTAATGCTATTCATGTAGGCTACCTCCGTGGCAGCAATATATTTCACTCAACTTGATTGCTTGAATAAAAAAAAATAAATAAAAAAAACGCCATTTTGCCGATTGCCAATTTTTCGAAGATGTGCTATAATCGGCCGGCCGATAAATCGGTCGGGCCCTAATTTTGACTAAACATCCTTGTATTCTATAATTATTCTATATTAAGTTTATTGGCGTAATATCACAGCAGTAAAACTCTTTGAAGTTGTTTAAAATCCATAAAATGTCACCTTCTGATGTTACGTTGGAATATCTAACTGCAGCCTCTTAAATTTCCTGCTTCTTCTCTATCTAAACATCCTGGAAAATGGTCTGTCCATTGGAATGGACTGGGGATCTGAACGGGTTGAATGCGCAAAGTCAACAATGCATACTCAGAATCATTATTGGGGTAATTTCCCTCAGGCTTTTATACCACAATATCACATCTGTGGTTGTATGTTTGTGTTTACATCCGGGTGTAATTGGAATGTACATTGTGCCTAATGTAGCACCAGTGGTCCAATGCCGTTTTCCCTCTTAGCCCTTCTGGCTACTCTCAAGGAAGCTGCCCCACTGCACAAAAGACAAGAACAAGCCACTGTTGTCCCCGCTCATTCGGCCAGCATCTTTGTGGAAATGCACAAATCCCCCTCTGCCTTCTGGCTACGTGGTCAAGGTTCAGAAATGAAGAAGCAGAGCAGAAGTAACCAGCCCAGTCCTCTTCACATCGTCACCACACAACCCCAACCATTCACTTGGCTGGAGAGCTGGTTGATAATCTGTGAGAGCTATACTATTTTGATCACATTTTTAGAGAAAACCCTAATCTGGGCAGTTTTCCGGCTTGCCTCTCTTGGTAAAACTGTTTTTTAGTCCCCACAAACGTTCAGATCTTTGCACACTAGATGGATGAGCTGATGCATTTGCATTGATGGAAAGACTCCAGCCCTCACCCATTCATCCAGTAAAATGGGCCTCACATGAGGACACTTACACGGGACACTTATCTACGTTATTAAATTGTGTTAAACCAATCTTTGCCATGCAAACAATCATGTGCTCATTTGTCCAGTTTGGGAGGCCACAACAACACTCTCCCGCTTTTCGTTGGGATTCTGGTTGTGTGTGAGATACTAAATCAAAGGTCACATACCGGCTCAGTAGTACCATCTGTAGATAAAGGGCTGAGCTGTGCGGTGTGGGAAAACAGTGTCCATGTTTTCCACAGATGGATGCATGCCTGGGCCACAGTTTGATAACCCAGTGGAGGGCTGTGGACTTTGTCTCAAGCTTGGCTCTTAGTCCAAAGCAGACCAGCAGTAGGCTGTGATTTTTTGTTTCATTGTGTCAGTTGGTGTGTGCGCTGAGTGCATTGACGGTCTTACCAACCTTACCAACACTCCAGGAGACAGTTGAACTGCTGTATGAAATCTCTTGTTTTATGCATTCACCTGTGTGTTTCCCACAAACCATTCTCTTCCCAAAAATGATATTGTAAAGAATCAGGGCGCTAACTTTAGTTGCCTGGTACGTAAAATAAACCCTAGCCAAATCTCCCACTAAAAAAAGATAGACATTTGTTGTATCTTTTATTCTTAAGACAGACAGAAGAGTTACACACACACCGGTTCAGTAATCATGACTGAAGGTCTTGCTGTTGTTGTTCTTATTGTTCTTCGTATTGAATTCTGTTTACACCACAAATGCAAATGCTGCCGTTAGTCATTAGATTAATCTAATAATATTTACTCTTCCTCCCCTCTCCGCTATTGGAGCTAATGAGATTTAACTCATGCTCCTCTGTAACCTCGCACCGTTCTCCAGCCGGACAGAAAGGACACTGTGTCTGTGGGAGAACCCCTTCCAATCAAATAGCAACATCACAGCCGTCCTTTGGTATACATCAGGTTTGCCAGGATATCTAATCAACATTTAGTCAACACATAATTGTAATCCTATAAAATCAGAGTTGTGAAATAGGTTTAAACACAATTTTAAAATGCAATTTGAGCCAAATACAAATAGCTCGTAATTGTAAATAACTGGGCTGCACCATATGCAAAGCACTGCCTTTTCCCGGCTCTTTTTCCTCAAATGTCTTTCCCCCCGGTGACTCTTGAGAGTAAACAACCGAAGATCATTCATAGGGAAATTTGGCTTTTTCTTCCTCATGATAAAGAGGCGGTGGCCATTGTTAATGTGACTTGGGGAAAAACAGGCAATTCTTTCTGTAATTATTAAAGAATGCCCCCTCTCACAAGACAACAACAGTGAGAGGAAATAGGCATAATATTATCAGGTCATTTCCATTAGGTCTGATTTCATGATCTGTATCAGCTGTTGTTATAAATGGAGCAGTATTAATCATTCAATAAGATATGTAAATGTTGGCCATTACTGAATGTCAAGCCTGGTATTTTCAGCCGAATCACACATTCATTTTGCTATTTTGTTCCGGAATTTCACAGCTGCCCTTTTGAAAACTTTTATAAGCCAAGTACATAATCACACAATGGATACATCTTTTTTCCTTTTCAACAATAGAGAGAGTTAATACATTAAGATAAGTGCATCCAAAGTGCACTTTAAGCGACCTACAGCTCAAAGAAAACTTAAGTGTTATACCAGTCCGTAATGAATCCCCCACAGTGCTACGTATACAGTATATGGCCTGAATGCAAGGGCACCAGCAGTTTCAGACAGGGGATGTTTATGTTGTCAATCAAAGCCTGAGCAGTGATTAAGACTCATTTCTATCTTAATGAATGCAAATTGGCACATCTGCTATGGAGGGCTAGCTGTCCAGACTCTTCAATTAGCATGATTGATCAATTATCCTCCTGCTGGTGACTCACTGGAAATGGAAGCTTGGGAATTGGTCTAGGAGTAAGAGAAATGAAAAAAGCATGATGGGGGTAAAAATTATCAGAAAACTACACAGAACCTACACTCAATCATTCAGATTCTTTATAGGATTAGATTAAAAAAATAAGATAAAAATGCATTAAAAAAAACAGCATCTGATTTGCCATCGGCAGATTTTCTGATCAAATATTCCAGCAAGAAAAGAGCTTCAGCCATGCAAATATTTATTGGATCAGTTCTCTTTCAACTCTGAAGTCTGTTGAGGATATTCCTTTGCTCAGTTTGTTTGTCTTTGTTTTCACAGTAAGCGCAAATCCTGGAATATCAAAGCCCACTGGTGAGCACTATAGTCACCAGTGAGTAGCAGAGGCAGATTGTCCTGAGAGTGTATTTATAATTGTGACAAAGAAAAACAGGAGAGTTAAATGAGACTCTGACTGGCATAAAAGGAAACTGTCCCTACTACCATGTTTTAATATTCAATTTAGAGTAATATAATAGCTGCATTATAGATACTATTGCTATGCAGGCAATTGTTAATTTCATTTGTTGGTGTAAAACGTAGAATTGTTTGGATGCACTCCCTTGCTGAAGTACCATACTGTACATTACCATTGATTTAGCATGCATAAGCAACATTTCCAATGTATCATGTGCTTGACTGTACATTTAATGTACTCTACTGCTACTACCCAAACTGACATCACACCAATATGTCATATAATGGTATACTTTATAGCTACTCAACTATTTCTCAGTGAACTCCAAAACAACAAACTTAAGTGTCCAGTTTCATGTGGCAAACCCGATATGACAAATGAAAACATTCACACTGAAGAACACACAACAACATTCACAGAAAAAGTTTCTCTGCCTTAGCATCTGTGCACCAGATTTCCGTTTGTTTTCTTTTCATTTTTGCAGTAGCCCAGCCCTTGTAGGCTGTAACACAGTGGAACCGACAAACTATTCCTGAAAACAAAAATCCTGCTGGGGATTATACTGTATATAATGGCACTTAGTTCTACGGTACATCATATGCATTCAGCAACTTATACTACTGACTGATTTATTTCAAATGAATTGTATTTTTCAAAGATTAAGTGTTCTTAGCTAACCAATACAGTAGATGTTTAGTATCAATTGAGTGGATGACTTTACTTCATTCATATTAGAAATCAACTCATTATAATTGCTGGGTTTGAGCTGTATTAATCATTTATTGTATGAAACCTATGATAGCTCGTAAAGCTCTTAATGCAGTTTCATGTATTTTGGAAGATGTTCTTTCCTGTGTGTGTATAGACACTATAGTGGATCTTTTTCTCTGCAGCTTGTAATTCTATTTTCTGATTTTTATTCAGAAGAAACTGACGTTGCTGTTGACTGAAACATAAATGCTGTCACTTCCTTTGTGAGAAAACATCTATTTATCTGGAAAGACTCATAAACTGTTGTTGGGGCCACCTCACTGTGTTGATGTCCACGTATTAATATAAACAGGTCTATTCGTCTGTGTGTTAAGAGATAAAAAAGACTATTTGTGAAGTTTAGAGAAGGACGTTGTAAGAGTTTAGGTTTTTATCATCCTTCTTCCCTTGACTTCAGACCTGTGCTTAGTGGTACAGCTCGCAAGAGAAGCATGCATGTTGTTCTCGGGGCTTTATCTATTTTCCTATAAATGAACGAGTTGCCATTTTTAGAAAGGTAGAATATTTTCTTATTTCTAACTGGTCAAATTGCTCATTTTACTGTATATAATTACCCATATAATTATCTATAATTACACATCTATTTACCTTGGCTTCAAAAAATGGAAAGGGATATTAGCAGTCTATAAATGTACCAAGAAAGTCAAGAATTCAAAGAAGATTTTGATTGAAAAAAAATCTATTTATATATATATATATATATATATATATATTAGAATCAAACATCAGATTGGGTAGGATGTATAAGACAATTCAAAAGTGTCCATTAAAATACACATGCATGTTCAGTGACTTCACTGTCAACCTTCAATTACACTTTATATGTATCCATCTCCAGCTCATTGCCATTATCTTTCTACTTCAGTCTTTGGCCCCCACTATTCCATCATAACATTAATATTCTCCTCTTTGGTGTTTCACCATAGAGCTCACTGCAGCAACGATGGGAAATCCCTTTAAGCCAAATCAAATGTCATTGCTATTGACTTAGACTTATTGGGCTGATGTTGATTTTTCAGGGCTTTTCAATATATGTGTACAATTTTCTGCCAGTCCCTTTTTAATATGACAGGAAAAGAAGTATGTGTACTTTTGGTCTCCTGCGATTTAATGGAATGATATTGAAATCATTTTTTAAATTTTTTTATTTTTTCATTTTGACTGTAGGTCACATAACAGCACTGTAGATTATCTTAAATATGATGGTATTACCTTAAGTATGATTGCTATAATGTATAATGGAATTAAATAACTGCTTTTCTAATCAGGTAGAGGTTATTTCTTATCCTCTGAATGTTGCCACATTAATCCAAAGGCTGTCAGTCAATCAGTTGTCTCTGGAGGAGATGGTAAAGTAAAGGGCAATGGGCAGCTTTTCCCATTACCTCCTCTTCGTTTGGGACTCGCATGAACAAGCCGTATTGTAAAAAAATTAGCAACTTCCCGTTTCCCTGTGAGCGTTTTGTTTACGTGAGCGCAGACATTTAACCTCTCGGCCCGGGTTTCAGGCCGGGTTGGCTCATGAGTTAGCGTGTGTTGCTAGTCAAAACAAACACACTGGCTGTTCATACGGCAGCAGCATCTATTTTCAGACTAGTGCAGTAGAACAAGTTAAAAATAAATGGCTCACAAATGTTATAGTAAGAACGGAGAGAAGGGTTATCTTTGTTAGCCCCAGGCATACCTCTGATGGTGTTGCTTACAGTTATAGTATATGGTTTCAATTGTTTAGTAAGCCCTCGGAAGTCATATTTTGGGAGATAGTAAATAACCAGATATATAACCTCAAACAATACTATAAGTTTTTTGTTGTTTAATATTTGTTGAAAATTGTATGAATGTATTGGATAAATATTCACAATGCCCATCAGATGTTTCCACCTTCTGTTTATGATGTGATAATATGTCATTTCTAAATCAAATCGGTCATTTGATTTGTTATTTTTCTTTCCAACCTGGCATGCAGCCTTGCATCTTTGCATTGATATCTGTTTTTCGATTGCCTGAAAAGTCTTCTCTTGCCACCATGAGGGAAGCAGCAGTATTAATGGTTCTGTTGCAAGCAACATGCTGGGTTTCAAAGTGCCCCTTTTTATAGGACAAGGACTCCTTTTCCTCTGGGCTTTTAGTGAAAAAGGGTCACCAGTCCCCTCCTGTAGTTTTTTTTCCTCAAATGAAACAGTTGTGGTAGTGTTCATGCAAATATATCACAAGTGACCTCTGCTACGGGACACATTCACAGTAATTGTTACCTTATCGCAAAGTCATGGTCTTTTAACTCATTTTTGAAAAGGTAGTTTGATTTTTGTAAATACACTTTCCATACTGAGCAGTATCCCTGCTCTTTATATAGTCACATAGGGATATTTAACAGTGTCCCTTTAAATTGCTCAAATCCTTTATCGAATACTTTGCATTTTTAAACCCAATAACCCATCATATAATACATCTCATTGTTCTATTATGTCTGTGCCTCGCCGTTGTGTGATGCTGGTTACCAGGTTACTGCTGAGAGATTTTTGCTTTTAGCACATGTCGTATGTCATTGACGTCAGAGCTTTTTTCCACTCTCTCAACTACAATGCCAATGTCTCCTCTTAGAACGAGGGTGCACGTAATGAAATGAGACACAACCACGACATATCACAAGCCATTGTGCCATCTTGTAAACAGTATTTTCCACTTACACTAATGAGTAAATACTCAAATACTAAAATGAGATATGTCCTCAATATCGGGAACGACAGCACAGTTTGTTTACCGGACAGAAAAGTGTATATTTGCCATTTTAAGATTGTAAATTAAAAGAAAGTTTGAAGAAGACACTGCATTTGAACGGATTTCGTTGTACTTGGTTTTCTTTCCCTTAAAACTTCCATACATGAAATCAATTAATTCATTCATTCATTCATTCATTCATTCATTCATTCATTCATTAATATGGCATCAGACGTCAGTGTGTCCAACTTGCTGGACACAATTGAAGCAATGCAGGGTGTTACACAAAAATAATGTACTGTAATGAGCAACGTAATAAAAAAAAAATTTGTTGGGGGAAATATTAAGCTTATTATGTTTTTGCTATTAGGGGAAAGTAGCGGTAACTAATTGTTAATTACTGCAGCAACATGTACCTTTATGCATCGCTTATAAACTGAGCTCCAACCACATACCTGCTTTAAACTATGATATGAACCACATGAAATAGGTCAGACATTGAGCTGACCTAATTTGGCTTGATCTAGTTACAGAGCAACAGTGATAGTAGTTTTATGTTAAAAGCTCATTAGAACCGGGAGCCACCGGTCCACCCTCTGCTTGTTCTTCAATGACCTTGCGGGGCTGAATGGCTGAAACGAGACCTTGCCTTTAGTGCATGGCGGCTTGTGTGAGTTAGCTCGTTGCAACAATCAGCTTGCCCTTGTGCCCCCCCCCCCCCCACACACACACACACACACACACACTGTGCGTGCTGTGCGGCCAACCCCTCCTGCCCAGGGGCGAGGACAGAGCAAAGCCTGCTGGGATTGGTAGTTGGGGGGCTGGTGGTAAGCTGGCACCGTGCCACCTTCCCCTGGCTGCCCAGCCTGACTGGGGGCAGAGAGAGAGAGAGAGAGAGAGAGAGAGAGAGAGAGAGAGAGAGAGAGAGAGAGAGAGAGAGAGAGAGAGAGAGAGAGAGAGAGAGAGAGAGAGAGAGAGAGTGAGAGAGAGAGAGAGAGAGAGAGAGAGAGAGGCTGTGTGTCTCAGATTGATGAGGACAGGTCTGTGGTCTGGGTATAGAGTGTTGCAGAAACAGACGTCCTGCTGGCACATCCTGCCCTCTCTCTCTCTCTCTCTCTCTGCCGACACGCCCCCCCCAGCCCCTCCGTACTCGCCTTATCGGAACTCCTAATTGTCCTTATGAATATTTTAGAGGCGAGCAGGAATGGGAGTTCAGGGTTGGGGGGTATGGTTTCAAGGGCCCTGACAGCTAATGATCCACTCAATGACCAGAGAGAGAGAGAGAGAGAGAGAGAGAGAGAGAGAGAGAGAGAGAGAGAGAGAGAGAGAGAGAGAGAGAGAGAGAGAGAGAGAGAGAGAGAGAGAGAGAGAGAGAGAGAGAGAGAGAGAGAGAGAGAGAGAGAGAGAGAGAGAGAGAGAGATGCAATAGTCTATATGTAATCATTGTTGTCTGGATTGTAATTTTTGTTTTACATGTGTCATTTTAACGTATGCCACGTTTTCTTTATGTGGATTCATTGGGAACAGTGTGTGTTCTCATTGTCGTTTCATCTGTAGCTAATAATGACATTGGTTTGCCTTTATCCTCAATTTGTAGTTTAATTCCCCCTTGTCTATATTGAGAATATGCAGTACGCTGATTGAGACTGTTCTCTCTGACTGTGGTGGCTAATAGCTTTGTCACAGTCATTCACCGCAGTCTCAGAGCAGAAGGGCTCAGAAGGGACTGCTCACTGCACGGCAATTGCCGTACTCTTTCAGTGACATTGATGGGCTATATTTAATTGGCTATTTAGTTGGCCAAATGCAGGTAATCATTATGCATTATACAATATGGAATATGATTTGTTTGTTCTCAAATGTATCTATTGTTGCTGTAGATTTAGTGAGCAAGACTCTCATGGGATTTAATAGTCTGCTTTTAAACTCACAGTTCATTGTGGTCTGGCCATTGTCACAGCAGTGTCAGGTGGGATTGAATCTCACTATGTACATTGTGTTTTGTACAAGAGAACAATAATACAATTAAATGTAGACGTTCAAATTGAGACCTCCCCCCACACACACGCACACACAAACCACCCCCTGCTGCTCTTCCTGCCCACTGAGTAACTAGACAATGGAGTGAGCCAAAGGAAGGATGTGAATCCAGCCTCATATCCTGATATCAGTCCACACAGTAATGTGTAATGGTCATGAGATTAAACAAGATATGTCTGGGAATTACAGAGGTCTCCTTTTCTAATACCCCCCACCACCATCGCCACACACACACACACACACACACACACACACACACACACACACACACACACACACACACACACACACACACACACACACACACACACACACACACACTCTTCACAATATCTAGTGGGAAATGGATAAAAAGAAGAAGGCTTCCTATAGTAACCTACTGTATAGTACTTGGCCATGGCCTACGGTGCCTAAAGACCAACCAAAAAAAAAGAGGCTTTTATTCCCCTCAAGTGAGAACTACAGCACCACAGGGGGACTGGGAACACGGCGGTAGAGAAAGTCTCTTAAGATGTTATATAAGAACAGAAATATTCCTTCCTAGATAAAAAGCCTTCCCTATCAGCCGCCTCCACCATGCTGATTTCCTAGTGCATTCACACTCAAAGAAGCCCTTTGATAAGCACATTAGTTGGAACGGCCTCGACACAATGGTGATGTCATGAGGATTAGCACGCTACCTTGCTTGGTGTAGTGGCGGGCACAAGGGCTAATTCACAGCACTGCAGGGCTGAGAGGTAGGCTGGGAGACCCGGCTGAAATGAGGTAAAAACATACCGGTGCTTCTACGTAGTTTTAGAGGGAAGGCTGGAATAAACGCAGCACACATTAAACATTGATGTTGTTGTCCCCCCCACTTTTGGAACATTTTGTGTACTTCCCTGCTGTATTGCCATCACACTATACAGTCTGTCTTGACTGTTGAGGGGGCCTGTAATCAGAGCTGTGGTGCACCGGTCGCAGGTCAGGTGATACTCTGCCAATATCGAGAGCTACTGTAAGTGAAAGCTGCTGTGATTCAGGCACAATGGAAGAGACTATAGAAACAGCCTCTTCATGTCCTTCCTTTCTGCCATCTCCCCCACAATTTTTGAAGTTCAGCTTTTATGGCGAACCACTATCTTTCTCCTTTCACCCTGCCTTCTATTCACGTACAGTGCCGTGCAGTACATGAATAAGTTAAATGCAGAAAGCACTCTTGACACAAGAGAGAGAGAACATCAGAGTGAAATTGTTTTCCAAGACTCACAGCAGCAGAGTAAATTGCTTGGGCCCATTTCACTGAAAGTACTTCTCAAGGAACAGGTGATGTAGGTGGCTTATGCAATGGTTGGAGTTTTATTTTTAATCCACCAAATAGTGTTTGCTCCTATTCTGCCATAAAAAAAGAAGTGAATATGTTTCTTTAAAGTAAATCTAAGGTCCAGTATTCAGCATAATGTAGGCCCTTTTCCTGTAAAAATATCAATGTTTTGATACAAGTTGTTAAGGTACTTATTGCACATAACTGCATTAAAAAAGGAATTTACATCAATATCAAATCAAAGTGGAATGCAAGGTTGCTTTTGACTACACTATAGCCTTCTATTCTGAACATATCGGCAAATCTGGAGAGGTAGTTACCATGCTGAATGTTCCCCGTGGTTACAGCCAGGTTAAGGGCTCAGGTGGAGATGACGGATAGTTGTTTTCTTCAGTATAAGGAAGCCCCAAGGCCTCCAGCAATGGAAAACGCTTGAGATAGAAGTAACACACAAGCAAATTGGCGGACACACACACACACACAGACAATAGAGCCCAGTTGGTTTGACGTCAGCCACTCGGAGTCTCATTTTTATATGAGGAGCCAAATTTCTATCAATACAGGTTTGGACTGCTGTGAGAAAATAGCAGCTGGCCTCGTTCCCACTCATCTTTGTGAGCCTCTCAGGGCCTTGTGAATAGATTACACAAGTTCCCTTGTCTGTACTCTATGGAGCCCCCCTCCCGAAACAAACAGCCCATATCTTTCATTAGAAATGCTACTGAAAAAATCCCCAAACTCAGCTGTATTCACATCCGGCCAACTTTACTTACACAGTAGAAACTTTGCAAATTTGATTCGACATATCAAAATGGGTTTTAACTAACTACTCATATGACACAAGAATCTTTCTCTTTTTTCCATTCGGGTCCATCTTGAAAGTTGTTTCCCCTTTCTAGGTCAGAACATTGTAGTTTCTGGTGCAGTCTGCGACATTGACATGTAAGAGTAAAGTTGACTCGGGGTCGGGTGGCCTTCAGGGCTCCATGTGGTCCCTTCTACGGCCATGTCTCTGCGCGGCTGCCTCTGATTGGCCAGCATGGGGAGCCAGGTCCTGACAGGTGTTTGGAAGAGGGACACCTGTTTGGCCATGTGCTGATTTAGTGATCCATTTACCAGGAGCTGTGGGCAGCGTCTGTGGGACACCCAACACATGCCAAGTCATTTAACAAAGAATTGCAGCCATGCTGTCCCAGGCCTTTCATGTTATATGTATTAGACCGCCACGCTGTTGATTAACTCCTGCACAACAAAATGTGGCACGTACACATCACCCTCAGTGCATCCCTATGAATGATATGAATTGTAGTGATTTATGTCATGTATCATGGAACCGATCTGAGTGCTGCCTGCCCTTGTCTGCTGCTATCTTGTTCCCGCTCACACTGCAACCCCTCCCTAAATGGCTTGGGCCAGTGGGCGCGGTGTACTGAAGGCTGGCCAGGCTTGTTGTGAAAGTATAGCAGCCCTTCCCAATCTCGCACAGCCGTGCCTGACAAGTCCGACCAAGATATGCCCATAATAAGCAGGTTTGGACTTAAATTTGCAGGTTGAGATCAGATCTTTGGCTCACTGGTGGAGAAAGTGCATAGTTAAACCCCGGTAAACACAGGCCTTTCAGGACCCTAACTAAAGAGGGTTTCGTTCAGTAAACAGGAAATGAACCAGTGAGGCGTTTTCTTAGAATGAGAAGAATGCCATTGCTCTGTACCACATAGTGATGCATCTGTGGTACAGTCCTGGTCATTCATTATCCTAAAGGACCCTTCTCTCCCTCTCTCTCTCTCTCTCTCTCTCTCTCTCTCTCTCTCTCCTAGGCATTGAGGACACTTACAGTATGCTTGAAGAAGGGTGCTTTTCGGAACTTCCTTTTTTTCCCCATTTCATCTGCGCTCTGCGTCACATTTCAATTTCTACAATGTAGATTCACAATGTTTGCGTGTGTTTGCAAGGAGATGCGAGTTGGGTTTATTATCATCTGGTTTTAATGAGCAATAGTATTATGCACGAGTCTCATAAAGCCACGGCGCAGGTTTTAGGAAATGTAACTTACACTGAGGGTTGCGGTGAGCAGCACTAGGTTAGCCGCATCATCGGCACAGACCTAAACGTACTATCATGTCGCTGTCAGAGGATGTAGCAGCTGTAGAAATACCCCCTCACACACTTGGCACGCACGCACGCACGCACGCACGCACGCACGCACGCACGCACGCACGCACGCACACACACACACACACACACACACACACACACACACACACACACACACACCCCTACTCATTTAGTTTCTGTTTCTCTCTCTTTTTCTCTCTCTCTCTCTCTCTCTCTCTCACACACATTTTCCACTTTGTCGGGTGATACAGGACAGAAACAGGGAGTAAGGTCTCATTAGTGTGTGTAGGTTCCTCTCCTCTGGCTCACACTCTGACCCCTGCATCCACAGGAGTCATTGCCCTGCCTGTAGACACGAGGCCCACAGACAGGGCTGTGGACCTGCAGCAGCCTGATAGAGGACCCTTGAGAGCCACACATAAATCATGTTTTGATGTACACTGCCTTGATATCACAAGCTGTCACATGCTGTCAGCACATCTTGTTAACACCGCTATTCAGAGCTGTAATGAGGAGCAGAGAACAGCCCGGTATGAAAGTGAGCAAAAGAGTGCAGCGTTTCAATTATTTGTTTAGCTCTATGACATGTTTTTTTCTTCCCCCGACCCAAAGCTAGAATAGGCACTATTAACATAGTACAACACTACATAACACTACAACACCCGGCCCGTGTACTTAGCAGCTCTTTGCTTTTACAATAATTGCTGAATTTCATGCTCAAATAAGCATCTTTGACCACATTTGATAATCCGTTTTATTCCCCGCATGCATTAACTTTGATAAGATCCCACGAGTGACAGCCATACCGCATTGGGAGAGTCTTAGAGTGCTCCGCTGTAGGATCTTCTTATGCAGAGGTTTTCTTCCAGCTGGGTGGCTTATGCTAACTGAAATATAATGAAAAATGCAAAGACACAGTTGCAGCAAAAGAAGGAAGAACAGAGAGGGGTGTAGGGAAGATTGAACTGCAGTTTATACTAGCATTGTGGTAGCATTCACGTTGTGCTGCAACCAAAGCAAATAATGAAGCAGAAACAGTAGACAGTAGATTTAGATTTTTTTTTCTCTCATGTTATTTTCTGGTAGAAATGTATGTATAAGGTAACAAGCAGCAAAAACATATACTGTTTCTTTTCCAACTGTGCAATTTCATTTCAGAAATTGAGAAACAAAGGCCATAATGACTGTGCTAGTCCTGATCCTGATGACTGTTTTGGGCACAGCCCCCTCATGGACGACCATTTCGGCAAACTAAGCGAAGAGAGTGATTTAATGTACAAGCGCTGTGGTGTAAGTACTTCCCTTGTCCCCTACTGTTTTGTGTTGATTCCTGTCTTTATGTTGATGTTCACTACAGGCGCTAAACAAGAAAGAACACAGAGGTTGTGATAGCCCGGACCCTGATGCCTCATATGTCCTCACTCCTCACACAGAAGAAAAGTATAAAAAAATTAATGAGGAGTTTGATAATATGATGAGAAATCATAAAATCGTAAGTACTGTAAATGCAACAATCTTTGCTTGGCTTTTGTGGCACAGAGGATTTTCACTCTCTTTTTCATTTAACTTTTTCCTCTTTTCGTTACCCCCCCTCCCCCCCTGCCCCCTGCCCCCACACCCCCAGACCTCTGTCAACTTATTTCAGAGCTACTATACCTAAAGATTAATGCCCCCTTCACTTGGTGTGCATTTTTTTCTTTTGTTGTTTTGTTTCTGCAACTGATATTTTTAGCACACCCTGATAAGATCACATTTCATGTGAACAGGTGGATTGTTGCACGCTAGTATCATAGTAATATTATCATGAATTGAACAGCAGACACCGTTTAAATAGACAATATCTGCAGGTTCTGGGATTTATGGTTGGGTTTTCTCAAACCTGATTTTCATCCGTAACACATGTAAGAAAAAATAAATAAACAAAACAATATTTATATTCACAGTTCCTTGATAATGTGAAGTTAACAACTGTTCCTGTCAGATCTTTCTATTACCTCTCTTTCAGTGCATTCTAGCATAAAATACCTCTAAGCCCTGAAAATTTCCAGCAGTAAAGTGTTCCCAGAGCACACTAACAACACACTATCACCGTTAGTGTCTTCCTCCTCCTTCATCAAGCACCACACTGGCTCACCCTCTAAAAAAACACAAATCCTTTTGTGATCTTATCATGCGTGACAATATTGGAATTGTGCAAGAACATAGTGCTTACTAAGCAGACATTTTTTTTCTCTATGTTCCTCACATGGAGAGCATCACTTTTGCCATTAACAAACTAATGATAGCACCCCGACTGGCTCACTGGATAATGCTATGATTAAACGTTCTCACTGCCACCTGCCATTCTCACTTACGCTTTGCACAGTCAGCAATTTGTAGGTAAATGTAAGTGAGTCACGATTCTTGCAGTTGTGAATCCCCGCTCCCCCTCCACGCTGTGCTGAGAAACACACTGCACAATGACATTTTGCAAGGCAAAAGTGCGTCTGTAGTGCTGACTGATGCAATGCCAAAGTGATCAACTGAATGCATGTTTTGTGGATTTTTGTTTTCCGTGTGTTGCGGTAGCACTGACACTGACACTGATTTGTGTGTGTTCTGAATATTATGATGTTCATGATGATACTTTTTTGATGGTTATATGGTGTCAATCGATAGCACTCAGGTGTCGGGAAGAAAGGTTTCTTAAAATATTCTGTTATAAACCGAAAGTTTAAATGCACAGTACATCCCTGTTTTCAGTGTTCTCTGCCTGATTATCTTTGTGAATTTATTAGTGTATCAAAGGAAACTGTCAAGGGTTAAAGATGTTAAAGATGCCATGAAGACCATTGACCCATCAGTCCTTGGATGAGTGTGTTTGTGTGGTAAACAAGTGTGTGTCTGTCTCCCTCTTGTAGCCCACAGCATTGCCTCAGCAGAACTTCTCCATGCATGTGGCAGTTCCTGTATCCAACCATAACGCCATGTACCAGCCAGGAGGGAGTCTGAACAGCCAGGCCCTGGCAGCAGCCACGGCCTCCCTGAGCGACAGTGGGATGCTGTCCCCTCCACAGGCTTCGCTGCACAGGAATGTGGGCTCAAGCGGAAACCAGAGGCCCACCAGTGCAGGTTAGTGGACAACCCTGGTCAATTGAATGACGTAGTGTACTACGGATGATCCAGACCACTCGGAGCAGATTTTATTTAGTAGATTATAGTAGATTAGGAAAATTGATGGTCAACCAGGTCATTAGCCTAGTAGTCATGATATTAGCATAGCCTAGCATGGAAATAAGAAATAAGCAGAAAAAGCTACCTTTTTTGATTGTTAAAAAAAGATGTACTAACTCCTCCAAAGCTCAAATACCACTTTTTATTTTGTTTATTTAGTAAACAATGTGTAAAAAAAACAAAAACAGAGGGTTTTTTGAACAGTTCATCTGTGCTACAGACCAGCATTTCTCTCAGAGAATATGCTAGTTGCCTGGCAACCTCTTTTTTTCTTCTTATTATTATGTTTTTTATAAAGATGGCATTGAATGTAAAGGGCATAACTTCAAACACTCTTTCCATTCTAGCACCCTCTGACTGGTGTTTGTGTGGGATACTTGTTTTAACACCCTCAGAAATTCTCATCATTATGGAAAATGAGCTCACTCTATGCCAGGACTTGACTGGTCTGACTAAGTCAAGATAGCTTTTGCAAGATTCGCCTTCACCTCAAGCACAAGCAAAAAGGTGTAAAGTAACTCATTCAAAATCAACCACATATCAGGATTGGCTGACACCTTGGCATTATCAGGGTTTTTCTTGTGTGATGTTTTTTTTATTTATATTTTCATGATTAATTTTGGATCCGAATATTTCAAAAGCATTGTGGCGTACTAGCATTGTGTGCTTGAATTGTGTCTCCTGATAGTGTCAACCTGCTACCTAGCTAGCTACCTTATATCTAAGAATATTAATAATTGCATGTTTCAGGTCCTCATAATGGAAATTTGTATTCGCCATATCCAACTTTAAAACAATACAAACACCATACTGAACACAGCTTGATGTCGCTATCTTTAATCACACTGATGGGCACACACACATGCCTCCTGTTTGTGTGCTGTGAAGAAGATATAGAGCTACATGACATTTTCATGTCTGGTCTGGCATGTCCATCACATGATCTGCTAGCTTTGCAGAAGGATGCAGATGGCTAAGCATATCACTCTGTGCATCTCATTAGGTGGCATGCTGGATACCACAGACCTTTCATTGCCAAGTGGTGTGGGCTCTAGCCCAGTGGGTAAGTCCTCCCGGGGAGATTCATTAGCTTTCTGTTGCCCTGCCCAATAGGCCTTCTGCTTAGCACGCGGGCGGGTTAGTTGCGTATCCATCTGCAATTGGTCCAACACAGTTGCAAAGGGCCTTTTGCCTGACCATATTTTCTCTGCATGTAAAGAGAATACATGCGTTGCAACTCTCAACAGAGGAAATTTGTGATATGCTTACAAAAAGCATGTTTGAGAGACTGGGAAAGCATTCTCACAGTGTGGTGTTTTTGTTTGAAACCCACCTGGGTAAGTGGGCGAGGCGATAAGCTGTCCAACTGACTTTGGCAGGTAAATAAACGCAGTGTTTCCTTTAAACTTGTCACCTCTATGAAGCACCCCCCAGCCCCCCTCCATCCCTCCCCGTCTCCTGTTTCCTTCCCTCTATTGACAGGTGCATCTGTTTTCCCCCACTACTCTTGCAGCCCTTATATGGCCGGAGAGGGTCTGTAAGATGCCTAGACCAGCATAACCCTGTAGGTATTCGGGCCATGACATCCCACTAAGTCCTCAGTACACAATGACCGGACAGCCTGTCATGAGTGCAATGTGCTGTGTTGAGAGGCGGAGGCAGGTGGAGTTTAATTCTTTCCTTGTCCTTAAGCTTGCCGTCCTAGTAGTTTTGACAAAATGCAGTATGGCGTTATGAAATGATAAGACATTTAATATCTGTAGCTTGTGGCAGCCCACAAGGATATTAGGCTTACAATAGGAACATTCATTTAGGTATTGACAGGAACGTATGAGTTAGCAGTCAGCATTTTTAAAGAGAGACCTGGGTAGGTTTTTGGGTTTAGGGTGTGGTACCAGGTCGGGGGAGAGTTTTGGATCCTCTGCCAGGGGGGCGTCAGCGTTTGGCACAGTGTGAACATGCTGCAGCTGTTGTTTGTACCAAGTGTGTAGTACAGCAGAGACTGCAGGGAGGAGAGCCCTCTCCCGCCCTGCTGTCAGATGACCATTCCTGACATAGCTCAGATTTTTCACAAGTAGCAGCTATGACCGCAGCAGAAGTCTTTCAAAGTGACTAGATGGAAGATGTGCCGTGTGATATCGCCTCTCCTGTTCAGTGACGTCACGGCGGCGTGAAGATTCTGAGCATGTGCAGGAAGATTATTATGATTATTTTTTACATCAAGAAAATAGATAAGGTGAATTATTTCCCACACAAGCTCTAAGTCCCTGTTGGTTATGGGGCAGCTGTTTCAATGTTTGGCTCTTGAGGAGTTAGTATAAGTGAACTTTACATTACACAGGAAGATTTTTTTTTCCAGCAGACAAATGTCAGTTTGTTCCAAAAATAAAAAATGCCATTTGTTGTTGTTCTTGTCTAGTGTGTGGTTGAGATAATGGATCAACAGCTTCTACACCTTAATTAGAAAAACAACTTATATTCCTGTGCGCAGTTCTCTTACAGAGCTTTTCTTTCAACAACACACTCAATTACACCTAATTACAAGCTCTGGTCCTCGATGGGTGAGCATTAAGAACAATATTTGTGGTGAACAGGGAGGATTTAAGAAAGCTCTCTCTCTCTCTCAAACGATATGTTTGCAAGCTTTGCACGTCCGTACCCATAGTACTGAAGTGGCACCAAGTTTGTGTTGGTGATAATTTTACTTTCAGGAAGTTATTTTCTCTTATTGTATTTTGGTATTGCTTCATGTTGGGTTTTATTGAACGTTAAATATATTTTCAAAGTTTGAGGATGATTATGATTCATACTGGGAAAAATGACAGGAATTTGAACCGTGTCAGTTTTTAGGAAAAGCTTTGAGGGCATAACTTATTGTTTAAAGGTCACATATTATGCTAAATGCACTTTTTAAATGTGTTCTAACATATCCATGGGTCCACGCTGTGCCTAGAGACTGCCAAAATATTTAAAAAAATAACAATCTCTCCTTTTCTCACTCTCCCCCTTTCTGAAACCCCCACCCCTCCCCCCAATATACTCCAGTCAGAATTCTCCTCGTTTCTGACCTCACAAACTGGAAAGCCAGAAGCTTCCACTGTGCAGCCCACACCCCTATTTCTTATTGGTCCACGGCCCCGACAGACAGAGGGCGAGGCGTATCTGGCTTCGCTTCCGGACAGGGGGCGGGGGGAGCTCAAAGATTGTATATTTACGAGGGGAGCTGCAGCTCTTTTAAAAAAATAGGCCATTGTGAGATTAGCTGAACATCAGCATAGTACAATAAATTATCTGAAAGTTTTTTTCAGCAAACAATTAAAGAAAAACGTATTAGGGACCACTAAGACCATATAATATGGTGTATAATAGTACCGAAAAGTGTATAATATGAGAGCTTTAACCGTTTGTTATCGGCTTTGGTCTAAAAAAAACAAAAAACTAAAAAATCACCCTCTGCACATCCTGTCTGGTCTTTGTTCTGATAGACACAACCATAGGGCTGTGTATGGCTTCTATTATTAGAAAACTGTTTTAGCTACTATTTCTCCTCATGCAAAAAAATAAATATATATATATTTTGCCTGTACCTGACGCATGTGGGATGTTGGGCACAATACGTCACTGTGTTTTCTTTCCCTGAACCTAAAATGAAAAAACGGAACGTGTCTATTGTAAACACAAAGCCTTATGTAATGCCCCTTTCCCAGACCGTGTTAATAATTTAGGAGGAAGAAGTGAAACCAAACAGCTTGCAACGTACCGAGGTTCTAGCCAGAGAAGATTTATTGGCACAACCATTCCGTTGGATAGGGCTGAATATGGAATGAGGGCAGACATCAGAAAAGCTTGCCGAAATGTCCCTGCTGAAAGGCTGGGTCTTAACTTGTGGCTGATACCTTGGCTACAAAATGAATGTTGTGGTCTGAGTACTTGTCCAGACATGTGTTCCCTTCTGGGCAATTATTTGAAAGAAGTGTGGGATTTACTCATCATCAGACATCTGAAGTCACAATCAGGGGCTTATACTAAATACATGCAAGTCAGGTGCGTTAACCCGTGTCTAAATGAAGCAGTGAATACAGCGCCGAGTGTCTGTCTTTACCCTTGTGATGCGCTGGCTGTGTGTACAGTTTTGTCAAACTTATCAGCCCAGCAAATTTTGGTATGGAAGTGAAGGAAGAAAAGGACAGAAATACTAATAGATAAAGTCTGACTACATTCTTGTTTCAGTCAAGTTGTATCATGCAGAATTATTAAAAAGTTATTTTGTAAAAGACGACAACAACAGAGACAAGGAAAACAAATCTTTTCAGGATAATGCATATCATCGCTTTGCTTTCGGTGAACAATTGATTATTTGTTGCATTATATTCTATTTGAAGGTATTCGTACAACTTTGTTCTTTCCCTTTTAGTTTAGTATAGTATACAGAATGTGACCAGAAGGTGTCTTGTTATTATTATTTTTTGATATGATATCAGTATCAGTGCTTTCTTGTAGTCCCTTGACACCGATTTTAAAAACAGACTTGCTAAAGCCTAGGCTTTATTGATATAACATTGATAACAGATTCATTTTATTAAGATATAATGGTTTCATGGCAGGTCTGGTTTCTCTGCAGTTCTGTATGAGAATATATATAAGCTTGATTCCTGCTGTAACAAGTCGAAATGTTGTGTTGTGTTGTGATGAGGGCTGTCATATACAGTACAGTACAGCATATGGTACAACAACGTTATGTCTTGGGCAGTGCATGATGAGTCATACCAATGCTGTGTTGGGAATAAAAAAACATAACGCTGTTAATGTGCATTCCAGTTTGCCACGTGGCAACCCATAGCTTGACATGAAATTCTATGTGCACAAACATCATCATTCCCACTGAATGACATCTTCATCTTAATCACGTTTGCTATTTTTAGGACCCTTGGACGTTTACTCTGCTAATTCTGTTAACACTATTTTCTTGCAGCAGCCAAGTATTGCATGATCAAAGCCAAAGCTGATGGTGATGTCTGCTTGTATATACTGTTGATTCAGCTGTGTGATACAATTGTCGGCTTCATAACTGTTTATTTGACCCTGAATTGTTGCTGTCCTTAATCTGTGGTCAGAGTGGCTATTGTTCCATTCTGTTCCTACGCAAGAGCCTACTCATTGTGTGCACACTTTGTGTTTCACAGGGATACACTGAACACAATGGAGAAGTCAGCAACTTGTTGAAGTGTTACTGATCTGTTGATGCAGTGCTAGATACCATTCAGTCTTTCTTCCAGTTATTTTTTAGGATTTCATCATCTATATATTGAAATAGTATATATTTTTTTCTACACCCATGTACGATTTATTCGATTTAAAATTCAGGTGCTCTTGAAGTGTTTATTTTGTTTTTTTCATAACAACTCAATACTCAATTTTTATTCATGAGGACCTTGTTCAGATGAGTCATACTGTATCTCGCAGTTGAAAACAAGTTACTGTAGGTTGACAAAACCGGGACAAATTCATCTTTTTCTAAAACCTTCAAAACACAGTAGTTATAAACAGACTGTGAAGACAGAACTGTATTTTTGACACAGTAGTTCTGCTTCAGTGTGAGTTGTTTATATTGATGTATTTTAACACATTTCCTTTATATTTCTGAGATAAATTGTGCAAATCATTAAGGTCACATAATGCATTACATTAGCGTACACAATAAGGTACAGTATCTGAAAAGTGTGCTCTGAATATTAGCAGTAATGTGTTAGAGGGTGGGGATTTTTATTTATTTTCATTTATATAAATACTTATTTTGAAAAAGGAAAATACTAATGACCCTGGACATAAAGGTGTGAATGTTAGTGTCTAGAACTTTGCCGTTGTTTGTGTGCGCGGTTTGAAAACAACAACTAGAGATTGAACTAGAACAAGACTTTTATAATTGTTTGTTATTCAACTTTAATGGCTTCGGCTATTTCTTTTAAGCAGTCACAGTACATTTGTCAGTGAACTGCTCATCCCCGAGATGCTAAGAATTGACTTTGATCCAGTCATTCACAATAAAAATAAAGGGCTCATCAATTTTGGAATGGACATTTTATTTTCGTAAATGCGCTGGATAATTATCCAAGTCTATTAAAAGTTCCCAGAGGGTTGGAAACACTTAACGCTGCGTGCTGCGGCAGGAAAACAACACGGCGGCGAGAGGTTTGCTTGATGACTGGGAGTGTTGTCAGTCACAGTCCGTGGTTTGATGATGTGTTTCTGTTGCTGTGTACCTCTGCAGGGAACGGCTTTGTTAACCCCAGGGGCTCCCCGGGCGTCCACAACACACCCAGCGGCAATGGCCTGGGTAAAGTCATGCCCACCAAGTCTCCACCACCCCCTGGAGGGAATATGGGAATGGGAGGCCGCAAGCCAGACCTAAGGGTTGTTATCCCTCCATCTAGCAAAGGGATGATGCCCCCACTGGTGAGTACAAGAACACATCACTGCACACAAGTTTCACCAGCCAAAGGAGGAAGAAAAGCTTTTTTCAGCTTCTTAATCTAGACATTCAAAGCAGAATGGATGTTGCCACATAGATCAGTGTGCAGAGGACTATGTTTTATCTGCCATGTCAGGCCCTTTGCGCTCCTCTTGTGCTGCATTTTTTTTTAGACCGGCCTCAAAAATAACATGGACTGAGCCAAGAATCTGCAGCCCAGGTGTCATAACTCTCACTCAATTATTCCCATTTAAATGAGATGCTTTTCTCTTATTAAACTAATGAAGGTGCAGAGCGCTCTCACCACAGTGCAACACCTGGCTGAACTCCACTCTCCTGGTCATAAATCAACCCCCCCCCTCCCCCAAACAAAAAGAGAAGAAAAGCAGGATGAAGGATTCTCAGTCTTCGGCCAGCAAAAATACTATTTCCACCTTTTGCGTGTTACCAAAACTGATTGTGTTTTGGTAAATGAGCTACGGGTTACTGTGGGTACGCCTTCTTTTGCAGAGCCTCACCGAGCCTGAAGCAGCATGTGTGTTGCCATGTCAGCGCTTAGAATCAGTACAATAGGACAGGTTGTGTGTGTTGGTTATGGTTCTGAAACAGGTTAGGCAGTGGTGGCTGGAGTTATAGGTTCTTTTCCGTTCGAGCCAAAAGAGCACTTTGCAATGGTAGGGGCTTTGGCTGTGGCAGGTCTGCAGACAGCCTGTCATTAGGCCATAATGGTATTAAATTAATCACATCTCAGTGTGACAGAGTGTAGATGAAGACTTAATCAGGGGCTCAGGGTGTGAGCCAGATAATATCTTGTCGCCCTTGTCGTGTCTTCCTGCCGCTATTGATTGAGTGTGGGTATTAAGGCAGCCCTGGCCTGGTCGCAGTATGTCCCACAGCACAGGCAAAGATGGAAGACCGGTTTGGTTCCTTTAGAAATACACAGTACGATGCAGCCATTGTCGGAGTATTACCATGTCATTTTCTATGGTTGTGCAGTGTCACATTCTGTATCAGACGAGTGTGAGTCAATAGAATCCAGTACAATTACATACAAGATAACAACTGTATAGCCCAAAAAAGTGTAGCTTCAGAGATTTATATCCACACAGTGTTGGAAAATTCTGGCCACATGCTTTTGGGTAAATTGCTTCATATGTATAACAGACATAGAAATTAGTGTGATTGAACAACGACTATAGAAGTCATCCACACTTAATATCAAATCTAAATAGCTGGTGCTATTGTTACCGGAGCGATTTACAGTTGATCCCCTTCCTTTTCTGTAACCCTGCCTGTCTTCTTCTCTTCTGTTGAGGGCAGTCGGAGGAGGAGGAAATGGATTTGGTGAGTTTTGACAAATGCCTGGGCAAATGGCTGAAATGTGAACGTGCTTCCGGTGATCACACAAGCTAGACCAAAGGCAGTGCTCAAACCGGAGATTGGCTCTAGAGAACTGCCAGCAATAATACATGAAAAAAAAAAGGTTTTGTCACTGCATGTTGTGGGTTTGGCCTGTGAAAATTGCCTCAGCCTGTTAAATTGGCTCCTCCATTCCCAACCTGTTAATGTAAGTCATCTACCACTAGGAGTGTGAGAGAGAGGAATAGATTATAAGCTAAGTACATTAATGTCTTTACATTTTTTTAAAACACTATAATAGTGTAGTCACTATCTGAAACATTTTACGAAGAACAAAAAGTAATGGGTAAAAAAAATGTGAAAAAAACATTTCCAAGAAGGAGAGGATTGCGTCATCTTAAATGATATCATTCTGTGAGATACTTGGGTTTGGTGAAGTCATCTGGCAGCAGAGTGTTGGAACAATGCAAGGAAGCCATCAACTACTTCATGATGCAATGCTGCTTCAAGCGTAACCGCTGGCTGCAGTTTCTTACATTATATTCAAAAGGGATTGTTATGGTATTGTTCTAAACTACGTCTGCGTTTGATTAGTGTCGACTTAGTGTGTGCATTTGTAGCTCACGGTGGAGTTTGCTGCATGACCACACTGTGCTGTGTGGGTGTTCTTGTGTGGACTGCATGCCAGTCACTGCACTAAAAAACCACTGGGGCTTTGCTGCACTCACTCTTGGAATTGAAATGTCTTATTTATGTTATCCTTTTTGCATCCTCTCAGTTAAGAGTTGTTTATTTGATTATAAAACTGATCACTAGACTGGCTTTGATTTGTTGCACTCCCAATTCGTAGGCTACCGACGCGTGTCTCATTAGCCCTAACCATATAACAGCATTTGTTTTAATGTCTAACAAAGTTAAACTCATCATGCAAATCTGATTTAGAATGTGTCGTGCCTATAGTTACTCGTCAGTCCTTATGATTTCTGCACTGACTGCATCCATGAGTTGTCCACCCTAAAATAGTTGGAAGAAATTAATTATTTATTGCGATTTCTAAAATCCACTTAAATATTTTTAAACCAACGGTAACCAGTTTAATGTGTGTAGATCTGCAGTTGTTATGAACATATACATAAACATATACATTCATTTAGTGAACTATATCTGGATAAATATTAATCTATATATTAATATAAAATCCCTGTAAAGAAAGCGACAACAACATCACCATACTGTACAATCAATAATGAAAAAGAAACGTGACTATCATGCCATGAATCTACACCACCACCTAGTGGTAGCTTTTCTTATTACATCAAATCCCTCATTACCGCAAAGTGTGTAAATATTGGATATGTAAATGGTTGGCCCTTAATAAAATGTGAACATTTTTGTATGTCAATATTAGATTTTGGTGTTTTTTGAGTTCTATATGTTGGGCTAATGCATTTCCTGTGTTTTCTTTTTGTGTTTTCCAGAACACCCACAGGATAATCAGCTCCCAGTCCAACCAGCCTCTGGCCACACCGGTAGTGTCCGTCACCACCCCCAGCTTACCCCCACAGGGCCTGGTCTACTCAGGCATGCCCACCTCCTACAACCCTGCTGGTGAGTCTCGCCTTGCTCTCCCATCACAATCAAAACAACCTGCCTCAGCCGTGACTGTTTGCACTAAAACACAGTTGGTTCCTGCTTTTTTTACAGAGTTCACCCTGAGCAGTGCAGAGATCTCCTCCCTACAGGGCTTCAGCTCTCCTGGGCTCTCACTGGGCTCCATGTCGGCATGGCAACAGCATCAACTAGGCCAGGCAGCTCTTAATTCTTTGGTGTGAGTAACGCACTTCCAAACAAAGGCACACACTCTCTCTCTTCAGACGCCCGCACATAAACGCAACACCCACTGTGTGCTCTGTGATATCGTGCTGAATCACACTTAATACATATTCCTGCAGCTTTTTCACCATTGTTTTTTTTACATTTGTTATCTAATTTTTTTAGAGCACTAAACACTGAAATGTCATATCTCTCTTTCCCCGTTAGTGGTGGAGGTCACCTACCTCAGGGCTCCAACCTCTCCATCAACACCAGCCAGAACCTAAACATCAAGTCCGAGCCAATTTCGCCGCCCCGGGAGCGCGTCACCCCCTCTGGCTTCCCCCATCATCATCAGCAGCAGCAGCAGCCGCAGCAAGGTTCCAGCCGACAAGATGTCCTGGGCCGTTCCCCTGCCGACAGTCTCAGCTCCTCGTGTAGCTCTTATGACGGCAGCGACCGCGAGGATCATCGGCCGGACTTCCACCCCTCCCTGGGGCTGGGCAGGGCCCCCGCCGGCTCCGAGGAGAGAGAGAGCCCCTCGGTCAAGCGCCTGCGCATGGACACATGGGTGACATAGAGAGAGCCCCGATCAAGCCTCCAGTCACCAGCCAGTCAGTCAGTCAGTCAGTCAGAGAGAGAGGGGTTAGACATGGAGATAAAAGAAAAGAGCAAAAGGGTCCTTAGAGATATCATTACGATACTATTATTCAACGCCCCTTTTAATTTGCAAGACAAGAGTGGCAAATGTTATAATGTCAGGACATATCTAAAGTAAAAATTCTCAAACTGATTTTAGTAAAGATTTGAAAAATCTCAGTTGTATCGGGTGGTATCAGGTACTTGGTGCAATTCAGATGACGTTTGCAGAAGAAAGATGTTCAAAGAAAAATTGTTGAAGACAATAGGCAGTAGATTATTGTAGTCACTGGTCTAGTCAGACACTTACATTTAGTTGCTGTTATCGCTGTTGTGCTTGCAAAGTTGCAAACAATCAGAAAGTTGTGTTGCTTTCAGGGTGAGGACCCATAAATACGATGTTCAGTGCAAGAACTATCTTTTGAAATCATGCTGTAACCATACAAGACCCTCATCTGGTGTGGCCTCCTCTAACATATCGATTAAGTTGGTCAGAGGATAACGACAGCATGGAGTTAATTAAAATGCACAAATTTTGATCACACAGTCAATAATTGCAGCAGCTGAGACTACTGCAGTGAATAAATGAAACAATACAGTTTGAGCTAATAGAAAAAAAGCAACCGAATTGAATGCAATAATGACATACTATCCATTTTATAATTTAAAAGAGTAGGATTTATAAATGTGCAATTAAGATAATGCGAATCTGTCCAGTTGAGCTGGTGATAAAATCAACACGTCCACGTTTGTGTAACAGTTCATCAGTAATATAAGCCAAAGCTGTTCTTTTGTGTCGTTTTGTACAGTCGCTACTATTTCTGAACAATTCACTCCAACGCACCATTTCTCTGATTACAGTTTTAATTTCTACCGTGCTCTATGGGAAACAGTGTCAAGTCATGTCAGCCAGATCTAGGAGCGATATCTAAAGCCATGAACATTTGCTGTTCTGTTTGTACGATTGACAATTTGAGCCAAACATTTTCTTTTGCTGTGTAAATAACGACTATAATATGTATCACCAGGGTGTGAGTACAATACCGAAATGTACTGTACGATCACCATTTTCAAGAAAAGTATATTTTTGTGGATTACAGCCAAGTTTACAAGAGTAGACCCTAAAAAAAGTAGATCATTCACTCGTCAATATTTGCCAATTTGTTAATTTGTAAACTTGTTACCTCTTCTAAATTGAATATACAACATAACCTCCCATGTGTTTGAGTTCCAGATGGTCAATTTGTTTTCCCTTGCTTTTATCAGTGGTGACTGTGTGCCCAGTAGACATTGCTATAACAATGACGTGAGGTTGAAGTTTCACTATTTTCATATTTGTGGAAGGATGATCACAAGGCTAGGGGAAATAGGGGTTTATTCCCTCCTATTGTGTTAGCTTGTCTTAGTTGTATACCAGCAGCCGCTGAATACACTGCCAACTTCCAGTCCCAAGGTCCCGGCACCACACTGAAGAATAATCTATTGTTATTGCATGTTGCTCACCTGAAAGACAAGCCATCTCTCAAGCTCTTTGCCAATATCCTGTTATTGGTTCATGGAATTTCACAGATGACATAAACATGGCACAAGTGGCTGCTGACCTTCACAGAAAACCGAACATGCCCGTGCCCGCATCTTGTTGTAAATATCACAGTCCACTCAAAATCTCAGTCATGATAATGTACAAAGATACTCATGTTTCCTTAATTGGCGTCAGAAATTCTAACGTTAATACCCCATTACTTTAAAAGCACTATAGGCCTAGGAACTTGAGGAGCCAGATAAGTCAAATTAAAATAAAAAAACTCTGAAGGTGCTGAAGTCATGTACACATAATAAGGTGTTCCAATGCGAGGCTGTAGCCTGTCTTTTCGCACACTGCAGGGACATAAGGGGGAAAAAAGGGGGGGGGGGGGCTGTGACTTATTTCTTTCAACATCATTAAAGAAGCTAGTTCATAACATCATCAACAACACATGTCACTGACTTCAATCTCACTGCTGGATTGCACACATTTGTATGAGAAGTTTGCTGTATCTGAGAAAAAGGTATCGCTCTGCATTCACCATGGCATATCTGCTGTGTGTTTTTCTGAGGGTTTTATTTTATGTCCCGCCCCATCTTCAGCTCAGTGATAGTTCTCAGTACACACACACACACACACACACACACACACACACACACACACACACACACACACACACACACACACACACACACACACGTAATTATCTATGCAGTTACAGCCCCAATTCACATGACATACACCCAATATGATGTCAATTCACTTTAGTCCACTTAACATAAGGAAGAAGAGCATCTGAGGGTTGACTGTTAACGTATTGTTCCTGAAGTGCAACAACTGAATGTTGCTGGACTACTAAATTACATAATATATTCTTATTAAACTATTGGTTTGGTACCCCAGGGGCACTCTCTCTTCATGTTCATATACATTGGTAGACATACTTTACGTAATCCATGTAATCCAGTATGACACAGCTGGTGAGAAATAGCAATAATAAATGACTACAACAAAAATTGTCTGCCCATCTTGGCAGCACCACCTCGTAGTGTTGAGCACATACTTTAGCACTTGATAACATATCAGGGAATTTTGTAGTTTCTCTTTCTACAGTATATGCAGTTAGGAAATGCCTTATCCCAAAGAAGAAAAATTTAACTTTTTCCTTTATTATCTCTCAGTTAAAATAGAAAAGACAATGCAGATTTCACTCAAACCTGACCAGACCTGCCTCTTCTCAGAAAGGATTTGCACAATAAAATGCATGGTGAATGCACAACGATATGCTTTTCTCTTTTTTGGTCTGTTTCCCAGTTGTCCACAACTGATGAATGTGAAAGGAAAGGGTGATCAGTGAACCTTTGTAGAGGACTTTTCTTCACTTTGCTGTGTAAGAGTACACTGCTTTGCTTCATGGCTTTTATAAACAGAACTATGTGTTTGGTAAGTGTTTGTAGTTGATAGTTCACTTAACTAAAGAAGCTGTTTTCGGTTTGAACGCTCAGACCGTTTGGCGGCACAAGCTGGACTTTGTTGCCAATTATGAAATTATTTGTTTCAAAAATCGAAAGAGATTTTAAGTTAATCTACATTGTATTTCCCTTGAACGTGTTATTTTATTTTCATCATACGATAAATATTCAAGTGAACTTTTTATTAAACAATTAAGATACTATGCTAGATATTGTTGTACAACATTTGTATTCTTCACAAAAGTACAAATATTGGCTTTTAATGTGTAATTTAGTTTATCTCTCTTATTCTGTATAAAATGAAGTAAACAACTCTTACATAGAATTTGTTCTCCTGTGAAGTCCCAAACAGTAGAAACTGTCAACTTTATTAAACACCTCAGTGTATGCTCAATCTGAACTCAATGTCTATTCATCTTTGAACTTAGCTTACAATTGCATTGTATTGACTGCACTGCATGCATCAGCCAGTGCACTGAGGCCACTGTTTTTTCCCACCACACATTTATACACACTGAACCGACAGCAATTAGTATTGATTGTTCAATCATTTGGCATACTATAACATGAAATCAACGCTCTCAGAACGTGTACAAAAAGAATGCTGCTCATTTTACTGAAAGGGTGTCATACTGGACTAATGGCTTCATGCAGTGGGGGTGAGGTAGGCCTACTCTGATTCCTTGTGTAAATAGTATATCAATAACAATTAGTACTAGGCCAACTACAGTGTGAACAATTTTCATTGCAAGCAAAAGTGCTGCATTTAAAATCTTATCTCAGTATAAATAAATATGTAGGCCATTTGTCAGTAGGCTGTAAAAACACACGACTTTCGAATCCGTATTGTAGCTTGTTCCTCTTATCTTCAGTCTATGTCCTACATATGTGTAGGAAAAGAAAAAGAGATGTAGGCTAATAATGATACTTCCTTAAGCATTTCTGCAACGAGCTCATGCATTTCCACTATATCGCCAGCAGGGGGCACTGTAAAACGATACAATTCAATACACAGTGTAGGTTAGTGTGGCCTCTTCACAATACGCCTATCACGGTTCATACATGCTGTAGCTCGTGTAAAGGTAAGTTGGTAAATTAAAACAGTGAAGCTAACAGGTCAAAACAACTGGAACTAACAGAAGTATTATTTCGGGCAGCATACTGTTGGGTTAGCTCTTTTAAAATAGGATTTATCAGCCTATCCATAAGCGCCCAAGTGTGTGCACTAACTCAACAACAAGAATTTAACAATTAACGTAGCATTAACATGTGAAAATGGGCTTTGAAATCGAAGATGAGAAATGTAGTTTGCGCTCATTAAGCACAAGTTACTTCATGGTTTGGGGTATCGTTTGTTGTTGTCAACTTGTCACCGCTTTGGGAAAAAGTCCGACTGACTATTAGGGCCTACTAGAGCCTACACCCCAACAGTAACAGCAAGGTAAAGTTAGCCTAAAAATAAATCAAAGCTCTCTATCCTACTTTTTTTGTGTCACTTTTGGTGTTACTACTTAGTAGGCTAGCCTATTGCTTTAATATAGCCTATCTATACAAACTGGAAAAGTCAGAATCGGATCTCCTGTTTTACTTTTAGTTTAGTTTAGAATAGAAAACATGCAATGAATTAATTATAAATTGTAATCCTCCTTTACGGCAACACTTTACTTGCACATTAAACAGATACATTCCCCCTCTTGTTCAATGCCATTGATACACCCAGTGTTTTCTGCTTTTGTGTCCAATGTCCAGCTGGGTGAAAATAGTAGCCAGCCGAGATCCCGGCCCTCCAAGGCCCCCCCGGGAGATTTTTTTAAGTTTTTAAAGTGAAATGCATGAATCTGGTGCACTTTGAGAGGGAAATTAAGAGGCTAAAGCTGAATAATTTTGTATGAAAAAAATGGAGACACTGTGTCAGATGAATTAGAAGCTATTGGAGAAGGACATATGGATTTTCCATAATAATATTAATTTAAAATAAAATATTATGCAGGGTCTCCTGGGATGGGCTTGGTGCTCTTTTTAATATAATGAGTGCATTTAAATTATTTCAAAATTTAAAGGGCCATATTACATTATATTTTAGAAATGTGCCACGGGCCAATCAATCAGTTTTGACACCCCTGCACTAGTGGGTTTTTTTCAAATGGCCATATTACATTATATTTTTTAAATCGGCTGCGGGCCAATAAAAAGCGGGCCGCGGGCCGTAGTTTGGACACCCCTGACCTAGGCCTATATTTTATTATATTTTAATACAGTTGTAATGTTTGTTAAGTAAAGTAAATTAAATAGCAAAACGTACAGCACTTTGAGACAAACAGGGATTTTAGGTCAGCTGTGTAGTCTTCAATCTTTCATGGTTGTTTTGAAGTCTTGCGTGTGCATCACTGTATATTTGTCCCCGAGTGCATGTTCCTGGCTTCCCGTTCATCAAGCCAGCTGGGCTGCAAGCTGGAACAGGTCCAGTGTGCATGTGTAGAGTAACCGAGCAGGGTTTTGGGATGTTTGAGTTGTGTGAGAAGAAGGGCGACAGGCCACCTGCCATAGGGACTTGCCCTGTTCAGATCCCCAGCCCTGCCTTTCAACTGGGAGCCAAGTTGGGGTTCTTTCATGTGGGCCTGATCTCCTTAAGACATCAGCAAATATTGAACTAGACTCAGTCCAGACTCAAACACATCTGTTGTCATATAGTCTCCAGTGTTGGGCACACACAAGGAGAGAGAGAGTTAGGGAGAGAGAGAGATAGAGTGAACACCAGTAGGTCTGTTGCATTGGCTTACGTGTGGACAGAAAGCTTGAGTTTATACTTTGCAAACACAAATGCTCACTTTTGACGAGCTTAGGCTAAACCATGTTCCACTGTAAACAAATATGGGGCTGTGTGAAAGAAATGGAATTTGGTATGACAAGGCAGCCACCGAGCGCCAGATCCTCGCTGAAGATCAAGAATGAGATAAGATGAACAGAAAGCCAACATTTCCTATGCCACAAGTCATGTTGTAGAATCAATCAGCAGTATTTTGGGACTGTTTTGGACGGACAAGAAGGACAGTTGTATTGTAGAATTAGGCTAGATTATGGCATTAAGTAATTTCTTCCAACACTCTGTCCTATAAGAGAACACACACTAGAGGAAGTGTAATGCATACAAGTCCTAAAACTTACAAATAGCCTCACAAATGCAAATAAACAGCCAAATATTCAAATCAACAAGGAACAGACTGGCATGCAGGCAATTAAACGGCCTGTATATCCTGCTGTACTGTGAGGACTTGTTTCGTCATAATTGTAGTGCTTCAGTGTGTTTGATCTCTCACTACAGTGTCTTAATACGTTCACTATTTGTCATCAGTTTTTTTTTCTGAGCCCACACACCTGAAGTGATACTTTATGTAGTTTCTCCCGGTAGAAAGAATTGGGCAGGAACACAGCACTTAACTGTGGTATTGTGTGTCGTTGAAACTCACCCTGTGAGACTGGTATGGCTAGTTTCACCCTGTTTGGCCTCTCCACCAATCACTTGTGTTCAAAGTTGTCTTCAAGCAGGGAAGGCACAAGTTACATGTTGTGTTGCCTGAAACACTTCCCCATTTTTCATCATAGTTAGGATGTTTGAGCTGCCTTTCTAGACGTTTACTGCCGCTCTCGGTGTTTACTGACTCAGTGTGTGGATTTGCTGGGACAGGTAAAGTACACATTTTACCTACATTATACTTTCAGGATGTAATGCCATGTAGAAAAGTTCAGGGGAAGTAATTTATTCAGAAATTGTCTATGATAGGCCTACATTCTTTTCTTGTGATAATGTATCGTGCCACCAACTTTTGGTATATCGGAAGTACATGTAATTGTAGGTAGCAACTGAAAGTTGTCAAAAGTAGGTACAGTCTAGTATGACAATAATTCAGATGGCATACCAAAAATAGAGATATATGTTGTATTGCCCATTTATGTTGACAAGTCCTCTATAATGTATTACAGATTAGGTAAATATAAATCGAGTTTTCAATATTTTCTCTCAAAACTAAGTGTACATACATATAGCCAACATTTGTTATGTGTGTTTATAACTGTAATCGGTGGCTACCTTTTGTACATTTTACATTTGGCTGTTGTAGTTTATGTATTTTTCATGATCCTAGTCTACTGTACATAGAATACATTTCTGCATTTATTTTGGCCTGTACACATGTACATAAGGGACCTTGTAATCACAGTTTTGTTTTAATTTGAAAGGTATAGGTAAAGATGGATCCCAAGAAAAAGAACTTCTTGGACAACTTTCGCAAGAAACCTAAGTTTGTCAACTTGAAAAAGCCAGGTAGGAAGGCACTAGCCAAGCAGGGCCGGAACTTGGCCCATCGACGCAGTCTTTCTGTACCAGACCTAAGGCTTGTACCAGGTGGAGCATTTAGAGACAGTGGCTTGGCATCCAATGATGACTCTGATGCCATCTCCTTTGGCAATTCCCCTGGTGTCAGTGATACTGATTCTGTTGCAAGTGGCTATATCGCTGATGGACCACTTTTCGCAGAGATGCTCACCCTTTCAGTACCAGAAACTCGTCAAAGAGTTCCCGCAGTGTACACAGCTGCTGCTTTTCAACGAAGAAGTGCAATAGTGGAGTCACTGACCCTTTATGAGGAACCTGATGGTATGACAAATTCAAATTCAAGCTCAGAGATATTTTCTTTTGAAACTACTCCTTCACCAAGAATTGTTAATACCAACGCACCTGCTCCTTCATCAAGACCAGTTTCTAGGGAAGACACCCCAACAGAGAGAGTTTCTGGTGAAGACACAGAGAGTGTGTGTGCAGGTTCTCTTGCTGCAGCATTGGCAAGAGCAAGTTCAATGGGAGACCAAGTGAACCCTTACAAAGAAAAGAGAACCATAACATTTGAGCAGAGACAGCGACCATTTGAAAAAATGACTCCGCCAGCAGTCAGAGCAAATGTAGATAGAATGTCTCTAATATTAGATTCTTTAAGTACTCCTCAAGAGAGTGCAGATGGTACCTCTCTGGACTTTGCATGTGGCACTCCTATTGAGGAGCGAGTCGACATGCCCTGGACGACAGATTTGGAGGAACTGGAAGGAGAACCATGCACTCCACTTTCGATGAGGAAGTTCTTCATAGAAGAGACTCAAGAAGAAACCCATTCTGAAGAGGGCCGTGAAGAAATAGCAGAGGTCAGTTTTATTACTAGTTTATTGAACTACATGTAAAGAGGATTATATTCTTATCTGAAGCCTTTGGTGATGTGTTACGTAATGTGTTATGGTATGTTTTTGTCCTTAGCCTTTATATGCTGAATGGCATGGAGTTAGCAATCCTGGAGAATGCTTGTTGTCAAAATCTATGAATATCTCCTCACGATCCTCTACCTGTTTTTTACGGTGCGCTGTAGAAAGAAACTTCCAGTGTTACTACACAGCCTGGGTTCTGTAAAAGGGCATGTTGCTGACTACACTGGGCCCCCTTGTGTTTACATACCCTTTGTTTACCCTTTTGTGAATTTCTTTCAGCGCTCATACTATTCAGGTAGCAGATCGTGAGGAGATATTAACTGATTTGGTCAACAAGTGATTTTGACAATAAGCATTCTACAGAATTACTGATTCAACCTTTACCTGTACCTGTTGCTTGCTTCTATATAGGCATTGACTAAATGATTCATATTCCTTCTGTGACAGTTACGATTTAGTCTACTGGTGCAACATATCAAAAAGCATCCTCAGATTGTTGGTCTTGGATTTGACTTCATACAGCTCTGGTGTATAAAATGAAAATAAGGCTATTGTTCCCTTTTGTTCAGATGCCTCTTAGATATAGAAAACATGTTTTACTAGTAAGGGGGAATGTGGCAAAAAGTAAAAAAAAACATACTGCTAACATCTTACTTTTCCATTTGACTTACGAGAGCAGTAGAACATGTCAACAGTAAGGCAAAGTAAGATGTTATCAGTATGTTTTTTTTTAAAACTTTTTGCAGCTCTCCACGCCACATTCCCCCTTACTAGTAACACAGGTTTTCAACTGGTTTTCTACTGTATATCTAAGAGGCATCTAAACAAACGGGAACATTGGGCTTATTTTCGTTTTATACACTAAGGCTGTATGAAGTCAAATCCAAGATGGTCACTTAACATGCAAGACCAACAATCTGAGGATGCGTTTTGATACAGTGGAGGACATTAGTATTTGATCCCTCACTGATTTTGTAAGTTTGCCCACTTACAATGAAATGAACGGTCTATAATTGTATATATCAAAAGGAATATCAAAAGGAAAATCACATAAAAAAGATAGAAATTATTTTGCATTTCATTGAGTGAAATAAGTATTTGATCCCCGATCAAAACATTGCTTACTTGGTGGAGAAACCCTTGTTGGCAAGTACAGAGGTCAGACGTGTCTTATAGTTGATGACCAGGTTTGCACACATCTCAGGAGGATATTTGGACCACTCCTCTTTGCATATCCTCTCCTAATCTTTAAGGTTTCGAAGCTGTCACTTGAGCTTCAGTTCCCTCCACAGATCTATTGGATTAAGGTCCGGAGACTGGCTAGGCCACTCTATGACCTTAATGTGTATCTTCTTGAGCCACTCCTTTGTTGCCTTTGCTGTATTTGTAGGGTAATTGGTGTGCTGGAAGATCCATCCACGACCCATTTTTACGGACCTGGCTGAGAGAAAGAGGTTGTCACCCAGTATTTCATGGTACATGGCCCCATTTATAGTTCCCTCGATGCAGTGAAGTCCACCTGTCCCCTTAGAAGAAAAGCACCACCAAAGCATAATGCTTCAACCTCAATGCTTGAATGTGGGGATGGTGTTCTTGGGGTCATAGTCAGAATACCTCTTCCTCCAAGCATGGCGAGTCACTATGATACCAAAGAACTTGATTTTGTTCTAATCTGACCACTTCACCTTCTCCCAAGCATTCTCTGAGTCGTTCAGGTGTTCATTGGCAAACTTCAGACGGTTCTGTACATGTCCCTTCTTGAGCAGGGGGACCTTACGGGCACTACAGGATTTCAATCCATTACGGCATAGTGTGTTACCAATGGTTTTCTTGGTGACTGTGGTCCCAGCTGCCTTGGGATCATAAACAAGCTCCTCCTGTGTAGATCTGGGCTGATCCCTCACCTTTTTCATGATAATTGATACCCCACAAGGTGAGACCTTGCATGGAGCCCCAGACCGAGGGAGATTGATGGTCATTTAGTTTTTCTTTCATTTTCGAATAATCACACCAACAGTTGTTTCCTTCTAGTTTTATACAGGAAACTAGTTGAGATTAGGAATACTTTTTTAAAGCACGAGGACCAATCTGTGGGAGCCAGAATTCTTTATGGTTGGTAGGGGATCAAATACTTATTTCACTCAATGAAATGCAAAATAATATATATATTTTTTTAATGTGATTTTCTGGATTTTCTTTTTGATATTCTGTCTATCACTGTTAAAATAAACCTATCTTTAAATGTATAGACCGCTCATTTCTTTGTAAGTGGACAAACTTACAAAATCGGTGAGGGATCAAATACTTATTTCCTCCACTGTATGTTGCACCAGTAGACTAAATTGTACTGTCACAGAAGGAATATAAAGTATTCACACAATGCCTATATATATATATATATATATATATATATATATATATATATATATATATATATATATATATATATATATATATATATATAAGCAACAGGTACAGGTGAAGGTTGAGTCAGCAATTCAGAAGAATGCTTATTGTCAAAATCACTTGTCAACATATGTTAATATCTCCTCACGATCTGCTATCTGCTACCATTGGTTTTGTCTCTTAAATACATTTTCTATTGTCATGAGGAATACTTAAAGTTCCTTTTTGCATTTGAAGCCATACATGTCAAGCCATGGGGTATTACTCACAGATACATCTTCCCATTTTTACAAGACTAGGATGTTGTATTCTCATGTTTCATTAAATCTCATTGCAACCTTTTCCTATGTAGGGGTCCAGCGAAACCTGTGATTTCTTTGAGGAAAATTTGCAGGATCCTTTGGAAATCTGTGAACCAGCAGGACCTGATGTCCAAGTACCTTGCTCATTCCAGAGATACCTCCTGGATGTCAACATAAAGCGGGGAAAACACCTAGTCATACGAAACAAGCGCTCTGGTAGGTCTACAATCTGTTGAAGCTCTATAAAATCTAGGCTGTCACATCTTGTCACATCTTGTACTTGACTAATAGGCTGTCTCGCTTAACACATCTTTATAAACATAAATCAAACAGTTTTCTTAACAGAAAAATGGTTATGAAACACCATTGATAGATCAGTACAGATCAAGAGATACCATATCACGTTTCTTTTTTTAACTATTTGTTTTACTTGTTGGCTGTTGGCTACACCTAGAAGGATGAGTCTTAAATGAATCATGCAGTGCGTGTCCATCTTGTTAATCTTGCTGTGTTTATAAGACAATTAGGCAGTTAGGAGTGTGTGAATTGGAAAATGTGGTGTCGTTAATGAAGGCAAGATGGGCTGTGTTCATTCAATGCTTCTGTTCACTTGTGAGGACGATGTCTCCTGTGAATTGGCGTTCACAAAAAATAATGCAGTCAGACCAGTATGACAAAAGCATTTATAAAAGAGAATACCATGATCAGTAGGCCTACATGAAAACAATGGGATTGCAACTAAGCTAAACAGCTGACTTTGAAATGGTTCAGGTTTAATGATACATTTATGTACATTGATTTAAATAATCAGATGTTAATTTTTCACTCATAGCTTGATGGGCCTCCCCCCTAAACACAGCTTATAGATTTTCAAAAAGAGTTGTTATTTCTTCACATCATCCCACAAGTTTTCATATAAATAATTGTGTTGATGTATTAGGCTTGATGTTAGTTAGTTAGTAGATTTTATTTGGACATGGACATGACAATGTCATTGGACGAACCAGATGCATTGTTTACAGTGTATTAGCATAAATGCTAGTTTACAACACCTGTCCACAGGAGGCTTTTTAAAAACAACAAAATAAACTAAACAAGACAGAAACAAGATCAAATACTTATTAAAAAACTGATCATTAAAAGAGTAAAAATGCAGAGCAGCAATATAATGAATCAAATATATATACATACTGTAGGCTACATAGAGTAAAACAAAGGCAGCATGATGAAACAATAAACCAGTTGTACATTTTTTGTGTGAGCACTGTTGATTTGATTTGAGCCGTTGTTTAAGTTCTCTGTAAAAAGTGTTGCTGTTAGTTTCTAGTTTTAGATTCGTGGGCAAGAGGTTCCATAGTTTTGCCCCTTTTACAGAGAAAACAGACTGGGCGAAAGATGTCTTGTACATGGGAACAAGACAATCACCATTGATGGAGGCTCGTGTATTTGCACAACTAGAGCTCTGACGTCTGATGGCCAATTCAGACAACATTGGTGACACATGGTTACCGGTATTTACACACTTGAAAAACAATTTAAGATTACTAGAATTAATAAAGTTATCAAAGGTGAAAAGGTTGTGTTTTTTTTAGAATGCCACAGTAATGCCATCTCATGGGTTTCCGGTCCATGAATTTTATTATTTATGTGGAAAATGAGTATTTAGATGTTCCGTAGGTTGTTGATATACAGGTGAAACTCGAAAAATTAGAATATCATGCAAAAGTTCATTTATTTCAGTAATTCAACTTAACAAGGTGAAACTAATATATATCATAGACTCATTAAATGCAGAGTGAGATATTTCAAGCCTTTATTTGTTATAATTTTGAAGATTATGGTTTACAGCTCATGAAAACCCCAAATTCAAAATCTCAGAAAATTAGAATATTGTGAAAAGGCTCAATATTATAGACTCAAAGTGTCAAACTCTAATCAGCCAATTAATCCAAAACACCTGCAAAGGGTTGCTGAGCCTTTAAATGGTCTCTCAGTCTGGTTCAGTGGAATTCACAATCATGGGGAAGACTGCTGACCTGACAGTTGTGCAGAAAACCGTCATTGACACCCTCCACAAGGAGGGAAAGACTCAAAAGGTAATTTCAAAACAAGTTGGATGCTCCCAAAGTGCTGTATCGAAGCACATTAATAGAAAGCTAAGTGGAAGGAAAAAGTGTGGAAGAAAAAGGTGCACAAGCCAAGGATGACCGCAGCCTGGAGAGGATTGTGAGGAAAAGACCATTCAAAAGTGTTAGGGAGCTTCACAAGGAGTGGACTGAGGCTGGAATTACTGCTTCAAGAGCCACCACACACCGACGGATCCTCGACATGGGCTTCAAATGTCGAATTCCTCTCATTAAGCCGCTCCTGAACAAGAAACAGCGTCAGAGGCGTCTTACCTGGGCTAAAGAAAGAAAGAATTGGTCTGTTGCTCAGTGGTCCAAGGTCCTCTTTTCCGATGAGAGCAAATTTAGCATCACATTTGGAAACCAAGGTCCCAGAGTCTGGAGGAAGAAAGAAGAGGCACACAATCCAAAATGCTTGAAGTCCAGTGTGAAGTTTCCACAGTCTGTTATGATTTGGGGAGCCATGTCATCTGCTGGTGTTGGTCCACTGTGCTTTATTAAGTCCAGAGTCAACGCAGCCGCCTACCAGGAGATCTTAGAACACTTCATGCTTCCTACAGCAGACAAGCTTTATGGAGACGCTGACTTCATTTTCCAGCAGGATTTGGCACCTGCCCACACTGCCAAAAGCACCAAAACCTGGTTCAATGACCATGGGATTACTGTGCTTGATTGGCCAGCAAACTCTCCTGACCTGAACCCCATAGAGAATCTATGGGGCATTGCTAAGAGAAAGATGAGAGACATGAGACACAACAACACAGACGAGCTGAAGGCCGGTATCAGAGCATCCTGGGCTTCCATAACACCTCAGCAGTGCCACAGGCTGATAGCATCCATGCCACGCCTCATTCAGGCAGTCATTTGTGCAAAAGGGGCCCAAACCAAGTACTGAGTACATATGCATGATTATATTTTTCAGAGGGCCGACATTTCTGTATTTGAAATCCTTTTTTTATTGATTTTATGTAATATTCAAATTTTCTGAGATTTTGAATTTGGGGTTTTCATGAGCTGTAAACCATAATCTTCAAAATTATAACAAATAAAGGCTTGAAATATCTCACTCTGCATTTAATGAGTCTATGATATATATTACTTTCACCTTGTTAAGTTGAATTACTGAAATAAATGAACTTTTGCATGATATTCTAATTTTTCGAGTTTCACCTGTATGTTGTTAATTATAATACATGCACCTAGATTGGTAACTGGGTTACAATTATGAATTGTCATATCTTAATGGAAATGCGCATGAACTTTGAAAGATGGTTTTAATTTAAACACATTAGAACTGATTGATTTATTATTTTTACAATATGTGTGATATGCGAGAGAGATGTACAGAGGCACAAGTGGGAATTATAACGTTTACTTTGGGGAAGCAGCAACCTCATGTGGCAATAAGTGAAACTACAACATATGAGAAAATGTATGTCTTGCCATAAGTGAAACTACAGCATATGATACATTAATTTGTGGTGTTCTAAGTGTGGCTATTTACATACTATTTTATTTGCCCAATAAAAAAAAACAATTTAGTTAAAATTAAAGTTAAATTTGGTAATGATGAGTGTATTACTGTTTTTTTTTTACATTTTTATGCTTTATTGATAGTGCAGAGAGACAGAGGGGAGGGTAGGGGGGGCACCCAACCAACTGAGCTAAGGGCGCCCCAATACAACAGTATTTTAAAGTAACATCAATCTTATCTAACTGAAAATGTAAACCCTATGGCTGTGTTGTGGTTCATGGTCTAGCTCTTATATCTTGGATCTAATCAGCTTACAGGGAAGCTGTGAAAGGACTTTCCTCTTAGATTATTGCCCAACTGTTTTTTCCCCCTTCATGGTGGCAGGAGACCCACAGTGCCCTACTCCCTGCTAGTTGAGACCTTACCTTCCCTGACAAGATGGCACCATGATGATGCAATCCCCACACGCCCCCTGTCTCTCCACTGTTTGCCCAACAATCAACACCGTGCCAAAGGCTCACCAATAGCATACATTGTCATTACATATTCTGAAAGGACCCACGCCACCAGCCCCCACTCCTTGGTTTTGTTCTCCCTTTTTTCCCATTAATTTCCATCGTCACCGTTCTCAGTCATGCCAGAGCTTTTCTCCTTGCTAGCTGCCACATTCTCCTCCTGTCAAGTTGCCTGGAGGTTTCCCTGTCACAGGCTGGCAGGGTGGAGCTGCTGTGGGTCCTGCCTGCCTTTGCGAGATGTTCATTTGGAGTGGGGAGCTGACAGGCCTGACAGCCCATCCCCACAGGGCCTTTGTCATGTGATTCAAGCCTCCCTGCAGGCTCTCTCAAGCACCCCTTTATTCCCCTATACAAATGAAGGCATGGGACTGGCTTTAATTTTTTGGCCAATCTGCATGCAATTGCAGAAACAAAGAAGTCCCATACCCCCACTCCACTCACAGACAGACTTTCGTAACAGGCTTGGGAGATTAACACTGGTTGCTTCTAGATTTTGGTTTCTGGTTGCCTCATGCTGGCGAGTGTTTTTACTCTTTCACAATTAAACAGCTACGTCCCTCTGTTTTTGCTTTGTGTGGGGTGTACCTCCTCTTCACATATGTCATTCTCTCACACAACCAGCATGGGGGAAGGGTGTGTATATTTGTTCATGTGTGTTTTAATACGCAGTCTAGTTTTTTTTTTAAAGTGACATTCAATAATTAACTTTCACAATAGAGTGCTATAAAATGAGTGTTTATACACGGTGGTTGTATATTAACGTAACACTTAAGATAATTGCCACCTATTATCTTGCTGATCTGCTCGTTTTTGTTTTTAAAATAAGGTACCAGTGATCCTTATGTGAAGTTCAAACTTGAAGGAAAACAGCTCTATAAAACAAAAGTGATTTATAAAGACCTGAATCCACGGTGGAATGAGTCCTTCAGCTATGCCCTTCGAGACAGAGAGCATATCATTGAAGTTCGGGTAGGTATTGTTTGAATGGAAGTGCATTTTGTTACAATGCACGAGTGGCTTCTTACAGGAGCACACAATGTCTCTTTATGATACTAACGATGTTTCTAATATTTTTATAGGTGTATGATAAGAATCGGACTACTGATTTGTTCATGGGGTCCAGCACTATTCCCCTTAAAAGTCTTGAACTGTACAAGTGAGGAATATTTTATACATATATCTGTGTGTTTGTGTGTGTGCGTGCACGTGCGCACATATGTACATATGGTAACATATACATTTTGTTCATTTAAATTTCAGTTTGTTAATTTTCATAACGATATCGAAAAGTGGTCCTCATTTTTAATCTCCATATCCCTCTGTCTTTTCACAGAACGTATGAAATGGAGTTGCATCTTGAGGATCCAAAAAGTAAAGAAGTTGACATGGGAGTCGTTTTTGTTGACATTTGCTTAATGTTTAGAGATGCCACCATCAAAAGAAGCCCTGCTGTAAGAGTGATATTATTACTCAAATATTTGTTGAATCAGTTGATGACCTTAGTCTTTCCCGAATTGTTCTGATTTGTGTATTTTCCCTCCATAGAGATGGCCACAAAGAAAGAACAAGGTATGGATTTTTACATCATTACATAAACTTGCTTTGTTGAAATTGTATCGGAAATGCCATTAGTAGTCCTCGTTCAACTTGTCATTGACATGGCAGTGCTCACGGTTCCCCCAATCTAAGGCACTAGGGGGCAGTAGCTCACTGTAATATGGTGCAACAAAGAATGAGGCGTATGCTCAGGACTTAGGCTTTTGTGTGTAACCTTGGTTTCAGTACAGCCTATTTCTTTTGTGGTTTTATCCTGAACCTTTTTTTGCAATGCATATTATTTTCATTAGTCTAATTTGCTGTGAAACATGTACAGTACAATATTACATTCTGATCAAATCAAAAATAATAATATTGACTGAATATGTTGTCTCGGAAGAGCCCTTAGATGCGTATTACAGAGCAGTATTTGGATTTGTAGTATACAAAGTTCCATCTCTTCTCTAGTGGGTTTCGATATATTGCAGCTGTAATTAGATGCAGTGTGAAATAGGAGGGTTGCTGTTTGGGTATCACACTGCAGCGAGTGGGTTTATATTCACACCTATGTAGTCACTACATCTGCCACTGTGCAGTCTCTTGATGGTCTAGTAGACAATCTCAATTTGAAATTAGATGACAAAAGAATTAAACCATTTTCATACACATTGTAGGTTATCCACTGCAGATGGTTAAAGATACTCAAAGGGAGACAAACATGTGCAATGGGACTCTTCACAATGTTCTGCTTGCCGAAATCACAGTGCTAATTTAACAATGTAACAATGTCATTTTTCCCCCCCATTTCATTTTTGTCAAACGTACAATATCTTATTGCATTTAACACCTATCCTGGAAGTGCTGAATACCCAGCTCTTACGGCTCTACTCCCCCTCTTTCAGAACATAGTTTTCTCCCTGTGTGTTTACCACCACAGATACAGGGAATGGCAAGTGCCTAAGTAAAAACTCTGCTGTGTGATAGTGTTTCAAACAGGAGGGGGTCGTATGGGAGAAGTGGGAGGGAGGGCTCGGCTGTTCGAGGCATGTTGCCAGTGTGGGATGCCTAAGATCGGCAACGCTGATAATTCCCAGGCATAGCGGGCAATAACCCAGATGTTAGGATGTAATATCGCAGCTGTGGATGGACAGTGCTGAGGTACCAGCCAAATGGACCTGGGTCTGAGCTCATCGCGCTTGTCCCCATGCTGTCCCACCATATGGAAGCAATCGCACAGCCCTTTTAGAACCAGGAATAGATTCTCTTTAGGGGCCACTTACAGTTAAGTGGAATTGTTTTATTGGCCGCTGAGATAGAAATGTGTCCAAGATAAACACTTGGGATGACTTGGCTGAGGCCTGTTTTATATCGCTTCTCCACTCCCTCTGTTCCTCTTTCTTTTGAAGGGGGCTGATATTTATAGGGCTGTGCCTGTGGTATTCCATGTTAATTCGGGTCCCTGAGATGTGCTTTGATCCCCCCCGGATTGGGTGGCAATGTGGGTTGTGACCCTGTAGTGAAGAGGAGGGGCCGGAGTGGCAGGGGAGTTGTAGTGGAGGCTGTTTGAAGCAGCGTCGCCGGGGCAGTGGAAAGGAGGTGGGCAATCAAAGAGGCTAGAAGCAGATTACGGCCCTGCTCTTTAATTACAGTCAGCCCTACACAACCTCTTTGCTGTTTGTTTTTACAGCCCTGGCCTATCACCGCACAGCCTCACGGGAACTCTAACATGGACACGTATCAAGGCCTCTCGCTCTCACTCCCTCTGTGAACCACGGCAGGAGGAGGGGAATTATTTTGCCGGGCCTTGTCCTTGATTTCACACGAGTTCTCGAATGCACAACACTTTTGTTAGCTTCGTAGATTCACTAGTGCAGAAAAAACTTGTTGGTTGGTTAAAATTAAAATCGAATGATTTTGCCCACGTGCAGTAAACTCCGATGCTGCGCCATATACATACGGCATGTATGCATAATTTGCTGATGGGAGAGAGCTGTGTGGTTTGCATCATTACTCACTGTTGCCTGCTGTCTCTGGTGCAGTATGCCAAGTGTCCTGCCTCCCCACACTCAGTCTGGGAGCCAGTGATGAGTGGGACTGTCACAGCCAGGGACATCTGGCTGCTCGCTGACGTTCCTCTCTTCCTCTCCCTCTCTCTCTCTCTACAGGAGCCTCCGTGGTGTGGCTCGCCTGTCAGTAGAGAGATGTGCTAATGTGCTCCAACAGAGATGTGCTGTATAGTGTAAACCTTTGTCCTACTTTCATACACTCTGTGAACATGATGAGGTGCCAGGGCCGAGGCAGGAGCAGGTGAACTAGAGGGGAGCACACAGAACTCCCACACACTGTAACTGTTTTTGTGTATCTTTGCCCCCCAGCAGCAGAACCAGGCCGCAACACCCCAGCGGTCGGCAGAAGCACCCAAGAATCAGAAGAAGAACCGGATGTGGACCGGGGTGCTCGGTGTCACCTTGGTTGAGGGACTGGACCTGCCAAAGCATGGTCACGAGGACATTTATGTCCGCTTTCGCCTCGGTGATCAGAAATACAAGAGCAAGGTTTTACTCGTTTTTTAATTTTTTTTTAACCTTCTCTTTCCCTTTTTAATGTCTGCTTTTATACTCTTCTTCTTCCCAGCCCCTATCTCTTTACTTCCCTGCTTCTCTCGCAGCAGGTGCCTGTCAGTGACTCACCTCCACCTTGGCTCACTGGGCCATGGCAGAGGCAGCTCATTAGAATGGGCAAGGCTGCCACTCACTTCTCCCTGTGCTTCGGGTGCTGGGCTTCATTGCCTTCATTTGCATACCCAGCATGCCCCTGTTCATCTACCTGTACTTGCCCCCCCCCCTCCCCCCCATCCCCCACTGATGATTCTATGGTGCACTTGTCTTGTGTTGTCGTGTTATTTCTTTGTAAACGTCTCTGCTTTCCTCTCTGCTTGTTTGTTTGTTGGACAAAGCTGATTCTAATTGGAAGCTGTCAGTGTTTACAATCCCAGAGTGGCTACTGAGGTGTGCACATACAAGCGCACACAAACAAGAGACACGAACAACACACCTCTCTTTCTCCCTCTCCTGCCTCGTTCTGGCTGGACTGAATGAGGACTTAATCCACCTGTCATGCAGTAGCTGCTCAGTCTGATAATGCATTAGACCTGACATTGCGTCAATGTCTGTTTGTGTGTGTGTGTGTGTGTGTGAGAGAGAGTGTGTCTTCATGTTAGTGTATGTGCTGAATCTGTGTCTTTACTGCCAGAGCGTTTGCATTCAGGCCAATCCCCAGTGGAGAGAGCAGTTTGACTTCAATCAGTTTGAGGATACCCCAGACCCTCTGCAGGTAGAGGTGTACTCAAAGAGGGGGAGGAAGGCTGAGGAATCATGGGGCATGTGAGTATTTCCTGGTGGATAGTGTTCATTTTACTCACATGGGCTCCTACACAGAACTACTTGGCAGAACATGTTACAATCGACTATTTTTCTTATGCGACTCAGGTTTGAGGTTGACCTATCAAGGCTTCCATTTAACGAGAAGCAGCTCTTCACTCATGTGCTGGACCCAGGCAAGGGCAGGCTGGTGTTTCTGGTCACTCTCAGACCGTGCTGGGGAGTGTCCATCTCTGACATTGAAACAGCTCTTTTGGAGAAGCCTGAAGAGAGAAGCCAAGTTGTGGAGAAATTTGTAAGTTATCTTTGTTTTAGTTTATTTTTATGTAAACATAGGGGTCCCCAAATATAGGTATAACATCTTTCTGCCATTTATAGTTCAGTTAGATCGTACTGTCAGCTGATTCAGCAAGTGACGGTGGACACGTTTACAATAACATTAAAGGTCACATATTATGCTAAATGCACCTTTTAAATGTGTTCTAACATATCCATGGGTCCACGGTGTGCCTAGAGACTGCCAAAATATATAAAAAAATAACAATCTCTCCTTTTCTCACTCTCCCCCTTTCTGAAACCCCCACCCCTCCCCCCCAATATACTCCAGTCAGAATTCTCGCCGACTATTACGTAATAGTCGGCACAGCCACATCCCCATATTTTCTTTATATGTCCATGCTTCCCCCCAGAAACGTCCACCATGCACTAGTCTATGATAACCCCACCCCCCCATTTCTTATTGGTCCACGGCCCCGAGATCCGATGTAAAATTTTCCGAGCGACAGCCATGTTGTTTTCCCCGCTAAGCGACAAGATGCCCTTAGTACAGCCTGAATGTTACATACACCAACACAGAATGCTTTTGCTCATACTCCACTAATTTATCTCAACCACAGCAGTCTATTAATGCCTCGTTTTTAATAACACAACGGATAGGAAGCTACCTGTGCTTTTTTTTTAAACGGTGAAACTAAAATAATAGTTTTTATTGGTAGTTTTGCCTGACTGGTGTATAGCTATTAGCTTTGGGACAAGCAACCAGCTTTTGCTCATAACACGCTGTTTATATTCCCCACAGCAGTCTGAAAATGACTTGTTTTTAACATGACAAAGGATGGGAAGATATTCCTGTAGAAATCACACTTTGAAGCTACTGTTTTCACTGGTTTAAATCGTCTGAGTCTTATTTTTAGCGTTAGCGCCCATGTAGCTTCGGTTGTAGCACCAAGTTTTGCTCCTAATACACTAACTTAGCTTTCCCCTTGCAGTCTAATAATGCCTCGTTTTTAATAACACAACGGATAGGAAGCTACCTGTGCTTTTTTTTAAAATAAAATAATAATTTTTATTGGTAGTTTTGACTGACTGGTGTATAGCTATTAGCTTTGGGACAAGCAACCAGCTATGGTTTAGCTCCGGGTAAACACTGGCCCAATCCCAATTGACTCCCTAGGCACTCCCACTCCGTGAGCGAGTGTCACTCGCTGTGGAGTCACACTCGCGGCTGTGAAGTGCCACTCGATCATTAAGGGCGAGGGTATAACAACGGTGCGGCTTTGGCAAGCCCTCGCCTTTGTCAGACAGAAACAGGAAGAAACCTAGAGACACTAGTTTGTTAAGTCTTTATTTCTCACCCTAAAATACAATTCCACCACATTTATATTTGACCTGAAACACTCTTTACGTTCACATAGGCTACGCATGTGAGAGTAAAATGTAGTATTGAATAAAAACAAACTCACTCCCATGCTTTTTTGGCTGCATAATTTATTTGTTGTTAAATATTTTCTAACTGCATATTCTCAATTTTACCAGCTCAATCTGTAGTGGAAAAACGGGTGTTTGATCCGCTGTTTAATTATCCTTTTAGTTTACATGCACAGCAGCATACAAAACCAGGGAAAAGAACAATAGTCTGCTAAAGCATGTATTACACTTGTCATGATACGTTAATCTGCCATTACGACCGGCGAATCGCGGCAGTTAATTAGCGTGCATAAATTATAATGCACTGCAAGGGTAGTCATAAATAAGAAAAGTCATGCGCTCCAGCTGACTGACGTCACCGCCGCTATTACTACCCCTCATCGGCTTTAAATAACAGTAACACAAATCTTACTAACAATATAAGGAAATAATAATCACTGTCCCTTATTAACTTGTGGGCATTTTCTTCATCCACGGTCCGAAAAAACACTAAAGGTAGACAAGTGGCATAATCAAATCAACAAGTGTAAAACAACATGTTCGTTCCGATATTGTAGGCTACCCTCCGGTTCCGTCATTTAGGGCTATGCATAAAAATAATCAATCAAATGTCTGTTTGAGGTAAGTAGGCTATACGTTTCGTTTATAATTCGGGAAACAAACTCCATGGAACTCTCATTTGTAGGTTTGGCTCTTCCATTCCGGACATAATTGATTGGCAGACACCTGTGTGAAACGTAGGGCTGAGCCAACATCGATGCAGACTCGGTGATCGAGGGCTTTATAACCCACTTACACTCAAGGCTCGGTGGTTTGGGACGACACTCAATATGGCGGGCCCTCCCCACGAACGCGCAAACGGAGGGATAGTGGATAGGGATAGGGATAGGGTGTAGGGGGTGGATCTAGATTGGGCCACTGTGTTCGCAGTCACGCAGTGTCTCTCTAGTATCGAGAGAGCACGGCAGAGACGGTGGGAGAGCCCCATGGACATATAAAGAAAGCCCGGCAGAGAGGTGGGAGGGGCCAGCCAGATCGCACAAATATAGGTCATCCTGAGACCAGAGGACAATCAGGGTATAGAGGCTTGCTACAATAAATGATCTGAACAGGGTTTTTCAGCAAACATCTAAAAAAATAAGTATTAGGGACTACTTAGACCATAATAAATTGACAGCTAAGTGCATAATATGTGAGCTTTAATATAATTCTATTACACAACAGGTTTTGATAAGATAAATTTTAAGGGGTACATATATTATCCATGCCCCAAGCGGAATTTTCAATTACATGTTTTAGATTATTTTTTATTTATTTTTCAGAGCTTAAAGAACACACACCAGCACTGTGGTGAGGTTGGCTTACTTCAGGTCAAAGTTATAAGGGCAAATGATCTTCAAGCAACAGACCTCAACGGTAATTCATCCATAACAAACAATTAACTCATCCTGATCAGGGCTTTTTCTTTAAATTAAATTAATAAAACACTTCTTTGTCATCTGCAGGGAAAAGCAACCCCTTCTGTGTAGTTGAGCTCGGTAACAGCAAGCTACAAACTCACACACTCTACAAGACTGTAAATCCGGAGTGGAACAAAGCCATTACGTTGTAAGTAAGACATCTGTAAAAGAAATACAAGACTGCTGTCTTATTGTATTGTATTGTATCGATTGTAAAAATTTTATTTAACCTCTTGTGTTACAAGAATGTCTTCTAATGTGTTTTATGTATTTTAATCTTGCCCCTGTAAAGCACTTTGAATGGCCTTGTGTTTGAATTGTGCTGTATAAATAAACTTGCCTTGCCTTGCCTTGCCTTGCCTTACAGCCCAATTAAGGACATTCATGATCTGATAGAGTTGACCGTTTTTGATGAAAATGGAGACAAAGCCCCAACCGTTTTGGGGAAAATAGTCATTCCATTACTGACTGTAAGTTTGTTTATGATCAGCCACTATATTACTAGGGATTGTAACAGGATTGAATGAGCTAATATTTGTAAAATATTAATATATAATATACAAACATATTTTCCTTACAGGTTCAGAATGGGCAGGAGACATGTCTGTCCTTGAAGAAAGAAAACCTGGGAAGTGCATCTAAAGGAACCATCACACTGGTGATGGATGTTATCTACAACAAAGTAAGATCCCAACTAAAAATCTCCAAGCTTGTTAGATAGGTTATAATGTTGTACATCATACACTGTGAAGTTAAAAAGTAGTAAACTATGGTGTTTTTTTTTGTTATTATTTTTGTGTTGCAGGTCAGAGCTGCAATCAAAACCTTTCAGCCGAAGGAAACCAAACTAATGGAGGGAAACGCAAAGTTCTCTAAAAAGGTTATCTGCATTGAGGTTTTTAGCTGACTTTTTTCCACAAATGGATTTTCCCCCTCCCATAACGCTAATAAAGTAGCCACAACAAAGCTACCCACGGTCACAGTTTGAATCGGACATAGTCAAACCAATTTGTTTAATTGGCTTTAAACATTTGACTTCACAAGTAACAAAAAAGGATTGTAAAGCCGATTCAACCTCATTGCAAAGTCATAAACATTATGTCCAGTATCAAATGATACTAACTGGTGTTTTGTTCCAATTATAGGTTCTTGCCCGGAATATATATCGGGTCAGAAAAATCAGCACGGCAGTTCTGTACACGTTACAGTACATTAAAAGCTGTTTTCAATGGGAGAGCACGCAACGGAGTCTAATAGCCTTTCTGGTAAGTCATTGCCTCACGTTAATGAACTCTCTTTAAGCCTTGGGGCGAACAAGTTTTGTCCCATTTCACTGCAGCCCAGTTTTTTAACTCTTTCATTTTATGTGATTTAGAATCTTTTGGTTTTAGACATGTTCTCTCTCTGCCAGTCTTTTCCCATGAAAATAAATGGCTGTTTTTTTTTATGTTATCCCATGCTTTGTGATGGATGTGTCTTATCCTTTAAATCAAACCCCACTTGGCTTTCCTTCAGTTCTGATGACATTAGAGTATATTTGAAGGGGTGGGGTTTGAGCGTTTGTACATCTGACTTTCTTAGCAAAGCCTTTTCTAACCCGGGGGACGGTGTAAGGAGGATCACAGTCTCGGCTTACTTGGGCGGAGGAGTGACAGTCTGCCTCCGAGATTTGAACCTTGTTTAAATGTCTCTGTTTAGCTGTTTTTAATGAGGCTATGTGATCTAAGGTCCTAAGCTTAAATAATCTTAAATCACCCGGTGAATCCCCCTCAGTACAGCGCATGTAATGTCATGATTAAGAGTGTACACTTGCCACTAAAGCCCTGCCAGCACCGTGTCAGGGTGAGGAAGCGGTCACAGACAGGGTGTGTGAAGAACTCGCCTTTCAACGCCTTTTTCTTCTGTCTGCTCTGTCTCAGAATGACATGCAATTCATACCTGCTGTATTCTATAAGCCCTTCACACTGATCCCGAGGTGCAAATCCCCCCAGGCAATGGCCAGGGCTCAATGTATCACTGCCTTTAGAACAGCAAGGCACACACACACAGACAGGCGGGCAGACCCACAGACAGGAAGCTGGAGAACAATGCAGTCGATTGTATAAGGATAGAGTGGGAGGCAGGCTACTATCTGGGAAAAGAAAGTTGGAGTGTGTGGAAAGGAGGAAGACAGTTTGGTAAGAGGAGTGCGTTTCTTGGAAGGCAGATAGCGAGAGACTTTGGGGCAGGAGAGCAGGAGGATAGGCAGGCTGACAGGTGACAGGTCAGCGGGACGGGGCCATCTTCTTCCACCTATAATTAGATCCTCTGCAGGTGATGGGAGTGTGTGGTGGCACACTCTAATCTTCCATTTCCACTTTCTACTCCACCTGCTGTTTAGGAGTCCAGCACACAAAATAGAGATCTTTAGATGGAAGGAAAAAAGACTCACAATTCTCACCAGGATCCTCATTGTTACTGTATAATGTAGAGCTTCCCCAATCTTATTTTTGTCATCTTGTGTGTGTCATCTGCTCCCTGTCAGTGAAGAAGGTCATTCTTGACATTGAACTGCAAAGCTGCAGTTATTAAACCCCAACCATTCCTCTTATTTGAAACGACTGCTCTGTTTTTAAAACACAGACACTGGTGCACTGGTTGATATTTTTAAAAGCAGACAGTGCCAGGGTAGTTAAATTACACCTTTGTCTGCTGCAAAGAGGTTTGCTTCAAACAAGTGTTGAAATGTGCATGGTGAGAAGTGACCAAACAGAGTGAATCTGATGCAGTGTATTCATCACCTACTCATCAGCGGACTTCAACAAGCAAAACGTACCTTTTTTTTCAATGATTCACTACATCCTCAACGAGTAACTAGCACGGTGAAACATGCAAATCACATGTAAATATTGCGTAGTAGCAAGAAAAAAGTCAGCGAGGGCAACAGCAAGGTCTTCACTGACCGTCTTTACAAGCCGAGTGCCGTGCCACTATCCACACTAGTGCCCCTGCCCAATCCAATCCCAGTCGCGAGTACAACCACTCCTCCTCCTCCTCCTCCTAAGTCATCATTAGCAATTAGGTTAGTGTTTGGAGCTGTCTAAAGCAGCATGCCACCATGTGCCTTAATGAAAGCAGCTCCCACTCCTATCTTTATATCTTTAGGCAGTGGTAATAAGGTAACTGTTTCAGACATTGACAGATGGCCTCTGCTTGCCTCTCAGATGTGCATAATTATACCACTAGTGTCTGCTCTTTTCCACTGTGGCAGGCAAAGCGCAGGGCTTCTCAGGGTATGCCAGTAGGAAACGATGCAGCGGTGGGTCTAGCTTTAATATACATTACAATACATTATTTATCAAGCAGGCAGACCAGTCCTACCCTTTTACACCATATACATCCTGTAATGCATTACCGCTGCTGTGGTTTCTACTGGGACTGCGGGACGCTCGCGTAGTGCTTTACCAGGAATACTTAGCCATTATATCACCGAGTCCCACAGGCCAATTTTCTGACCTCCACACAGCATGCAGTCTACATTTGTATCCTGTTTATGTAGATTCATGTATGCATTATGAGGTGGTTGTTGCTGTGTGTGGTGTGTAAGGTATTCAAATTCTGCATGAAGGATCACTGCTCCGGTTCACATTAACCAATTGGATGGGAATGTGAATTATTTTCTGTTTTGTGGGGTGTTCTTTTCTCATATCAAAATAACTGTTCCTTTACGAGTGGTTATCAGAAAAGTACACTTCCATGAACATTTAAATGTATCATTTACAGATTGATGGCGTATTTGGTTTTCTGCTTCTACTGGCTGTTAGTGTGTTAGAGGAAACCCTGTTACTTGCAGTATCGTCACTGTTTGCGAGCGCAAGAGGCTACTTGTTTTGATTTGTGCAGTCTCATCATAAGCAGTCCATACGGTTTGAAACTGCTTTCGATGTGTTGCTGTTTTAAAATAGTCTCTCTCTAATTAGGTAATGTTAGGAAAAAAAAACTTTCTCACGCATTTAAACAAAGTTCTGGCAAATCCCCCTAAACATTACAGAAATACAAACAAGATATTTGGGTTTTTTTCCACCCCTCTTCTTGTTTATGCTACAGTAATGAGCCTAGGATCTGCACTTTTCAAGAGTCTGACAACAGCATGTTCCTTTCTGTGAGGGAGAGGAAATGTGACAGCTAAAATCTTCATAAAATAACGGCCCTTAGATGTGCTTTTCACTAAGACTGAGCGAGATGAATGTGCTATACATCAGCAGTGACTGCAGAGGGGTCACCCAGAGTTCTTTGCTGCACACAAGAACAGGACCTGTAGATGGAGCTACAGCACTGCTGGAAACGTGAACGGAAGGCGCTGGGGAGATCAGTTACTTTTCCCAACAGGAGCCATTTGTGGGAACAACTTGGGAGTAGATCCTCCATTCTGTGCAAAAGACCAAGAGACACAAGTTCCTTCCACAAAAAAAAAGAAAGGAAAAAAAGTTGCTAAACGTGCATGTATTAACCAGCCAAATTAATCTGCTTCAGAAGTTTAAAGTTGAGAACAATTTTGATTTTAGATGAAATGGATGAAAGTAAAAAAAGAAGAAAAAAAAAGGATCATTTACACTTGAAAGCTGATTTTGAGCTTTGCTGTCATTAGAGCGCTTTAAGTATTTAAGCAGAATTAATATTTTAACATACGAGGTACCTCATCTGTCAGGAGTTACGACTAGAAAGAAACCTGTGTACCTTTTTTTACGTGAGTATTTGAACAGTTTTTTCCTTTTTGACACTGCCAGGTAGCAACCGCTTTAGACATCATTTGACAGCCTGTGAAATGCTGATTGCCTCACATCACACACTGTAAAGATGGCATTTGATGAATGTTTGATGCGGTGCAGCTGTAAACACACTTGGCAGCTGCAACGGGCCTTTTTTTTGGGTGGTACTGATAGAATCATCGTCTCCCCCCAGATGAGGGGGGCAGGAGGACAGGGTCAGATCTGGCTCCAGAGGTCTCAGGAGACCACCTGTGTAGAGCTGCAGTGGTCTGGGGCCATTCACCAGAGCAACTAGCACCGGCCCCTTGATCAAAGACATAATCACAGTTGTCATAATTGTCCTTGTTAACACTGTCCCTGAAAATGAGATGCTTTAGTGAGTCTTGGGATCTGCTTTATCTGGTGGTTTTACTGCATTGCAGTGTGGCCGAGCTTTCTTAGTGAGAAACAGCAAGAGGACCCTGAGTGCACGGCTGTGAATTGTCTCCTTGATTCTGCTTTGCATCTGTTTTGTCTCTGATGAAAAAAAAAAAGTTTCTGGCCTCAAAGGAGTGTGTTCCTTCACTCTCATGGGGGTTACACTCTCCGTCCCCGCGGCTGTGGGAGTTCTCACGGACTGCGGTGGGAATGTGTTTAGTAGCGAAAATAAAGAAATGAAGACAGTTATAGTGATGTGTGTGTGTGTGTGTGTGTGTATTCATGGTTTTGAGTCTGAGATCTATTAATTATTAAATGATAGGCGACAACTACTCGCAAACTGCTCAGCACTGCCTCCTGATTTAACATAGTGGTATTATTTAGATGCCCTGAATGGCTATTGGTAGTTTGACAGCTCTAGAAGGTTGGCTGAATGCAGTGTGTGTCCTTGAAAACATGTCCCTTTATGAGTGGGATTAATAAGATTTCACTGCTAATATTCACTTCATTAGAGCTGCGAAAATTGTTCCCATTTTCAAATGCTTTTCACTTTTGAGAACACATTTTATTAAATTTGGGCTAACCAAATTCCTATTTATTATTAAGCATTCATTAAACAGCAGGAAGTTACTTTTAAGTACAAACAAGAGAACTGCCTTAAGATTTATAGTAGCTGAATGAATAAACACGTTGCCTCTTGGGAATGCAAGGTTTTATCTGTGCATCTGTTGTACTTGTACTGGTGTTTTTATCTTATGCTTGTTTTCAAAATAGATGAATATGCTCTTATGTTTAACCCCATTGCATGTGTGCCATCACAGTGACTCCCTTTTAACATTCTTGCCACCTTTACTAGTCACAGAGGACACCTCTCCCCAGGCAGCTGAGGCGGCGACCTAGTGTCCGCTCTTGTGTGTGTGTGTGTGTGTGTGTGTGTGTGTGTGTGTGTGTGTGTGTGTGTGTATGTGTATGTGTGTGTGGGGCTGTTCCGGGGCCACTCTCGGCCCTGGCGCGTTAACTTGCATGCAAACTGAGCTGACAGCGAGAGAGAGAGAGTCTATGCCACTCCTTCCCCACCTCAGGGGAAAAGGCTCGCATGGCAGATCTGTCACCCAGGAGGTCGCTCAGTGTTAACGCTCCCAACACGGATTAAACACTAGTGGCCAGTGCCGGAGTGCGGGGTCAGTGTATGGCCGCCACTGACAGGCACCACGGAGCCCCCGTCGACTGCCCCTGCTCCAGCTTCCATACTGGTGCTACTCTGGCCCTGGCATGTGTCAGACAGTTGGGGAGACAGCAGTCCAGAGCTGGCCCCCGTGAGCAAATGCTCATGCTTTGCTTCGCACGGGTCCTCTCTTCCTCAGTGCTTTGATAAAGAGCTGCTATCACTATTTGCACTGTACTGTGCAGGCGTCCTTACAAGCTGTGGCATTTGCTTATCATTATTTTTTTGCTGCAGCTAACCTTTCGTTTACAAATCAGAAACATTTGCGAATATTCTACTAGCTGAAATTAGAGTATACTATATAACAGTATGTTTCTACTATATAACAGTATTTTATAATTTATTTTTTATTTAGTATTTGTATTTGTCAGTGCTTATATTTAGCTATGGGTTTATAAGTAACATTTATTATTTTGTAACTTTTTATTCCATAAAGCTTCCATAAAGTAAAATAATATTAATAATTGAAAGCAAAGTGGAAAACCAATGAAGTATAGTAAGTAAAATACAGTATATATCATATAACATTTTTATTGTATTTTTATTTAAAATGTGTAAATTGTGCCACACTCCAAAACTTTTACAACTACATGCTTCTGCCCAACTGAAGAAGGACATAAGATTCTCCATTTTGTTGCTCTGGTTCAAAAGTAGTCTCTCCCTCTCTCTTCCTCCCTCTCGCTCCCCAGCCGATAAGACTTGAGCTGAGCATATGTGAAATATTTATTCAGTGTTAGCTCAGAGCACCATAGCTGCCCACACACTCTACCTGCCCCGAAGAGAAATCTTATCTGTGCTTCCTCTGCCTCCGACAAGCCCTGAAAGCCTGTCCCCACACTGGCCCGAGCTCAACACAAATTACATGTCTCATTGCTCTGCATTTACAGCTACTTTAAAGCCTGCCGCTCCAGTCCCCAACATAAGCCTCAGCCAGACTCTGTTTCAGCCCGACTGGAAAAAGACCCGCGTAAGCTAGGCTGCTACTTGTGCCTTTGATTCATTATTAATCTTGTTTTTGTTTGTGTATATTCCTTTAGTAAGTCATTCAGACTCATTTGTACTGCCCTTTATTTCACCCAGATAAAGAACATCTATTTCAGGGTAAAGACGATTCAAAAAGAGGTACCTCTTTATTTTGTCAAATAATATTCATTTCAATTAACTTTCTTAAATGTTTAAAATACCTTACTTACACATAGTCAGATGCAAGGATTCTCTCTCACACACACACACACACACACACACACACACACACACATACAAACACAAACCCTACAGCCTGTAGTAGTCAGTATTGTTAAACTCTTTCAGTATATGTTCACGTAATCTGGCATCCGTCCACAGCCCCCATGACTGACCCTCATAATGCTGGCTGGCGCTCTTCTCGCTTTGTTTAGCTTTCCAAGTGGAGTGCATCTGAAGAGAGTAGTGAGGATACGGCCAAGATTAGATCCTACGTGTTTTTGCATGATATCTCTAGTCTTAAAAATAAGGGTATTTTTCAAAACTACCTCATTAAAAAAATGTGGAACGTTTTATTTTTTCAAGGCAACAGTAATGATGTTGAATGACCCTGTGTGCTGTGACATTACATGAAATCGACCCCATCAACAGTATTATGTGCGTTATACTGATGTGATGCTTTTATTTAGTGTATAAGGAGAGCATTTGGCAGTCTGGTGGTTCGTCTGCCAGTCTGTAGTTTGGGTTGCTAGACTTGGCCTCCCCCTCCTCTGTTAATCAATTTAGAGGATGGTAGAAACTCTTATAGAGGGTGTCTTTGTCCCTTTGTTCCTGCTACGATCCCTTCTCCCTCTCCTGGGAGAGTGTGGGTGGTGGGAGCTGCCATGCTTGCTCAGCTTTAAGTTATTTTATTCACACTTTTAATCGCTGAGTGCTTTATTATTAGGTGCTGGATTCTGCTGGCCAGGGAATCTGCATGAGAAGGCGCAGAATGCATTTAGTGGAATCATATTAATGGCACTATAAAACAAATCTGTCAGGCTGTTCTTAACCCTGCTGGCAGAATTGCTCTGCCCAGGGTTGCCCCCTTCTCCAAGCGCTTACAGGTGGCTAAGGAGAGTGCATCTCCATCATCTACTCCAACGTGTGCTAATAGTTTTATTAATTCAGTCTTTTTTTCCCCTCTCTACGCACCCTGTGCATAATCATACAGACATTTTTCAGCTAAATGGTGTTTGTCAAGGGAGGTTTCCTACATTAGAGACACTCCTCCCAGACATAAAGACTAACACTTGTTCAATTAATAGTCGTTCGTTATCCAATTCTGCCGTGCGTGAACCTAAATGCTCAGGTATATCATTAATTATCACCTCCCTTGTTTTTTTGTTTGTTGCTTTATGCCCTTTTCAGTGAAAATAAATTACTTTTTTTGCCCCTCGAGCAAAACCTATTAGCATTGTCATGTTTAAAAAGTTCAAGGTTTTACTTGTCGTGCGCTATTTGTTGACGGACGAAAAATAAGCAGTCAAGAGCCCTCAAGACTGAAACAGAGTCCATCTTTGACGGCAATTACAATGTGGATTGTGAAATCTTTAATACAAATTTACACTTACGCTTAAGGTTGCACTTTGTCGAACATGTCCTTTAATCACTCGGCTGCTTGCTAATAAAACATAAACCACTTAGTGGGGAATTAGATCTGTCTCCATTTCACGGGAGCTCTGGAGAATGCGATGAGACAAGGGGAAGGTATAGTCCTGCCTCTGCTCATTACCGCCGGATATCTGACGGCAAAGTCTCAGTCTGTGCACCTGAGTGAAGGAATCCGAGAGCTTTTCCCAGATGTTTCTCTCCATCGTTTTTTTATTAGTATTAAAAAAAAGCATGTAAATCCCAAACACATGGGCTGACATACCATGAGGGAGGAATTGAGGAGATATTTCTGACAGTTTTGGTTTATACCCTCATTTAAGCACTCAGTTTAGACACAAGGCATTGTATTTCTGTAGGCTTTTATCTTGTCCACTGAGCCAGAACGCGGTGAGCAGAAATTTGCATTAGTGGGCGATTATGAATACCTGTGACAGATTCTCTCTGCCGGCTCCCTGGGTGGAAATGAATTGGCTCCCTCTGTTGACTCGCACAGGAAGACAGAGACCAAGCAATTAGACTTTAGTGGTTAATGTAGCAGCTTTTTCAGGGAGGGCAAGGAGGTTCAACATTCCTGCTGGGCTCATGTCAGTTTCCCTGCACATTTTCCCCTCTTCTATTTTTCCTTTTTTATGAGAATACTGGGAATATGACAAGCTACCTGTCCGCCAGCCAGCTGAATTCCTCTGGGGGTGAGGGGAGCGTCGCTTTAGAACCGCCTCATGGGAACTGAAGTGACAACACATGACGTAGGTTGTTCATAACAGTGGAGAGATATACTGCAGCTACCTCTGCACTTCATGCATATTCATTGTTTACCTTTTTTATATTCCCACCAGCTCTAGTTTGTTGCTGTATGCGTAATTTAAATTAGCTCTTGTTATGAATGATAACATGTTATACTGTTAATTTCTCTATAACTTAGTCATCCTGCTGTGTTCCTGTATATGGCTCACCCACCATCTCCCAGGTTATATTGAGGGATCATAAGCGGTACAGTGGTTAAGCCTAGGGCAGTTGGGCAAAAGTGTTGTCTGCATTACTCACGGTTCACGTTTCCCTGGTGGCCGTTTGAACCTAGCCCTGGTGTGGCAGTAGGTAGACTTGCCCCCAGAGCAACATGAACACACTCTGTATGGTTGCTATGACAGGAGCTATCTGCTGTTTACAGGCCCTGCTATTTGGGCCTTAAGGCCCCAGTGTTTCACATCCTGTCTCAGGCTTAACTGGAACATATTGTTCATACTCTAAGGTGCCTCCAGCGCTTTGAGCTTAGACTGCACAGTCCTACCATCATGTGGGTTCAAGCTAAGCTGGTATAGTTTTGTAGCTTGTTTTGAAAGAAACTTTGCAAAGAAAACTTGTTGGATGAAGCAAACTGTTGTTTATTAAGTGGACCATGTGTCGAGTGTATTGGCGCATAATCAAACTATAAGAGATTTTAAGATTCAACTTGCTGTGGGGGACAATTTTCTTTTTTTTTCATCCCTGTCAACCTGCTGGTGTGATCCTCCTCACACATTCCCGATCATATCAGTCGGAGACAGACTCATTAGACTGTCACTAAATGGGTTTAAATGCAGCCGTCCAATTAGTCCTCTGCTGTGAAATGCAGTGGGTGTTGTGCAACGTGCTTAGCACCACTCCTTTACAGAATTATGAGGGATTACTCATTCAGTGTGATCCATCTTATTTCTACCAGGGGTCTTGGCCTTTCTCAGTATCATTGCCACGGAGGGGGTAAATGTTGCAAATGCTTCTCCAGTTTGCCATATGCGCCTCATCAGAGAGCCTCGCTGCCTCCAAATCTAAGAGGATTTGATGTGCTAGTTAAAAGACAGCCAACCATGCCTATCCATGTCATACTTTCTGTTCTGCAGTAAAGCACTCTGCCAGCGCAGTATTATCTGTGTATATAAATAGGATTTCAAGATATTAAAAGTTGTCCCTGAATGTCTATTACTTTCAAACCACTGTGAGTAAAAATCTTTTGCCATGGGCTGTAAATCTCCGAGGCTTTACGGTCTGTAGTGCTTTTCATGAGATTTAGGATGTGGTTAAATCCATTATATATTTTGTTTGGGGAGCAGGCTTGCTGATATGTGAAGGCTGGGCCCTGCTCTAGTGAGATGGGCTTTGCGTTAAACTGTCATGTCCTGTCTTCTTCAGATCTTCCTTGTGACGGTGTGGCACTGGGAGCTCTTCATGCTGCCTCTCTTCCTGCTCCTGCTCATTGGCTGGCACTACTTCCAGCTCACTGCAGGGAAGGACGGCTCCAACCAGGACCTAGTAAGTGACGAGGAACTCTTCAGTATTCATCCATACACACTAGGGGGGGATGAGGGGGGCGCATGCTGTTGCAGTGCAAATTCAATCTATATGTTAACCCAACATGGGTCAAACCCTGATGGAATGAAATCCTTTTGGCTCACATTGGGCAAATTGCAGTTTTATTGTAATGCCAATTAACAACATTTAAACTTGCATGTACAATGTATAATACAGAAGCTGTTCTATGAAGTGACCCTCAAAGTACAGTCTGTTGTAGCAGCATAAACTAGTTTCTACATTGTCTCCAGAGGCCCAATAAAACACCAAGCAGTAAGAAGCCGCTAAAATGATATTACTGTTAATGTAAGTTTAGCCTATTGTCCCTTGCGCTCTAAATTCTGGACTAAGGTTCTCCCTACAACATAGCACTATATTCTCTCTCTCTCTCTCTCTCTCTCTCTCTCTCTCTCTCTCTCGCTCTCTCGCCACTGTTATGGAAATGATGTTTGCCCTACACATGTCTGTGAAGGTTAATGCTGTTCACACTTCCGACTGCCCCCCAATTTCACTGTGTTGTAAGCCTTCTCACCGGCCGGCCCGGGGCCTGGCCTGTTCACACCCCCTCCCCAAAGCCACATAGCCAGCCTCGGTGATTGTGTTTATGGCTGCTGGCATAGATGGCGTCCCTGGGCAATGTTAAAGCCCAGGCTCGCCCCTCATATCCAGAGTAGAGCCTCTGCCGCCCCCTCTGTGACCCTCTGGCCGGCAATGACACAGCTCTGTTCCCAGGCAATGTCACAGCGTGCACCACATTGGGGTCAGGGATGACTTGATATAAAGTGATCTAAGCAACAGCATCCAAATTAAATGTTTTTTTTTCCCTTTCTCTTTTCTGTTTTTCTGTGTGCTTATGTTGTGGAGAAATTAGATTGCTTTGGTGTGACAGTGCTCTTGTGAGGAAGGCCCTCTTTCACCTCTCCTTTTGTGTGAGGTCACCCCTGTGATGCAGTCTCTATGGAAACAAGCCTCTCCCAATAGGGGTGAATGTACTCAAAGAAAATTTCATTACTAGGTGTTTGTTAAAAATGCTCCAGTGCCCACATGTCCCGTTCGTTTGAAATCACCCACTACCCTTTTATTTTCTCCTAGGTGAACATGAGCATGGGTGACGACGAAGAGGAAGACGAGAAGGTATTTTATCTTGTCTCTTTCTTACAGTTCAAGGGATAATATGTTTTGGTGGAAAGGACCATTTTCATTAAAAATATAAATGTATCTTTACAGGTTTACTACGAACATGAACAGTTTTTTATTTAATTTTTTACATTTCATAGTTACATTTCTCAATGGTTTTTTGAACTTATCAGAAGGGTGAACCTCGTTAATATTTATTTTTGAATAACCAAGGTCAAATCAAACACACAAAATGTCTGCATTGCTTCTGAAGGGTACGAATGCCTGTTTGGACAAATAGCTGTCATTTTTATACAAATGAGCAATTGCTTCTAAGAAAATAGAAAATATTCAATCAAAGAGCCACACAGATTCTAGTCTGTATTTTAGCACGATGACAATGACAGCTATCTCCTGGAAGTCTCTTTTCTAACTAATAATAGAAATATTTTCATGCATCCCAAATGAGAGCAACATCTATGAAACAGTTGTAGCATGTACCTCTTTATTGTGTTCCTCTGGGTATTCAGTGTCACTTGACAAATGTACTCCAGAGAGATACTGCAGACCTTTTGAAAATCTATAAATCGAATATAAACAGCACAGTCAATTAGATTTTGCACAGCTGTCGGGGATAGAATCGGTAGATTATTTTGTATCATCTATATGTCTAAATGGGATAGGTATGTTTTAGAAAGACCTCTTACTACCAGAACAAATGAACAAAGTACAATAACACAGTAGTGAACCCCAGGTTATCAGTCATTTCCACTTGTTCGTTTGTGGAAAAACAAAAAAATTATGATGTTTATTAATATGTCTCTAGTGTTCCCTGAAAAAAACCAAACAACAGGAAACCTTTAAGTAGCCTGAAAATGATACTTCCCCACAGCAAATAATATTCAATTACACTCATCCCGCTGTTTTCTGTAAAGAAGGAATAGTTAACAGGGATGTGTATTATTGCTTTATGGCAATGAAGTGTGGAGCTAACGCAGAGCCTCCGAGCAATGACCCTTGTGCTGCGTGTATAGGGCCAGGATTCATATCCATAATGCGCTCAATATATTCTGTTGTGATGACCTGGGGCTGTGAAAAAAAGACAGATTCTTTTAAAAACACAGGCACATCCACCAAATCCCGTCTGAAAGGATGGGCTAATTCACAGATGAAACTCCCATGATATGTCTGCACACACAAACAAAGTGGGAAGGCGCACTCGCTATCATCGCTAGGAACTTATGCCCAAACAAACATAGGCGATACAGAAGATTCAGCATATTTATGAATATTGAATCAGACAAGATTAGCTTCATGCATTGAATTCAATAGCATTGCTACATAGAAAGATTATTATGTCTCTTTACCTTGAAACCTCAATAGTGAAATGTTTGCTGTTTTAGTTATTTTAGACGTGGCAGTGTCTTTAGAATGGATTCTCTCCATATACTGTGCGTGTTTCTGAACTCAGCCTTCGCCTCTTAGAGCTCACAGAAAGGTTTTCCATGAGCCTCCCTAAGCCCTTTCACATTCAGAGGAAATGAAATATCTCCTTTCATTTACTAATTAAGCAGTGGCCCATGTTTGTTTTAAGCTGTCAGCTTTAATTTAAAGTGGCTTATTTGAAAGTCTTGTTATGGTCTCGCTGTCACTTGGATGTGATATCATGCAGTCAGATCAAGCAGTGTAGCTCTACACCTCCTATCAAAGTCGTCTTTAAAAAATATTTGGGGTTAAAGAGTGATCAGTGTTAAATTTGACGACTTGAAAGCCTTCGCTTTTTCCCTCCCACTAGTCGTTTCCTCTAACATGTGAATAAATGCTTTTTTTTCCATCTGAGAAGGTTATGATTACCACTCAAATATGTTTTATCCCCCCTTTTTTCCCCCCTTGAGGAAGGAAATATTTAAAAACCTCAGACGGAGCAGCGCGAAATGTGAAAGCATGACGTTAAAGAGAGACGAAAGGCATAGGCAGTGTTACAAGCACAATAATACTGAACAGATTCTCTTGCCTGTGAACAAATCTGTCCTCGGGGAAAGAGACAGCTTACAAATTACGTGTGGGCAAAGTGACTTCCCTTTGGCCTTAGGTATCAATTGTGCAGATAGACAATATTTAATCATAACATAAAGAAACAAGAGAGGCAAAACAAACCCCATAGATCCCCAACAGATATGAACAGGGAAGATGAAACAGCCCATTGGTTTGCCCCCGGCTGGCATTGCTGGTCTTTGGGTTGACTTGCTCTCACAGCATATAGCCCTAGGGGAGTTGGGGGGAAGGGTTGGGTGAGGCGGTGGTTATGGTGGTGGGGGGGGGGGGGGCTAGATTGGGCTGTGTGTGTGTGTGTAGGGGGGGGTACTCCATCTCTCACCCAACGGTCCACAGTCACCGCTGGGTCTCCTTGAGCTCACCAGTCAGACAGACTGCCCATGTCATGATCGGTGGCGTGCATGATGACAGCTATGGCACATTACAAAAAGCCTCTGAAAGCTTTTTTGTGTTTAATCCTATAGAATATAGTTTGTTAGCTAATTTTTTTAGAGATTATTTGCCAGGAACATAGGTGTTTTTCATTTCATTTAGATCAACTTCCTATAAAAAAAGTCGCTAGAAAAATATACAGTCTGAGAATTCAAATTTGGCCCAGTTTGTTCTAATTACACTGATGCTAAATGAGCTTTTTCCAGCCTTGTTATAACACACCCCACATGTCTGCTGTGAGAGTATGTTTACCTTTGCGCAGGAGATCAAATTGGTTCTCCATTACTGCACCTTAAAAGGGAAGCTTTTACAATTTGATCTGAAATGAGAATATGATTTCACACAGGTTTTCTAATCAGTGGACATTTAGGATTCATTTAGTCCATCCCCAGTTTAACCATCCTTCTCCATTTCAGAAGGAGATCTTTTATTTATTTATTTTCTCTGCACTCATGTACAAGCAGAAAAGAGAAATGAACAAAGATAAAGAATATCATCAGATGATTAATGTAGGAAGGACTTCACTTTCCGTCGCTAAGGAGATAGACAATTTCAAGAATCTTAAATCCCATGAATAATGATAATCATGAGAGCTCTACCTCTTGATGCACACTTCAGAGCACATCTATTTGTCTGTTTTTCCTCCTAGAAAAATGAAAGCCAATATGCTTTCTCTTTTTTTCCAGCTGGATGCTGAATTTCTGGCCAAATTTGCCTTGCGTGTGTATCCACCGTAGTTAAATAATGCTTCATATCTCTTATTAAATTTGAATTCCAAATCATGTAATCGGGTCGCTTAAATAGGTTTAAATGGAAAATATGAAAAGGAAATGCCAGCCAAACTGATGAGACTCTCTATCAAGTGAGCTATCGTTCATCAGTGCATGGCTCTCTGGATCCATCAGGAACTCGACAACATGGATTTTAATAGCTTTTTAGCAAACTCTAGTTGTGTTCCCCTGTTTCATTAAACTTAGGATAAAGAGCTCAATTAACACTTGATGTGTGGAGTAAATGACACGCGTGAAGGGTTTGCCTAGCCTCTCTTCAATGCAGTGGAGTAGGGAGTGGAGTATAGTAAGATGATGTGTAAACATAGATAGTCCTCTATCCCCCCATGATGACACCATGAGATGTTAATCTCAAAGCAAGGCATATTTGTGAGAGTTTCTCCTTTTTTGGACAGCGCTTGTGCCTCCAGTGTCTTGTCCAGCTCCGAGCTCCAGTGGGGGGAGTTCTCTGCTAGTGTGGGAATTGCTCTCTTCCTGTAGCCTTTTGGTGGAGAAGAGACAGTGGGGAGTCTCTCTCTCTCTGTGCTGGCAGACAGTGTGTTCCCAGGGGCTGCCTAGCAAAGGCTCTGATAAAGGCATTATGTCTGGACCCTGTCAATGCACACAGGGGCTGCGGCTTCAGCTGACTTGTAACATAAACATATAGACATCCTCAAGCCTCTCCTGTTAGGGTCCATCAGAGAGCGCCCCTCCTCCTCCCCCAACACTCTCACTCCCCCTCTCTCTCCCTCTCCCTCTGTCATCATTTCTGTCATTATTTCCTCCTTTTGATGTGAGGCGTCTCAGCCCCTCTTTAGCTTGTGTTGCTTGTGATAGCTCTATAGTCACTCCTCTCTGCCTTCTGGAAGGCTTCAACCCAGTCGTTATTTTTGCAGCCTTGATGTGATCACAATTTATTTCATTTTGAGAGTGAGTCCAACCCCTCCAACCCCCTCTCACACGTTGACTTATTGCTTTGCCACACTCAGTCATTATTATGTCAGTGCATTAAAAGCAAATAATACTTTATGTGCGGTGTTAGTAGAACCGTACGAGTGAGGAGTGAACGAGTACACATACACACACCACTGATGTTCTTAGGGCAGGACAAAGTGTTTTTTTCATGCAGACAAAGTGTTGGGCATAGGTTAGCGAGCACCCGACCTGACAGATTTGGGAAAAACATGTTCCAACTTGTCACGTGCAGGCTGCTAGAATGGAATCCATCCTAAAGTCGGGAGGCCCCCTTGCACTTCTCGTCTAGGTCGTCTAGTACGCCTGATTGCAGGACGGCCATTTTGTGTACTTTTCATCTGGCAGAGGGTCTTGATTGTGCTGCACTTGTGCAACAGCTCTATTGTGCGAAGCGGACAAAAGCTGAAATCTCTCAGCCATCCACATAACAGCCTTTGAGCGCCGGGTCCGTCTCATCTTCAAAAGCCCAGTCTGAAGATGTACAGTGTTTACTCATTACGGGCCATTCAATAGATAAATCACACATAATAGCACGGCAGAGATAAACTGGTCTTTGTCTACCCTGCCCAACAATTGACATACAGTGTACCTCATCAGTGTCCCTGCATATGCTTTTTTTTTTATATATATATAGGAATCCGGCAAAAAAGGTTTGATGGATAAGATACACATGGTGCAGGAAGTGGTACTGATTGTCCAGAACGTTTTGGAGGAAATTGCAAACATCGGAGAGCGAGTCAAGAAGTAATTTTACTATATTTATTCGACCAAGTATCTTAATTTGAAATTGATAGTTTTTTTAGGGACCTTCACATTAACATGACATAATTATTATTTTTCAGCATATGCAACTGGTCTGTTCCATTCCAGTCGTGCCTGGCCTGCTTGGTGCTGTTTTGGGCAACAGTGCTCTTATATTTCATCCCACTGCGATACATTGTGCTGATATGGGGTAAGTTCTACATTAAATAACAGTTTAAAAAAAAATTGTAAATTTAATAGAACAATATTTTGCCTATTGGCTAAATATAAAAGTATTATTGGGTGAATATCAAAAGCTTACAAATTCCTACAAATCTCTTCGTTGCTAGATACTTCTTTACTTTAACCAAAACATGCAAACAAATTGTATTAACATCAGAGCCCATAGCATTGTTGAAGCTTATTCAAACTTTTTCCAAACTGGAAATTCCTGATTTAATTAAGTAGTGTAATTTAAGAACTCTGCCATCCCTACACCTCTGCAGATACAGAGATCAGACAGAAAGCTGCAGAGGTTGGCTGTGTGCTCAGTGTGGGCTGATGTAGCAGAGGCGAGGCCTAGGGTTTGTGTGGAAACAAAGCAGAGGTAGAGTAGCGAGCTGTATATAATACATGATGTCCTTGGGCAGTCTGTAGGCTCCTGGTCTAGCCTCTCATTATCTGCTGTAGTCATACCACAATACACAGTCATCTCAGTGGTCAGGGAGATACGCTGCCCTTAACGGGCTCTCCTCCTCCAGCTGTAAGCCCACAACCACTGTACTTCCACACTGCCTTCAACACAATCAATACTAAGAAAAAAACATCATATCAAACGAAAAACACACAGTCTGAGACACTCCTCTGCCTCTCCAGTTAACCCCCATCTCTGTGGTTGCAAGGCAAGTCTTTCAAGTTGCTTGCACATATTTACGTCCTTAGGTTCTTTGTCTGCATGTTGAGGTACAGGCAGTACCAAGCTGTGAATATAATGGTCCCATTACAAGACCCCAGAGATGTTTTCTTCTCCGTAGTGTGCAGCCATGTGCAAAGTAAATATAGATGTGCTAGAAAGGATCAGATAGAAGCGATAAAGTAAAGAAAAGTTGTCATGACTGTGTGCCTGTTTTTCAAAATAGAGTTAACGCTATCCATACGCTGTAATTGTGGAAGTATTGCTCTATCTGTATTTGTTTCCATTGTATTGTTCTGGCTTGAATTCAGTTTGGCTGAAAGGAACAATTGTTAACACTTTACAATAAGGGTACATTAAGAGTTAGTTCATGCTTAGTTAATTCTCTATAAGCATTGACTAACAGTTAATTAATGTACCCTTTTTGTTAACTGTTACAGAACTATTTGAACAGCATCATATAACGCAGTTTGAGTTATACTTTACATTGATAGGGTTACACAACCTTTATCATTAGTATATATGTTTTTACACTTTTAAGACAGTATGACACCGTTATTTATGAACGTGTTCTTGTTTTCACAGGCGTTAACAAATTTACCAAGAAGCTGCGCAACCCACATGATATTGCCAATAATAAAACGCTGGGTTTCCTCAAGAGGGTGCCTTCTGATGTTCAAAAGGTAAGGGTCCGATTTTACATACAGATAGGGGAAGGAATTCCCTGAAGATGTCAAGCATTATTTGCTGTACCAGAATTCCCAAGTGTTGCAGGGAAATATATCCTCTGGCTTTGTTTGATTATTAATGGACTCTCGCCTTTAAAGCAGGCCTGGCCCAATTATTCCTCAGTGCAGTCGCCGTAGTGACCGAGTGAGGAGATGCTCAGATCTGTCCTCATTCCATATTGCTGCGGCCTCATCCGTTATTAGCAATTTGGTCCGTCTGATTGAAGATGCTGTGACATGAAAGCACGTGATTGGTGGAGGGCTGGCAAGAGGGCTCCTGACGTCTCTGGCTGTTGTGTCAGCAACAGAAAACTCTGATGTGGCCTCAGTCACTTTCAGGGTGGCGGAGTCAATTAATGTAGTCGTGAGCCCCAGTCGTCTTGCTGGGTGCCATATGTGATTACATATTAGCCATGGCTGATATGCCATTTGCATTTACATCACAGAGAGCTGAGGAGAGCTGCCTGTCAGGGTGTAGTAAGTAACTGTGTTGCTGAGCGCTCGCCGTTCTCTGACTGAGGATTTTTTTTGCTCAGGCCAGGAAATGAAGTGCCACACACAGTGGCCTTCATCTCTCAGGTAACTTGCCAGACGGAATTTCAGCGAGAAAATCCTGACAGTCTGGATCTGGAAAGACACTCTCACCCCCAGTCTGTTTCTCTGCTGCGCCCCTTGATGTCCTCCTGCAGCAAGCCATCCCTGACTTGTCTGTGATGTGGGAGGGAGCCTGTGTTGTTTGAGATTTGGCTGACTGAGTTGGCAAAACAAGGTGGTGAATACATTTTGATTCAGAATCCTTTGTGTGTCTTTTTCCCCCATTGGGATACAATGTTTGAGCTTTGAAAATGACTCACTTTAAAAAATCTTGTGGAAACAATACTTTGCAGCCTGGTTTAAAAGAGAAATTGTGTCTTGAAAATAGCTCCAATCATAAAAAAACAAAAACACCCTTAAGATTCATCATGAGTATGTTTCATTATGTGCTGTGAAAAAAAAATAACCTTAACATCGTATGCACTGGAGACCCAAAAAACTGTAGAGCACATATTTTGTTTTTGTTGACTTAGAACTTCAATCCTCAGATAGGTGTGGACACAAAACAAATGCACAAAGGCTGAAAATTGACTCCTGTCTTTCTTGCAAATGTGACTTGGCAATTAGTGCCTGTGCACATCTACAAAGTCTGCCTCAAACGGGGACTTCTGACAACACTGTGTCTGTCCGGAAATAAGAAGCATCTGTCAGTTCTGAGGACATTTTCATGTTCTGATGCAGGAGGCAGTCACTCTGTTCCCACATTCCATCTCCCATTCTAATAATGGAGACCAGCTAATTAGCATAGAGCTCTTACCTTTTTTTCAACAGATTCCCCGTATTGTTTGAGCTCAGCAAGCGTGCTTCAAAAGCAATTTTTTTTTAAATTCCTGCTCTTCTCCTTTTCAGTGTACTATCATCGGTCCTCTTTGGACTATGGTGGCAGTTAAAAGAAAGAAAGAAAAGAAAATAGCAATACGGACGATTGAATAAAAAAATTTTAATTGCAAAAAGAACATAATTCTACACATACATTCATTTTGTTAATCCTTTTGTGCATCAAGGACGTCGAGAAAAAGATCATTCTATCTTGTGCTTAAATCTACATATGTAGCGAACAGACAAAAACTAGACAGTAAATTCAAATGTCACGTTTCAGGTCTTGTTTTTCCCTGAAGCAATCAAAGTCCCACCGAGCGGACCCTTTTTGCTCTGAAGAAAGTTGCACATCAACCGACGTTGGTGTAACTTCACCGCTGACTCTATGACTATTATCAGGCTTAAGCAAAGTTTTCTTCAGGGGAAATAACTTAAAGTGAGTGATTATGCAGTGTACAACTCTCTCAATGGCCTGGCAGGTCATCTCCACACAGTTGATGTCTGTTTCTAATATTGTGATTGCGGCGCAGAATGAGGGGGCCGTATACGTACGCTGGCTACGGATCCCTTGACTCTTCAAATCCTTCCTCCATGTGATTAATCCCCTCTGCTCCTGTGTTTAAAAAATGATTCATTACAGGCGAGCCCACCTCGCTTTCCCCTGCACCAGCTCTCCTCAGGGGAGCCATTAGCGTGCGCTCCACTGAGCTCCGATTACCTGCCTCTGACCAAAACTCTTGTTTGTTTTTACAGGTGCAGTACAGCGCACCGAGAGCGCCCGTCAGCCAGCCGCGGAAGAAAAAGTAAGCTTTGCGCCGACACACTGGATGAAAGGCTGTTCTCCCTTTTTGAATACGGTTACGAAGCAGTCTCCACCTTGACACGACGCTCCAGTGCCAAGCCGAGCCCACGACCCCGTGCCCCCCCTCCACCATACCACCCCTAACTCTGCCCCCTGCTGCTGAGGGCCAGCCCGCCGCTCTCTGGCTTGTGTGTTGCCACCCCCCTGACAGAGGCTGTGAACTGCAGCGGCTAGCAGGGCAGCACATGGCGCTGTCAATCACAAGCTTGGAGGTAAAGAAAAGAAAGCGCTGCCAGGCTCAAGCCTTCATCTTTTGGATATAATTTAGAAAAGGAATGAAAAGCGTCGGGTTCGGCTTACCTTAGACCCTCCACTGTTATGCTTTGTTTTTTGGCTTTGGTGAAATTGAGAATTTGCCTGAAGGTGAAGTTAACGCAAGCTTAGCAGTTTATGGAAAACAAACCGTGGCAATGTTTTTTTCTTTATCCATGTGTTAATATAATTAAAGTTCAACAGGTCATATATATCGGAATACATTTAATCATCTAAATTAATATGTAAGGAAACAGAGTACTGAATGATACTATTATTTTTTTCTTCTGGCAAGGATTTACTGTATATAATATAATGCTTGTTTGCTTTTTTGATTTGATCGCCGCTAAACAAAGATATATATTTATGGACTGTATGTGTGATATTTCCTGCTGTATATTAGACTGATTAATTTGAGTTTTATTTTACCCTCTCTCGTGTCTTAATCATCAAATGGAGAACTTGCAAGAATCCTGAATAAAGAATCGTGATCAGTTTGAGCTCTTTTTTTTCCCCCGTGTTTTTTTTTCAATAACTGCACTCTAGTGAGGTTGGATTACACCACTTCTTTACTTGAATACACAGTAAACACATCTGATTACACAACACAGCCATTGGAACAGAGCTCACACACCGGCCACCGCTGCGCCTTGGTTACCGAGCTGACATCAAAGCTGTGTGGCTCCAGTGTGCTTCTAATGCATTGCTTTGTTGCCTTCTCACAATAACAGGGTCCAGATATGAGAGAAAGAGCTCATCTCACAGAGAGTACTCTCTCCATCCTCAGCACTTAGTGCTGTGCATTTCCACTAAAATCACCTGGCCTATCTAATGGTAATACTCTGGTTTTTCCATCCGTCGCCCCACAATAGTTTTTTCCAAGTAGAGGGATGTACTCTGTATATCTATCCATTTTCTCATTCATATTTAGCTTATTTACAAGAAAATATATTATTGATGCCACCAAGATTTTTGGGAAAGAGTTTTAAAAATAATTTTTTATATCTTAACATAAACTTAAAATAACAGAAAAGAAACAAGTTCAACATATTTTCCAATTCATACCATACTGATTCAGATATGTTAAGTTCAATATTCTCCATTCTAATACTGGTTTGCATGGAAATAATAGTTACCTGCTTCATGTCTTGCTGACAGTAGACAAATGGCAAGTGCTTTCTTTTTAATGCATATATAGTTAGAACTGAAGTTGGGCTGAACTAAGGCTTGGACCCCACCGATGGGAGTTTGTTCCGACTGATTGGGGGACTGCGCATCACGGCCGGGTGTCCCCCCCACCCCTTCCTCTCCTCAACAGTCGCACACTGGTGAAAGAGCATCCATCTGTGCTTTGTGAGGAGTTTGATTGGCTCAGGGGGACCTGGTGGAGCCCCGGGCTATCTCTTTTGACAGGCTGATAGAGACATCACTGGGCTCTCCCAGGAGCTGCCACCAGGGGTCCATTTCAAAGTGAGAGGGTGTGGAGGTGACCCTGAGCTTCTGACGAGCTAAATCCCACACACTGGCTGAAACCCTCCTACATTCTTGGCTCCGTTGGGGCTGAGGGGGTGGGGGCCAGGTTTTGGCTGTGTTGCGAGGGAGGGGGCAGAGCTGGCTAGGGTAGTGGGGGTGGCGGGTACCAGCGGATCACTGGCAAGACCCGATGAAGTGTCCCCAAGAGGTGAAACCAATTAAGCAATACTCCCATGGTACTTTTAATCGACATTTCAGCATACAACCAAATTGCTGCACCCGGGTATCGAAATCTCTAACAGTACAAGTAAAAAATTAAAACCTGACCTAAATTAGTGAGTGCATGTGGCCCAATTTAACAAAAAAAGTTTAAATATTATTGTGTCATTGGCAGGTTTATTATTAAGGAAAATGCTAGTGGCATTAGGAGATGGCATATACAGTTTTCTCCCTCCAAAACTGTCACATCTTTGAATATGTGGCACAGAGGTTGCTGACTTGGATGTTCCTTGTATCGTTCATAGTCAGTGGATCATACAGACTGTCTGAGAGTCTGACAGGGTTGCAACAATTGTTGATTTGGCTCTGCATGCAACAATGCACACTCATGCCAACCTACCCAGACACTAAATCACACACATACATTACACACACAGTGGACATGCACAAACAAGCCCCTCTTCAAAGAGGTGTAATCATATTTAAGGAATAATTTATCAATGTATTTTCTCCTGGGAAAGGATACGACTCTCGGCAGAGGAAGTCACTGTGCAATATGGTCCCCCAATGCAGTAGGGGAAAATCCCTGGATGTTTTACAAGCCTGCTAATGAACATTTGAGCCACACAGCAGTTAACATTGTCTGATCACATTTTTTTCTCCAGTAGTAGTTGTTGTTGTTGTGCATGGTGTGGCAGTGATGTCTTCATCAGGCTGTCAAAAAGGAAGTGCCTGCAGCTGTGGCGGATCCCCCCGGAGCCTGTCACACTCCTTGTTTCCATGGCAGTCCTTCAGGCGGCACCACAGGCAGGCTGTGTGCAAGGACCCATACAACCTGTTTTTTCAGCAACCGCTCGTCTGATGTTCAGCCCCGGAGCGGGCGTCAAACTACGAAGTGAACTGAGAGAGAGAGAGAGATAGAACACTGCATCCCTTCTTTCTGCCGCAGTTCTTCTTTACAAAGGGATGCATAGCGGGGGAAAAAACTTACTCATTTGAATAAGCCACTATTCACAGCGCCTCCTTAGTAATTGTTACATGTGCAATGCCGTTAAGGTTCCATGACCTACTCTCTGAGATGTGTGCGCAGTAGGATACAGTAAGAGAAGCACGGCTCATAGTTGACTTACATGTGTTAAAGCTCTTGTGCATGTGTTGTGTGGCCTGCTTGTACCACCTGAGAAGCAGGTCATTGAGATCAGTGTCTGCGCTCCACGTCCCGACTGGCCTAAATCAAAAGGTGCAGAGGTTATGCTCTGCCTCCAGATAGAACCCTGACACCAATAAAGAGCAGAATTTGCTGGGCGTCAACACAGCGGAAAGACAAATGACAGAACACATGGAGTTTGCTACAGTGTACTGATTGTTTTTGCCTATATGGGCACATCTACCTGTGGGGGGCTTTCAATATGATGCTGCGGGCTGCTTGTTCCAGATTGTAACTTAACCAGACGGCCCATTGCTTGAGTCTCTTCCTACGATGGAAGATGTAAATAACGGCAACCAGGATTGATGTTGTCTCTGGGAATATGACTGTGATAACAACAGAGAGACGAATAGTCGCTAATAGCCGCTGTGTTCAGCTCCAGTTTACCAATAATTCATTTTGTGGGCCCACAGTACACACTGGTGTTAAGACATGGTAAACGCCATACTTCTTTATAGCATTAAGAATGGAAAATGGCCTTTAAGAGCCAGAAATTAAATCATTGGCCTTTAAAAGCATCTCTCCAAGGGGCAAGCAGCATTAATAAATTCAACTGATTCTGCTTTAATATTATTCAGAGTGCATTAAAATGAAGACAACAGCTGGGATCATGCCCAGTCTCGGGAGTATTGCTCGGGCCAACGAGATGCAAAGCGTGTCTGAGTGCAACCCCGCTTTATGGACGGGGGGACACACAAGGTCTCAGTGTTACAGGTGCATGCCTGACAGTTGCTGTTCCCGGATCAGAGGTTGTTGGGTACTGACACCGGCCAAAGGACAGCTACTGTCTACCTCAAAAACAATAGGTCACTTGGGAACAGACACTAGGGCCACCCAGCCAATCAGCCCAGCCGCTGCTCATGAGAACAACAGCCTTCAAACTATAATGCATGCTTTGTTTTTATAGTCAGTGTATTGAATAGTGATGGGCTTCCTTTGTTGTGGCGAAGGAGATTAAAAAAAACTGTGTGCAGTGCCTTTGAGAAGAAAGGAGGGGAAATAAAGTGTTAAGCTTTCTAACATTTGGTGTTACATCAGTGCTCTAGTTAGCACGAGCACGTGCGTCAGGAACCGATACAAAGAATAATTGAACTGCATATTTCTTTCTAATTAACAGTGATATAACGCAATGTGACCACCAGCCTCCTGAGGAAAGAGCGCCGTTTTTTTTGTTTGATGAATCTGCTAAAGCCACGGCAAGTCTCGCCACTAACCCCCGGGGAATCAGGTATCATTAGAGATATGAACGGATCTGCTTTTTGTCTCGGTGAGAGAGGGGGGAAAAAACACAATTCCTCTGTGCTGGCACATGTGTGAATGTGAAAAGTGTTCAATATTAAAAGCCTTTCATCAAGGACACAATTAGGACACCTCTATTTGACACATTCCATAGGATGGGAATGAATATGGATAAATGGTCCCAAGGAAGGAGCCACTGGCTGAATAACAAAGTGCTCCAGCAACCGCAGTGGGATGACGAATGCACAACATGACAATCGGGGGGCTGATGTATTTTTTTGATCCAACGTTAATTTAAAGGCAGCAAGAAACCCTCTAAGTGTATTATTATTAGCACGATTTATAATTCACGGCCAAGGGCAAGTTGTATATTTATCCAAATTAGCATAGCCTACACGCCGCTTTCCAAATAAACAAATGCAGCAGCACACACACATTAAAGAGGCCACATTGCAGTCATCTGGTGCACTTGGAAGTAGGCTATTCAGCAAACATTTGGAGAACACATAGACACTAGGCCTACTGTATGTGTGTGTTTCAGTATTTCTGCAGATTAAACCTTCACACATGGTCATGGACCAATCAGAGGTTCACATCAAGCCAATTTTATTAGTGAGTGCAGTTTAGGATGTGTCATTTTTTTCTACACCAGGAGGTCTTATGGTGCTGTCTGCAAAGCTAAGGTGTGAAGAGGGCTGTGGTGGTGGAGTGAGGAGACTAATCACATGTGTATCACCCCTGAGCACTGTCTCCTCTCCAAGCTCTGCTCACATTATGACAGCAAGAGAGTCATGTAGCACACGGGCACGGTTAGGCCCATTAACCAGAGCTGCTAATTATCGGCTCCTACAAGGTCTTCGGGGCTCTCAGGCATTGCACGCTCTCATTTCTGATTAAAAACATAAAATGCATGCAGAAAAAAAAGAGGATCAATTACGGCGAAAGGCAAGAAGAGATAACAGCACTGTACCAGAGTAATTAGGCTGGCTGTTTCATCGGAACCGCTTGCTCTGTGATGAAGGTTTAAAAGAAGTCCAGTGGCAGAATCACCAGCACAACTGTGTTTGTTTTATTTATGATGCGGCGGTGTCACCCACCGGGGCCCAATTAGCCTGCGACTGATGCCTTGGAAAGCATCCTCTCCTCCGCTCCCCTCTTTGACAGGAAATGAAAGCTCCCACTTGCTTGTGGTCCCTGTAGTGACCCGGGGGCTTCCACCTGTTATATGGGCAGAGCGGCCAACAGCACATGACTCCAACATGCCACCACAACCTCCTTTATGTGGCGGCCATTTGCCAGTATGGTTCAATCCCTTTAACTGTGTGAACAGAGGACGTCGACTCGTGGGGATAATGTGCCAGTTTTTGGAGGTATTTAGGGCTGCACTGAGTCCCTTTTCCTCGTCTCATTCCTCCTGGCTGATTTGATGGTGATGCTCCGTAATGTATATGTAACAACATGCCTTCTCAGCGTTCCTTTACCCACATGAGGGAGCACCACCATAAGGAATGTGCCTGATTGCAGTGTTGGCTTGAGCTCTTTACATGGGCTTCAAACCGTTTTGTCAAAGTAATTTCCTTAATTAACTGTGATGTGCTCTGATTAAAATAGTATTTACCAATTTACATCATATCAGCCCGCACTGGGTTTAAATTGGCTTTTATGGACATAATGCCCGTGTTTTCACGACATGAGAGCGAAATGACAGCGTAAATGATCCAGTCAAGCTTTGATGTGGTATTACAAATACTCTCAGAAAATGTTTTAAAGGACATGCTTCTCTTTCAGTCTTAATAACAGCAACAGCCGTTCTTAAAACTTCTGTAATAGCAGTCCTTCACACCTTCCTCTTTTCTCCATTAGAGCTACACAGTGCTTCATGTAATCCTTGATTTACTACACACTCACACTAAGAGGCACACTCAGAGGCGTGCTCACACACGCACGCACGCACACACACACACACACACACACACACACACACACACACACACACACACACACACACAGATGCAGACAGACATAGTTTATTAGTTTCAATAGGCAAATGAAAAAGAATGTCTATGGTCCTTTAAGCAAGCAGCAAGAGACCAATTAGCAAGTATCTCTATTCAATTTCTCCATATCTCTACTTAGTGAGTGTGAGGGAGAAGGAGAGAGAGAGAGAGAGAGAGAGAGAGAGAGAGAGAGAGAGAGAGAGAGAGAGAGAGAGAGAGAGAGAGAGGGGGGGTATGGGGTGGGGGTAGTTTGAGCGGCACAGACAGGAAGAGAGAGGAAAACAAAGCCATCATCTCCCAGTGCTTGCCCTCCTCTCCCCTCTCCTCTGCAGCTCCAATTATTGGCTCCTCTCCCTGCCATCAGTATGCAGCAGGGCCGCTCCTCTCCTCCACTCGCCCCAGGCCATTGAATACGTTACCTCCACTATGGGGCTGGGGGCTCAGGGGCACTGCACCCCCTAACCCCCTGGATAATTTGAGATTCCTGCCCCTGCCTCGGAGAGCTGAAAACAAATAAAACAGCCCGATAAATGAAGAAATAAGGTTGCCTCGCAAATATCCGGAGATCTACTGATTTATTGATTTGTTCATTCCTCCACTTATTTATTTGTAAATGGCTACTGATCCACAGCCACTCACACCGCCGTCCCAAACCAACTCGAGAGGGGTTGGGAACGCACCCCGCTCAGGTTAAAGTTTGGAGGCAGCTGAAGGAGATGAAAAGTCGTTTTTAAGGTTTTAAAAGAAATGTATTACCTCTACAAAAAAAATACCAAAATAAACACTGTATTAAGATGCACATTTCCATTTTCCAAGAAATATCTTACAGAATGAAAACAACCATCCTAAATGTCTCTCGTTTGAAATATTCTGCAAGGACACAATCCTTTTTGGTTTCATGCCTAGACCACTGCAGATGAGAATAACCATTTTCATTATTTTGCACCCTAAAATCTGCACAATGCACTCGAAGCAAGTCTATAAATCCTCTCAAACTAGACCGCCTTTGGCTTAGATTTCTTTTCCATCTCCCTGTCTTTGTCCAAGGTTTAAGGTTTAGGAAAGAGCTCAAAGCTACAATTCTTATTAAAGCACTCAAGGTTTCAGGCACAACACGGAAAGGTGTGTCTTAAACTCCTTCTTGAGAAGTGGAACAAAATCTCTCATGAAGAACATGTCGAACTATGAAAGCTCCATAATCTAGCCCCCTACATCACAACTTGTATCAGTTTCAAAGTGCTTACGTGGAGCTGAATGTACTGGAAATGCATGCAAACAACAGAGGGGAATGAGCAACATAGGAGTTGTCCGCTGGAGATGTCAAATTGTGGGGGGATAAAAAGTCTCTCTGTCTTTCTGGAACCTTTCATGTTGACAAACACCTACACTGTAGTTCTCATGCAGTGGTCTGCATCCGCAGCTGCTCTTCCCACTCGCCTGCGAGCAGATGCAGGCTTGTTTTTTTTGGGCTCACGACTGAATGAACCGTTTGGGATATGGGGATAACAATGAAAGACACGGGGTGGAGATGGTGGCGTGAAAAAGGAGATCTTCCACTTCATTGTACAGCTCGAGGAGGTAAATGAGAGCAGAACAACAACGTGTGCCGTCCAAGTCAGATATTCGCACCGAAAACCCACTTCATTCTCTTCGTGTTGACATTAATGCCTGTTTAATATGCTTCTGTGTCTCCAAAACAGTTGGTGTAAATGATTACTAGATTACTTAATGTAGCGCTGAATCAATTCTCAAATGTGTCCGTCCCTGCTTTGCAGAGCAGGCGGGCTGGGGGAGCAGAGGGAGACAGTGAGCATGATACAGCCATGGGGGGAATTATGAGACTATTAAGGACACTGTTGTTACTATTGGCTTCGTATGGGATTTGGTCAGTGGACGTATCCTCATTTCAATAGTTGGCAGCAACCAGTCAGGGTATGTTAAATCTGCTGGCCACATGATAACTTATATTGCGGTATATTGTCAAATAATGTGTTCACAAATTCAACCATGATGTAATGTTGGGTGAGGTAATCCACTTACAATTATTAAGAGGCCCCTGTTTTCTTCTTTCTTCCACCACAGTGCGCCAGCAGATTCCAGTTCCAACTTCAAGGCTTGTTGGCGGTAATGAAGCACTGCCCTATAATGGTCCATATGCAGAAAATTCATGCGTTTGAAACAAACCACATACAAGGTGGAATTTGACAAGCTCATAAAGCATCATCCGCCTAAATGCCTTATGACAATGTAAGATTAATGACAGTCCAGTTCAGTGCTAAGCAGCAGAGGTAGAGGAGGCACCTGCTCCTCAAAGGCCACCTCTAATCATTCTCATGTGGACTCCCCGCTGACATACTAACCTGCTGTTCCTAAAGAAAGGAGATCTGCCTCCCAGATCCTCAAACACTTTCCTGGGCCAGCCGTATTACTTTCCTAATTCAGCCCAGATGTGACGTTCCCACTCTGCCATCCTGTTTTCTTTTTTTCTTCCCCGCTCTGCTTCATCTCATTCCCACCTGCTAGCTGACCTGGGGGACCCAAGGCCCAGACTCTCATTTGGTTTGCCTCTCTCAAAGTGAAGTCCTGTTCTTTGAATTGCAGCAATCTTTTTTTTCTCTTTCTTTTTTTCCTCAGCCTGGAGGGTCTGTAGTAAAGCATGCGTACTATAGAGAGTCCTGGAATCTTCTGACTGTCACAGCCTTGCGTGCCTATTGTCGTCTCAATGAGAATCCCCTTGTTCATCGCAGAGTGGTCAGCCTGCCATGGAGATGGCTAACGACTGGTGATACCCACAGTGCAAACTCCAGTCTCCAATCATCACAGCTCATCCACACCACCTAACGTCATGAGGTTTATTCATTGTATTTTGAGCAGTTTTAGGATTACTCTTCATCTGTTCTTGTAACTAACAACTGATGATCTGGCATATTTCACACCTGTGTTTTGCCCTCAAAAGACCGATCAATGAATTTCAGTTAAAAAATTAGTAAAGTGATACCATTGGTTGGTTGGTGAACACCACCGGTTAGCACCGACCGCTTGAAAGATCTTTACTTTAATTGGATTGCTTGGCTTCCCCAAGCTGATGGACATACCTGTCTCTCAGGACCACTGAGCGTCTGTCTCCACTGGATGGGCCCCAGTAAATAATCTCTCTCCACTAAACGCTTACCGTTAATTGTGTTTTTTTTTCGTCTTCTTCTTGAGATGTGTTGGTTGTTGGGAGGGGTTGAGAAGAGAGATAATTAAGACAATGCCTCTGTGCTTCACTTTGGAGCGGGGAGCCCACTTGGGTCGAGGCAGGTGCCTCTTACTGGAAGAGACTTACTGACAAGACCTGCCAATCAAAGCCGCGAAGCTCTCTATTTCGTGAGCTCTTAGGTGCTCTATTCCCTTTAGTCCGTTTATTCCAAACACAGTTTTAAAATGCCTGGGATTAAGACGGTAGCAAACAGGCCCAGTCTGTTGCAGGGAATCAGTGTTCCCCAGCCAACGTGTACATCGTCTGTCTCAGCCGTCTACAGCTGCACTCATGCTGGAAGGTTTTTATCTTATAATTGATCAGAGAGCTCATACTTTAGAAGTGGAAATGTTTCACTAAAATAAAAACATTGTAACAAAGTTTGGAAGCTAATGGGAATGTGGATTTCACACAGCAGGAAAACGTCTTTGTATCTGTTTTACTTCAGTGCGCTCCAAAGGTTTCAAGTGGGTTGAACTCACTTAATGCCAAACGCTGTTCCTACGTTTTCTCCGCGCTTCATAATTTTGTTGAGCATTTGTATGAAGGCCAATATAACCATATGAATATCATTTGGGAAACATGAAGGAGACTCTTTTATCGTTATTCTTATACCTGACCCGGAGGGCTTTGTCAAACTTCGCAGAGCCATGCGGACATAGCATGTAGCATAATAACATAATCAAGGCAAAAACGTAAAAAAAAACAAAAAACATATCTCTTTCAACTTGCTCCTCATCTAGTAGACAGGCTGGAGAGAGGTGCCAGCAGCTATTCACAGCGAAGCGGGAAAACAGGTCATGGAGTCACGGCCACTAAGAGCCGCTGTGCTATAGAGTGCCATTGACAGGCTTGTACAAGGCCAGGGCCTCATCTGGCTGCAATGCCAAAATGTAGGCACTGAATATGCCATACTGTTGAAACATAGATAAGATATCCTTGCACAAAAAGAACAAGAGTATCTATTATCATCCGGAATATTTGCACTCTCTTGTAAATAAATACATGTTTGTATAAAAGAAATTAAAATATCACACAGAACATAAAAATCAGAAATAGTATGTTGGACTCCCAATATATCTATTTTGTCGATTCTCATGTAACATTTATTTTCTTTCTTTTTTCTTTCATTTTTTTGTTGAAAAATGGCCAGCCACTCGCTTGGTGCTAAATGTGATATGGGAGTTAAGTGAATGGGAGAGTAGGTCTGAATTCCCCAGCAAACCATAGCCACTCGTCACACACAGACAGGAAATGGACAGCCACTTTGGGGAAATTCAATTCAGTTGTCGTCCACTGTGAAAAAGATTGAATCATGTAGACATTTGAGGTGATTTAATGGTGTTAACATACGCACAGTGGAGCTCCATGACTTAAGCTGCACAGGCTCTGGATTATTGAGTTCGGTGTAAAATCAGTCACTTCTCCAGAGTCCATTTGACTGGGAGAAATGGATGGACATTAGCAGGAATTCTGAAAGTGATCCATTTTTTTTGGGGGGGGGGGGGAGGTGGGGATAAGCTTGTGATGAATTTTGCCCCAGGTGCTGTTTTAACAGTCGCTCAAAATCCACTGCATCTTACTTTTACTCTGTCTTCCTTCAAATGCATTTGGTTAACGTCACATTTTGACATTTTTTAAGTCATCTTGCAAGTTTTGATACGTTTAAAAATTGGAAATGTCTGATGTTCTGGATGGTGAGAAGCTGCCTTTGTTTCCTTGATGTGAAGGGTCAGAAGGTCTGGGGCATTGGTGAGACCGGCCAATGAACATCAAAACTTTTCTTTCACTGAGAACAATGTTAAAACCAGATTTTAGAAACGGTCTTTCACAAAGCTGAAGGAATAGTATAGTGGCAGAATTTTCACCATACATTGATATAGGCTACCCCCCAGAAATTGGCCACACTACATAAAAACATTAAGAAATATGATACTCATAACATCAAGGTTATTACATGCAATATTTTTATGCTTTGCCATAGTGATGATGATGATGATGTAATTCAGGACTTGATGTTCTTTATGGACATTATGCGTGTCCTGTTTCCCCTCCCCCCCAGCCTTTATCCATTAACTGTTGTTAGGGCTACATGCTCTTATATATATTTACAAAGCATACATTTATTGTTTCAGTTTATTTTAGTTTTTCATTTAAAATGTGAAAATGATAATTTTGTAAAAAAATAAATAACATATTTTACATTTAGAAATGTCTCTGAAGATTAATAAAACCACTCAACTGAGTGGACAACAACACAAACTCCTTACAAATACACTACATGCAGATAATGTTCATGCAGATAATGTTAAGACTAATAATAATAATGTGCACGTGCCTTAATTTTGCAGATGTATTTTGAGTTAACCAATATTGACAAAAGAGAATTGAACTCACAATTGTCTGTCTCTGAAATATAACTTTATCAAGTGTTGAACATTCACAGTTTTGTCCTAAACTCACAGCAGAGATAAGAACAATGTCTGTTTCCAAAGACACACTGATCAGCTGCGGAGAGCGTGGGAGTGTGCGTATCTGGAAACAAGCTTTAGCTGACTTTTTTTTTCAATTTTTCAACTACGGCAACATCCTCCTCTCTGTGCTCCGTGCACACATGTCCTCTCCCTCCGTGCATTATAACCCTGATGAGCTGACCACATCCTTGGAACACTTCACAAGATAAATAATTGAACTCTCAATAGCCCTTGATGGACAAAAATTGCTCCTCCAGCTGCCACTTCTTCTTTTGCTTTGTTCTCAAGGAGCAACAACAACAAATGGGCCGCTGCAGAATCCCACACTAAGAAAACACATTTCACCATGATAACACATAAGAGCTGGGGGTTACTTTACTCTCCTGCTCAGATGATTTGTGCCATTAGAGGTAGCCTATGTGTTGTACAAATAGTAATGAAGAAGCCTTCAAAAGAGATATGTGATCTTAAAAGAGTGTTTTATCCCGGCACATGACTGATGCCACTATCAACAGTTATCTGTTACCAGCTAACTTGTCTTTTCAGCAATCAAGAGACGGAAGACAAAGGTTTCAGAGCAAGAGGAGAGGACTCTGAACAATAGGTGGCAGTGTGCTACCACGGAAGGCAGCGCAGGGGGATCTGCAAGTTGTGTCTGAAATCCAGTCTTGGCAAAGGAAGGCTTGAGGCTGTTCTGCGGATTTAATTAGACAGAAACAGATACTCACATGTTCATTTCTCAGCTGCCTCCCATCCATTTCTTTACAGTCTGTTGGGGAAAAACGCTTTATGGTCCAATTGTAACTTTAACTGTGAGCACAGAAAGAAGCACACATTCATAGTGAAAAGCCAAGTGTTAAGACCTTGTTTCACACCTCCTAGAGGCAACCATTACAGCAGGTAGAGCTGTCAGAATCACGGGCCAACTGTTAAAATACACAAAAGAGAGGGCACAGACTTTTTTTCATTCACCACGGACAAAGAAAGTCTTTTTTTTCTGTTCTTTTTCAAGTCTCAAACTATTTTTTCCCGTCTGGAGACCACACCCATACTACTCAAACAAAAGCCCATAGGAGCTATACAGGCTCATAATTTTAGATGTGCAATTATTTCAAGACATTGACTTTCTTAAGCTTCATAGGCAAGCTTCTTGGTTTCGGCATTTTTTGAACATGCATTGTAACTATTGATTTATGTGTATTCATTATATTCCATAACTTGTTATTATAACTATTGTACTGTTAACTACTGTATAATGTCCCGGTTATCCATCATATTACTCAAAATCAAACAAATCAATACAGTCTTTACTCATGTCAATCAAGCTTTTCGTCCATGTGGCAGCCGGGGTATGCTAACATAATGCATGCTAACATACATGACGAATGCCAGCAGAGGAACAAAGCATGAAGGGGGTATAATTGAATCAGAGGGAAAATGTGGCGGTGCCATAGTGACAGTGGGAGACCAATATTTAGACCAATGGTAGTGGAGAAAGTGGCTTGGCCTACCACTAACCTTCACATCCATATTAAATGCAAGGTGTCACTGCATGCAAATTAGAAGTAGCCCGGGTAAAGCACTGCTAATGAACCCAGCCATTGAACTCCATTGCGGCGGGCTTGTCGTTAGATAGGTGCGCCATAAATAGTCCATTTGGCCGAGAGCCAGAGGGAAAGGCTAAGGCAGAGTTATACCAGCAGTAGGATAGGGCCTTTATTGTGTTATGACAGACAGAGGGGACGATCAGACAGGATAGAGATATGGGCTTTCCTTTCCAGATTAATTAAAGAAAGGATCAATTAACAGTGATGAAAACCATGGCGGCATACTGACTAGCTGATAGGCCAATCAAGCCTTGAAATGCAGAGTAGTTGGCATGTTTTATCTCTCCAAAATTTAATTGCAATTTTCCAGAGGGAATGACGTGATCAAAATGTTGGGGTGAAATTAGCTCCACATGAATAAAGTATTTATTTTATCCATTTGTTCTGTGATTTCGGGGTCTAAGTCTGTGTTGTATATTTTTATAGGGGACCATTTTAATTTCATTTTTTTTAGAACTGCCCACAGTAGTTTTTTTTTATCTCACAATTTATTCCCCCCTTGCTCACCTTTATCATGGTAATTGTGGACGCCATTCCACACCTCAACATTAGCTTTTGCTGAGTAGCAAAATGCCTTGGCGGAGGACAATTTGTCCCACACTGCCCAATCATGCCAGATGCATGTGGTTATACAATATGGAGCATTCATGAATTAATTTGCATATTAGGACACGGATTTCTTACCCCTCCACCGCTGCTGCTTAACGACAGATTTGAGGCAACAAACGACCTTACAGCAGATAAAAAAAGAACAAAGATTTGACGGCTCACTTGTGTGCAAAGAATTAAAGTAGGGAAAAAACATGGATATAGGAATGTACTGAGGAAGTATACCAGAGGAGCATGAGTTTGTGTAAGTAATTTAGCAACTGACCTCTAACCCAAGAAAACTGAGGTTATATTTAGAAGGCTTTGGAATAGTCCCCCCCCCCACACACACACAGTGAGTGAGCAGTGATGGAACCAAATAATTTTGAATCATATTTACAATGCTTTACAAATAATCTACCCTGTTAAATGTTGTAAATTAATGCAACAAATTCAAGTTGCACTGGTGGTCTCGAGAATGTTGCCATTTGCTTGTTTTTAATAATTTATCCGGCTATTATAACAATATTAGCTAAGATTAAACACACACACATTGCTCATTACCTTGGGAACACAGCCCTCCAAAAGCTCATTTCCTGTTGAGGAAGACTGCCTAACCCCGATTGACCCTAAGATATTCCCATTACCATGGGCCAATGTTTAAGGGAGAGCTTATTGAGCTACCTCAGCTGGAGGACCCACCGCTGATTTATGAGACTACTCCGCCTTGATAATGATTATCTGTTTATTTTTCTCCTCGCAAATCATATCAGAAACAAGGAAACAGGAATTATTATTCAAATGTGGCCAAAAAAAGGCAAAAAAAATAAAAAAAGGGGCAGAATAAAAGGAATCTAGTTCCAGTTGTCTGTTTTGCAGAAAAATCTGAAGTGAAAATAATATATAAGGAAAGAGAATTTAAGGAGTGGGGTTTATTAAAAAGGTTCTTTTTGAAGTTAATTTCTTATTAGGTTTCACTTCTATTGTAAATATGTGTTATTTATGTGCCATAACCCAGTAAAAGAGAGATGTCAATTATGCTTGTCTTCCTATAGGCCTATGACTCATTATTCTAATCCCTCTCCATCTTTAAATAGATTCCCGGTTCGAATAAATCCAGTCCACCTACGTTTCCTCAGACACCTTTCATTACGTGGAACAAGGTCTACACTGCAGACGCCCTAACCTCTGCTTTTCCTGCCGCTGTACGACCATTACACACAACAAGGAATCCCGAGATCTATCCATGTCAGTAATACTGCTGGATGGAGGAGAAGCTTAAGTGAGTCTGTCATGGTAATTATGGTGGATGGTTGAGGACTATCGGGTCCTCGGCTGCCAGTCTGATATACCCAGAACGTAAAAGAGTCTCCTGTGAGCTCGGGGCAAATTGAAAAGGTGCACTTATCTACCTAATGGCAATAGCTGAGGCAAATCACATGCATTTTATGGCGAGGAATAACTGTATTTGAGGTAAAGTATCAACGTGTGCCCTGTGGCCATATTCCGCTGCTGTGTTTGATTATCCATCATCATGGCTGTGTCAGAATGTGAGGGAAGGCTGCTTTTCCCCAGCTGACAGACTGTAATGTCACACGATTGTCATTCATTTAATAATTTGCTTACTGACAATCCGGTCAATCTTTTGAAGAGTGTCTGAACGCCGCAGCTAACATCTCCCCCAGTAACCATATAAAGCAGATAGGCTTGTTTTGTCTTGTTCTTTCCTTTTTTCATTTTAGAACGTATGGTGACAGCCTTTGGAGCTCTATGACGCCCTGTAAACAGAAAACATTGAACCACTTTTGCGTGTAGCACAGGAGACGGATGGGACTGCTTCCATGCCACTGCTGTATGTGGTTAAGAGATTTTTAATCCGCAGTGATGGTGTTGTAACACATTATCTCAAGTATATAAGTTACCTAAATGAGACAGCAGGACTCTGGATGAAACCAGAGTAAGCCAGTAAATGTAATGTGTCTGTGCATGGACATCAATGGTGAGGCAGAGACGTTTTGCAGTCATTTATCTGAAAATGGCAACATAATGTAATAACATTTGGGAAGCAACTGTTTTGATTGGGATGGGATAGTCTGCCGAGCTGAAGTTACATGCTGAAAACACAATATTAGTGTCCATCATTTGAGGTAACTAACAGGGTTTCAGTTTCACGGTTTTTTGGGGGGGGGGGAATCAAATTAGTCTGCCAGACATCCAATTTGTGTTTTTGGTTTAGTCAAAAGTAGCTGCTGCATAATATGCTGGAGGCCACAAGACAAGAGGGAAGTGGCCCATTTGTGTTACATAACACAACAAGAAGTTGCTCCTGATGTGCAATGGAAACTTTTATTTTGCTCTAAGCCAGGGGTTCTCAAACTTTTGATAGCTGAGGGCCAATTTAGGAACCCAACATTGGACCGAGGGCCGCCGAAGGAAAAAAAATTATAAAACTGAAATAATTTCAATGGCCAGCGTCTTTGCGTCTTTACAGTTTACATGTATTGGTCAGCATCCAATACTGTGTAATTAACACATTTAAAGTAATAAATGAAGGGCTAGGTCTCATTTCAACATTGGGGAACACACATTAAAAGCGGGGGTCTGGGGGTTGTCCCCCAGAAAAATTTGAGGTTCGAACACTTCATTTTGTGCATTTTGGTTAATGTTTATGCAGTAATTTGTGTCTTCTGTATTTATTTATGGTGGAAATGTTAAGGAAAAGACAACTCGCTCCCATTGACACACATCTAATGGAATATAAATCAAGGCACTGAGGCATTCTGTATTGCATTCAAATATTTATTCTACTTTATTGTTCAAAACTTTCTACACATTGAAAACGTATCACCTTTTGGAGTGTTTTTTTGTAGGACTCACTACTCATGATGCAGCAGCAGTGTTAACTATTATGACACTATACATTGGAAATAAACAGGGTGGGCTATCAGCAGTCAACTAGGCAGATAGTTCCATGGCTATCAGCAGCTAGCTAACGTTAGTTTGTTAGCTAAACTTTAGGCAAAAGAGTTAGAAACCAGATAATGTTAGCATCCATCCTTAGACACTTGACCTAATCTAATTCACCTTGAATGTGAGAAAGTGCATCGTATTGGGCTTGACAAGCTCACTATCTAACAACTTACATTGGGACCACTACACTGCCTGCTGCACTGCGGGAGGCTGACCAGCCGTCTGCAACGAGAGGCAGAGGCCAGCCGAACTTAGCAAGTTTAATAAGTGGGGAATGAATACAAACAATTAGGAGGGATATTGAAGTGTTTCGACCCCTGTACTGTTTTTACTGTTACGGGGGACGCATCCCCTCCGTGCGTTTCAATAATTAAAAAAAAAAAAAAAAATATATATATATATATATATATATATATATATATATTTTTAAATAATTTATAATTCAATGCGGGCCGCCAGATATGCTTCCGCGGGCCGCCATTGGCCCGCGGGCCGCACTTTGAGAACCACTGCTCTAAGCGTATTAATGTCCTACACTTGATGTGCCGAAGACCTTGTTCTCAAAAGGTTCACACACGGCAAGCTGCTAAGCGAATCCGATATGAATAATACATCTCCATTAAAAAGGCTAATTCAAATAAGTGTTCGTCAATAAACTAGTGAGAGTAGAAGTTAGCCTGCGAACGGTCATCAGGGTTCGTCAAGCTTCTGTGGCGAGCACATAGTTCTCCCACAGCTAAATCATATCAGATGGACTATTGACAACATCCTGTCAATAGCTGAGCCCTTGGAGGGTTGGCTATTTGCACATTGACTGATTGACTGTTTCTTAATAGACACATAATTGGTGACAAAGACCTTCCAATGAAGTGTCATTTGCCAGAGCATTTGTGATAATTCACAGCCTGTCCCATTTTCTGTTGGACACAGTCCCAAAAGCAGGGCTGTGATGAGAAGCACGAATCACCAGACACTGTCACACTGAGAAGAGAAAATGTACAGTGTTTGTAGCATGGTGAAATAGCCAAGCAGCAATCACAATGAATACAAGACAAACAAACCTGGTGGCTGGTATGGATTCTATAGATGGAAACAGGGGGAAGAGAGGGGTGTGGGGGATGCAATATGGAGCATCTCAAACTTTGACTCGCTATAACATTATTCATTGGCAGTAATATTACAAGCTATTTCCTCTCATTCCAGACTGTGGACAATGTGGAGGGATAGTAATTTTCACATGGCACTTTTGTTTACCTTATTTATCTGCTCTCCTGTCTGACATAACCATCATTGCCTTCATCAGGGAGACAAAGCATTTACAGCCGGCTGCTGTGATTGCGATGTAGTGCAGGCATTTAAAGAGGAGGAAGAAGAAAGAACGAGAGAGAGAGAAAAAAAAGAAAAACGCCCCCGTGATCCTGCAGCATTTCATGAAGGCACTGCTTTTCAAACCAGCTGCTTGGAGGATTTTTAACATCTATTAATGCAGAATTACTCCAATTACAAGCCTTCTTTACACCGAGGCCCCCTTCCGCTGCCTGCGTTAGATAGTGCACACCTCTGGGAGCCAATCACAGCCTTCATAGCCACTGGCAGCAGATGTAAGCAATTTACTTCTGATTTCTTCATATTCAGTGTGAGACAAGCTCCTGGTGACCCACGACCCTGGAGCCTGCAGGATTCTAACCCTATCAAATTAAAGCTCTCTGCTCACTTATTCCCTAGCGCTCCTCCGGTGCTAAGCAGCCATCTCGCTGCATAGCAACGCCGCTCGGGCGTGCTCGCTCATACGCCCTGCCTCATCAGCTGCTATTAGGGAAAATATACAGTGCTCTAATTGGATGAGATTCAGCTAAGGAAGTGCAGTTAAAGGTCATTTTTCACCGTGTGCCTCCTGCTCTTCAGAATAATTTCTGTGTCCTCCGTCTTTGGGAGCTGTTAAACAATAGGGCCAAAGTTACAAGCCTTTCTCTTCTTTCCCTGACGTGATGAGCAGCGAGTCCTATGAATCATGTAAACAACATGGCCAGGCCCTGACTGATGTGCTCTGTGTCAACTGCACATCTCCTCCCAGTGTCCTCCTTCAAAGTGTCCCGGTGCCTATGTCGTAACCTTGTCATTAGCCAATTTCAGGAACGGCAAAAGGTTAGAGAAGACCACCGAATATCTTAATTAGTAGTGATTCTCTCACCATGGTGTCAGTTTAAAGGTGGTGTTTTCTCTAACAATGGATACGGTCAAAGAGATGAACAAACACATTACAGTGCCTTTTTTTCTCAGAGCGAATGTTATGCTTTGAGCCTATAAAAGTATTCAGTTGTTGAACAGAAAACAAACAACATAAATATTGCTACTAGCATCCAACAAAATCAACAATTCAACTTTTAAACGACAATACAACAACATTTTATACAGTATATATACACACGCAACTGTGCTCACAAAATGGCTGTCACATGGAAATGTTCATACACAGAAATCTTTGACAACTTCAAAACATCCTAGTGTGAAGGTCCTAGTGTGTGATCAGCATTGGCATTCTTGCTTGTGGCCTGAATATACTGTATATTGTCAAGCTCTAAATATAAAGCCTTGAATAATGTAAAAACAAAACCGTAGTGGGGTGCAATGCTGAGCACCACAACAGTCTCATGTTCGCTCAGAGTTACTGTTTTTACATGTGTTCATAGGACCTTGAGGGATTTCTGAAGCTACAAATAAACAACTTTGTAATGATGACTTGCTCCTCTGTTTTAAATGCACGTCAGTTGTTTTATGTTAAGGTGTGCACGGAAAGATAAGATCCATGATCCTCTTTAGTCACGAGCCACTTCATTAATAAATGATATTCTTCACTGAGGGGCTTCGGTCTAGTTCACTAGCTTGTGATGCAATAATGATGAATCCAGACCTCCAGTATTTTCATTCAGGGCTCTGATGTATAGCATCTTACAACATGAGCATGACACAATCTCTATCAAACATTAAAGGGTTAGGCGTTTGTTTTGTTCCACCATTGGTGGGATCATTTCAAAAACATCAAATAATGGTTTAATACTGAAAACTATAGTGTGCTATAATGTAAGTGTGATACTTGCTTCAATCAAACAAACCCATTCTGGATCAAATTTGAGCAAGGAAGTGTAATAAGGGCATTGTCATTTTTATTTAAAAAAAATGCTGATTTCTTAATGGCTAGCAATTAAGCCTTTTTTAACTATTATGGGAACAATACAATACACAAAACATTATGTGTACATAAACTGCACTTGTGCTACTCTCACCCTCAGTTTAAGTGTATGAAATATGTTGATTTCAGTCCCTACCGCCGTCTTATAGGGGCTGTGCCAAAGCCTGGTTAGCTCCTTCAGAGTAAATGGGGCAGTTTTGTGTGGACTCACAGTGGTAGGGGGATTTCAGAGGCTCCCTGTCTGCCAATTTTACAGCTGGAAGGGCAAAGGCCTTTTGAGCTCCACTGGAAAACTGAGACACATTCAGCGAAGGAGAGGGCCGGGCCCAGGGTCCCACTGCTTCTCCCACCTTTTGTCCTGCCTGAAAGGCCTCACTGCCTGAAACGCATCACTTGACGCCCAGTGTTTGCTGTTGGGGAAACCTGATTAAAGGAGGCGAGACGTACACATACACAGCCTAAGCCTATCAATGACTCTCACAACCCCCCAAGATACTGTATTTGTCCTTGCAGCTTGGGCGCTCCGAGTGAATGCTGCCGTCCATTGATCTTTGTCTGATAAAGCCGCTGGCGTGGTGTGCATGGTGCCTTATGGGTTTCATTCCACTCAGGCGAGTCCATTTCAGTGAGCTGTGGTTGAGCTAATGTGGGACACGCTGCGCCAGTCACGGCCTTTGGGATTTGGCCTAAGTGCTGTGTGTGTTGTGATGCTTTGCCCCTGGAATTCTCCTGCACAAGGAGCCTCGGAAGTCTTTCACACTTCTTTAACAATTCCTTCGAGTTTCTGTCAAACATGTATAGGTGAATGGATGCAAGTCTAAAGTCAATAAAGATTGATTATCTTTTTTAACAGCGAATTCTTGCTGTTATTGAATAATTGCCTTTTTTCAGTCTCTTTTCGCTATTGCATAGTACCAAACGGCTTTAAAGAATATCTTTCCATCCCAAGAGCACTAGTGTCTCTTGGAAAGAATGCCGTCTGATTGCTGAGCAAACACTCCTGTCCAAGACATCTGACAGATGCTCTTTGAGTTCTATTGGCTTGGATCTTGCTGCCTGTCACCTTTCACATCTCAATGGGCCCAGAGGTGACCTCTCCGATGCCTCGCAGCTCCATACGTTATTGGCCTTAACACAATCAAATGCACGTTCAGCATTCGGGGGTCGAAGCAGTGGCAGCCACTAAGGTGCCCTCATGCACAGAGAGGGCCAACTCCGGTGACCTCTAGCACCTGAACCATGACCCTCATTTACAAGCAGGTCACCTCAGCAACAACTGCATTTACACAGGGTCAGCTAAGATTTCTGTGCATGGAAAAAGCAGACATATCTTAATCACATAGTCTTCCCTAACAGTGGAGGCAGCATATCAGCAGCATAAGAGAAAAGGGTCACAGCTGGGACCTGGCTTCCAAAGAATGCTGTAAGTGGAAAGACATAAACACCTTCCTTCTTGTAAAAACATGTTCATACACACTGCGTGCACACAGGAACACATGGGTCAATTATCAACACAGGAGTTGAAGTGAATGTTGTTCTAAGCTTTATATTTCAGGTCAAAGGTGTTGCTGTAAACACAAGCGAAACGCTGGTTCTTCTATTTCTTTTTACAATTTAACCACATGTGGGGAAAAAAATAGAAAAGGTAACAATGTCATGTTTATCTCTCAACATTAAGAGGTAAATTAGCTTTATTTGTCACCACAATCTCAAAGGTCTCGATCCTGATATATAAAAATGCAAAGTCTTTGATGAAACCTTATTTTAATCACAGTGTAGGTTAGAAACGAACTGACACTACTGAGATTCAAATTATCATGTTGACCTGTGGCGTATGAACACATTTTGCAAAATAATATCTTAATCTATTTTGTAACACAAGCTCACTATGAAACAGCCACAAAGCAAAACTTGCTTTTCTTCTGGACACAGTGCAGTCAGAAAATGGCACAGAGACGTTCATTGTTGCAGATTGGCCTGTCTTGGCATACAGCTGTGCTGAAACAGTACCCTTATTGCTGAGACATCTCAATAAAAGTAAAGAAAGGGGTCCTTTAGCTCTGACCTTCTGGCAGATCTCAATGGCATAAGTAGGAATGACATCATGCACCGCTTTATGGTAAATCAAATTCCCACAGAACAGAGAATCAGGAGAGCAGCTTTACGTTGAGCGGATGAAGTCGGATATTGTTAATCTGCCTAACTTTGAGTCATGAGAAATTTAAATTTTTCTGTTTTTGTTAGACTTATAAAACTCTTCAGTGACGGTCATTATTAACATAGACTGTTGTATTAAAGTTCCTAAAAACCTGCTTTGGTATATCAGTCTGAATAAAATAGGAATTTAATTTGATTAATATTGGGCTTACTGCTCCACACACAGCACAGACAGATTCACCTGTCATCTGGTATACTCTCTCATAACACATTTATTGAGAGACGGACAAAAGAAAGCGAACAAAAAGAGGAGGATATGGAGTGAGTGAGAAAGGAAATAAATTGAGAGAGAGAGCGGGAGCGAGAGGGAGGTCATAGTGGCCGTGTGATGGTCGCTGACACAGGGGTTCAGCCTGCGGTCAAGGGAAGCAGTTGAAGATGAAGCAGACACACAGGCAAGGCTCTGTGTGCAGGTGCCCCCTTGCTGCCCTGCGCGCTTTCATCCCCCATCCACTCCCACATCGCCCCAACAGCCCCGCCTGCTCTCCACCAATCAGGGCACAGGGGGGCGGCGGCACAGTGGGGACACATCAAAGCGTTCTCTCGGTGAGAGGCTCAGGGCTGATGCTGGCACAACACAGAGGAGCACAGAAGAAAGCAGGGACGGCCAGTTAGAAAAAAAAGAGTCCAAATGGAATGGAAAAAAGGAGTCTAAACCAGAACAAAACATTTCATTCTCTTCACCGACCAGCATTACGCCAGCCGTGCATCCAAAAAAAAAACAGACACATTTTTCTCACTGCCTTGAGCCAATGGCCCCCTTGAATATGTGAATAAGGGGGATAATTTAATTAAGAAAATCCAATCTTCCAGTTTGAGGGAACAAAGTTAGATTTGAATGAGTGCAATATGTTCCCTCCTTTTTTTTTTTTTTTTTTTTTTTCTAAATTAAAATTTCATAGCTGAAATCAAAGCGTTGTGTGAGGTGCCCCCCATCTCTATTGAGTGTATGCTTTCAGAACAGGCGTGATGATGAGAGAAAAAACTGCTAGTTTCCTCAAATCGAATGTAAGATATTAAGAACATTTTGCTACTCTGAAAAGAATGCAAAAGGTTTGTACTTGAATAAAATACCCAAACTGTGTTTCAGTACTGGATGGAAATAATTTGATGTTATACCTTTTATTTCTGAATTTCATAAATGGATAAACACTGAATATGAAAACAATCGATAGACATGTCCAGTCTCCCATCAAAATGTAGAAATGTTCTAGATGCGCAAACTCATACCGTGACATGTCTTCTCTCTGATGTATGACCCTTCATGTTCGCCCAAAACTTATAATGACTTTCTTTGTGAGCGCCCTCAGTGTGTGGAGAGCTTTCTAAATGAGAAGCACCCCTACTATAATGCTGAGCCGTCTGCACACAAGTACGAGTCTCATAACAAAGTGTGTCAAGTCCCTTAGAGAGTACGATGCACAATCCAGCAAGCTTATGCATATGTTAAGAATGATAATAGGTTCCTATGGGAGAAGAGGGCTAAGGCCCAAAAGTGAGCGTGACTATAAGAGTGCTGTGAAGGGGATCCGCACTACATGGAAGAGTGTAGGAGCCACGGTGAACAAACAACACTTTGAATTATGAACTACACTGAGGAAATAAAGCAGCACTTGTACGTACAATAATAACAGTTTAAAGGTTCGGCATCACCTTCCCTGAGGCACTGTCAGTAATTTGAACAAAATGTCGCTCAAAATACAAAGGAAGGGAAAAGGAGGAGAAAGCATAGTACCCTTGCTCTGAAGAACATCTTTTGATTTACTAAATGCTCTCTTTACTCATCTTTCCCCAATGGAGGCTGAACATGAAGAGCAACATTAAGATCAATACTTAAACAAAAACAACAGCAACAAAACAACACCCTTGTGACTTTGTTGGATCGGGCTGCAAGGGAGCGCTGCTGTTGTAACTACCCCCCCCCCCCCCCGATCGCTCATGTTCTATGGCCTGTCCATAAGACAAGCTGTGCCTCAAATTCCAAATGTTAGAATTCAACCTTTCTCTGGTGAACTGTGAGGAAAGAAATAAATACATTTAAAACATTGGGTCATTGGACACGTTACAGGACCTTGATGACTGGAGGCTCAGGATGAAGACAATACTTTCATCATCTACTGCCCTAGGAAGAAACTATCATACAGTATTGACTGATAGCAACCCCTTGTTGATCATTACAGGAGTGGAAACAAGTCTTATTGATGGAAAAATCAAAGCCACAGACAGGCGCTGTTGACCCTTTCACGATGTCAGAGCTCAACTCCTGCTGCTGGGCACTGTTTAAGTGATAATATAGACATGGCATCTCAACATAATGAAAACGTATTGATGCCCTGTGCTGCTGTAATGATGGAATTGACTGAACGCACTGAGCTATTATTTGTATTATTCAGAGCATTTGACATGTGTCAATGTCCCGGAATAGAAGGGAAGTTTTTATCCGACTGGTGTCAATCATTATAGAGCAAATTATACACACTTTGAAGACACCAGTGGCATACGCGTCTGAACAATGAAAAAAATGTGGCAGTTGGGGACAAATCTCAGGATTTATCACTGAACAATAAAACAGAGCTGCTCTGCAGGAAACGGGACACACTGAACACATGTTCCATGGTGTGTGCAATCTCATGTAAAGACCCAGCTGACATTCTGGCAGCGTCCTCCTTTCTGTTTTCACTTGCCGCTCTCTGCTCCCGTGCCAGCTTATCCTGTGTGTGGTCTTGGCTGTGACTTGGCACTGTATACCTCTGCAGCTCGGATTACCACATTCACATTTGTTTCATTGAACGAGGCCCGCAGAAGCTCTTTGGCTGGACAGAGGGCAAACGAAGCAACATGGACAACACGGCCAAGGTCGGATCTGAAAGTGCAGCTTTTTAGTAAAGTGAGAGGTGTCACTGTGGTGCTGTGGTGCTGCAGCCAGCAATGTATTATTGGGGTGACCTTCCCATTGTTGGTGAGCAGACTCTGCCCTGCCCCTGGTCTGGACTGGGTCTGTGCCCGCGGCCAACCTCATCAGACACTCAGCTACTACCTATCCATCTTCTCTCATTGTGCACAGAGGTGACAGCTGGCATTCAGCTGTTTGTAAAAAGGCCTTTAAAAAACATGCAGGGCCTCCATACACGGCTACATTAAAGTAATTAGCTGCCAAGCTAGTAGAAAGCACCCCCCACCAAGTGCCAGCAAGACTGCGGATTGAAGTCGGCATCCTGTTTGACACATCTGGGCAAGGGAGAGTAATGAAAACAGCTGCTTCTGCCCATATGGCATCGAAAGGCTGGCAGCGTGGCGGTGTGCTGTGCCAACCTTAGGCAAATTATCCATCATTAATCCCGGGATCTGACCAGCATACGAGTTGCTGCTAATCAAAACATCTGGGGAGGGTGGCAGAAGAACGGGGGGAGGTCTCACTTGAAAGGGACGTATTTTGTGAGTGGAGTCAATGCAAGGCGACTGTTCAACAAAGAGCCCTAGGTAGATTACAGGTGTAATATCGGCAGACAAATATAGTCAACAAATAAGGCATCAAGGATGTGAATAATTTTAAATCCTCAAAAAATTATCATATCTGTCTGTCTATCTATCTGTCTGTCTATCTATCTATCTATCTATCTATCTATCTATCTATCTATCTATCTATCTATCTATCTATCTATCTATCTATCTATCTATCTATCTATCTATCTATCTATCTATCTATCTATCTATCTATCTATCTATCTATCTATCTATCTATCTATCTATCTATCTATCTATCTATCTATCTATCTATCTATCTATCTATCTATCTATCTATCTATCTATCTATCTATCTATCTATCTATCTATCTATCTATCTATCTATCTATCTATCTATTTATCTATCTATCTATCTATCTATCTATCTATCTATCTATCTATCTATCTATCTATCTATCTATCTATCTATCTATCTATCTATCTATCTATCTATCTATCTATCTATCTATCTATCTATCTATCTATCTATCTATCTATCTATCTATCTATCTATCTATCTATCTATCTATCTATCTATCTATCTATCTATCCATACACTTTTTTTCTATTAATAATAAAGTAATACCATAAATGTTTGGGGTTTAACAATAACCCAGGAAGACTTTATAAGTGTTGTTTTATGAAATCCTTGCACTACCAGCGTTTACACAGAAAAAAAATCAATTTCCAACTATTCTTTGATTAGTTGCAAATTGCCCTCACATTTGTTTCTGCGTTTGTCTATTGTGTGTCCTTTCCGTTCATAGGCTGGCCTGTTCAAAACCCGGCTTCAAATTCCCTCAGAAAGTCAGTGACATTAAAATGTCCTTTGATGTGCCTTCCCCAAGCAGGGAGCACTAACAGTAATAGTGATTCTGTCACTTAATGCTTTTCCGGGGATCAATAGCTCTTAAATGCTAAAGTGGGACAATTAAAAATAAATAGGAGGTTGCTCTAGTCTAAATCAGATTATACATTGCTGCCCCTAGCAGGTTCTCAAAGCACAGTATGTCGTCTCTGCGACTCATCTGCACAGCACCCTGGTTTGTGACTGATGCATATGTAAGTGAGGATGAATTGGAAAGACACAGCTCGTTTTTTTCTTTTCCTACCAGAGGCTCATTCAGTCGGTCGATACAATAGTTTCAAAGGAAATACAATAATCTTAAAATAGTATATGACAAAATGGGCTTACTACTTACAGTATATACTTTAAATAAATATATATAACAAAATCTAATATTATTACAGTTTTTCTCAGTTGCTTTGGTGCTTTTCTCAGATCAGAATGAAAATTCTCATAACTATTAGTTCAACCTCCGCAACATTTAGTCATTTGAGCACATCATAGTAGCAATTTCTCCTTCCTCTGAACAAATTGCAAATGCGTTTGGACATGTATCAGTTGCTTTCATACAATTCTCTGCTGTTTTATAACATTGTCATTTGCTTATGTCATGTCAGTCAAAATTAACTATACTTATGGATGCTGAATAGTCGTTCCCAATAAAACTGATAGTCTTCATTTCATTGCTTGAGTCATTACATACAAAATTGTTGAACTAGTTATCAAATTCTGTCGGCAAATTTTATACCTTTTCTTTATCATAGATACTTTCCTCGCTGCATTGCAAGGGATAATATCCGTTGTGATGTAGATGAAAATATGTGGCCAGACAGACTGGAACGTCTGGATGTGCCAGAATGATTTACCTATACAGTATGTGTTCAGTTACAATATGTCCTGTTATATTGTTCACATTAGTGCACAGCTCTACCAAAAGGTTTTTTTTTATGTTTGTTCTAAATAAGTGACTGAAGTGTATTTTTCTTTTGCACAATTCTGTAGAATTGCAAAGAGCATATACAGTAAAAATGTGAAACATACGTATTCAGTGTCTTGTACTCACTTACTCCCCTACTACAGCAATGTGTAACTTTACTGTAGTTTTCAAATGGCTGTACAAGTAGTGTATATTGCTGTCTTGAGCATTTTCAGGTAGTGTCACCGAGTTCTGACCTTTTTCTTGCATTGGAAAACACTGAGAGAATAAACTGTCATAATGAAAACATGACAAAGCCATTTGACTATCTTGTTCATAAACGATGGTGTCAAGACTTCTCATTTTGATGACACTGGCAGTTTCATTGACATGAATACTTGCTTTTGAGGAATAGACTATCCATTTTGAGCAAGTGACGTACTTTTGCAGGTTATCCACTAGGTTTTGCAGTTTGCACTAATTGTTTTGAGAAATGCACTAACTGCTGTGCAAATGTTAATAGTGATGCGAGAAAAGCACCAAAGCGACGGAGAAAAACTGTAATAAGCAACCCCTCAAATGGCCAAATAATGACACGGCTGAGATTTATATTGGCTCTTAAAGATCCCTATAAGCCTGAGCCATGGCAGTGAGGTCGGCGTTTGGCTGCGGCTCCCATGTGGCTGCTGCTGTAATGTCAACTCTGGCAGTAATACAGCTGTAACTGGAGGCAGAGTGTGATGGGAACCCGCTCCTGACAGACATGACCAAACCCAACGCAATTAGCTAGTGACAGCAGGTGCTGCCTAACTCTGTAGTGTTAACACGTCTCAGGTTTCCTTGTAATGGCCACAAAGTGATCCTAACTTTCAATTAACACATCCCCTGCCTCCGCCGCCCCGGCCAGCCACTCATTTCCAACATCCCCGCCATTAGCTGCGTGGGAAGCATTGCTTTGGCACAGGCAAGTTCTGTGCACGCTTCACTGTGAGAGAGGCAACAGTTTTTTACAAACAAAGACACTCACACAAGGCAAACACTACTCAAATACCACTCCACTCTTCCAAGTTTTAAACAAACACCATTCTTCACAGGTTTACGCCAAACGATTTGAAGCAAAAGCCACTGAGGCTTTGAGAAGCTGAAATATCAGTCTCTGTCCAGCACAAAAGGGGAAGTACTGATGATACCACTCCACACATAATAAGGATAAATGGCCCGGACCCCTCGGGGTAAAAGACAAGGAGGAGGCAGCCTCGCCGAGTGCAACAACACACATAATAGTGCAGACACCTTCTCATGCACAGGAAGAGGTTCATCTTCATCACAATAGTGGCCTATCCATCACTTGCCGTGACTCCACAACAAAAGCAAGTGAAAAGCACACAGCTGTCTGGGAAGCATCTCTGTGACATTGAGCCCGGGGGGGGGGGGGGGGATTACACAGCACAAATGACTGCTCAGGTAGGGAGCGGAGATGCAATCGAACAACAATGTCTTGTCTTTAACTTGCTCTCCGCTCGCCATCAGAGCAGAATGAGGAAGTGCTCAGCTCTGTCATTTCAGTCTATTGACCTGTAGTGGTTCACTGGCACGCTGTACCTGAAGAGACAGACGGGTGAAGGGGTTTGGGCCTAACCTGTGCACCAGCACACGCACGCCGCAGTCCGATGAGCGACACAGCTCTATAAAGTGTAATTTACCCTGTCAGCCAGCAGATACACCATCCATATGGATGGACACGCATCCTCTCTAGGTCACACATGCTCTGCCTACAGACGCAATAGCAAATGACATGTGGGACGCAAGTTCACTTTCTGTGATGCATATATTTTGTCTCTCTGCAGCGACATTTTTATACAGTTAAATGGATTAAATTAGGAAATTATGATAGTTATGATTGACTTATCCTGGGATGGATCTGTGTTAAACTTGTATTACATATTGTATAGACATGTATGATAATTCACCTTGCTCATATTAGAAAAAGCATTGTATCTTACTTACAGTTGGACTGATACACATTTGCCATACACAACAATGGATGCATGGTGCAAAACGCAGCCTGTTCTCAAAGGTGCAGTACCCAGCCGCACTTGTCATGCTGGCTCTATCCCAGCTTTGACCTTGTTTGAGGGGCAATGAGAGTCGTTGGGAGCTTCCTTAACTTCCCAGGGACTCAGTAAAAATGACAGGTCCCTGCAGAGTCTGAATAAACATGTGCTCTAGTGAAAGTTGTGTGTAATTTGCTCTTTGCCATCTTAACTGTAGTTATTACTATTTTAAATGGATACATCTGTCTATGTGAAGTCTTTCATTACCTCCACTCATTACCAGCACATCACAGTGCTCCCCAAGGACTCGCCTTTTACGTGCTCATCCGCTGAAATCCACTTTAATGTTCTGACTGTGACGCTTGTCTCAAAACAAATTTGTCTGAAGCAATTAAAAACTATCACCTCACAAACAGCCCATCTTAAATGGTTGGTTTTACATTAGCTTTGCTTCTACTGTCTGGAAAACGTGCGTGTTTGACCTCACTTAAAACGGCATATCTGACATGAATAGATTAAAAGTAATGGCATACTTTTGATTTCGTATTTAAAATGTATAAAGCTAAAACCATGTTTTGATCAGAATATTTACATTATTTATTTATCCTCCTTGTCAATTGCAGTCATTATATTGGTGCAGAGAGTTACAACTGAAGAATGGAGCAAACATATGTTACAATATGAAGCAGACTTTTGATGAGTACATTCAATTTCCCCAAATTGCGATTGATATGGTATTTAAGAAAAAGGAAAAAAGGTGGCAACAGAGAGATACAATGTGTAGACAGCAAGAACTGTGATTGATTTGCCCTGGTGACATCTTTTCCCCTTCACTGATGTAGGTGGACATTGTTGGAAGTAAAGATGACTTTAAGGCATTAACCCAGCCAAAGTGTTAGAACTCTAATGTAGGTTGGGTACAAAAAACTGTTATGATGTTGGTAAGCCTTTCACTCTTCACCTTTTATTTTGTGCTCATGGAAGTGATTAAGGCTCGCTTGAATGAAACCTTTTGTTAATAAATGTATCATTTGGGAATTGTTCATGGTGTATGTAGTTTTTTCACATTTCAGTATGTTTTTCTGTTCAAAGGATTTGGGAACCCAGACTTGTGAGAACAAAGTCAATGAAATATGGATGGACCACATTGAATAGGTGACGTTCACGGTCACTGGTCTTCAAGTTCCATTTTTGTGGAGATATACGTACTCTTTGTCATCACAGCTGAAAGTCTTCTTACCTGAATGCTACACCCCACCATGACATCAGACATCAGAGACACTGCCATGCTCAATAAAATCCAGGCCAACATAATACCAGTTGAAACTTAAAGTAGCGAGAAAGGTCTTGACTTGTGCAAGTGGACAGAAATATGAGACTCTTAGGAATGTAAGCGTTTTAGAAGTCAAGAAAAAATTGCAGCTGTTGCTGATGAAATCAGTTTGTTCCAGGCCTCATTTAAAGGTCGGAGTGGACCGAAATGACAATTGCATAGCTTAGGCCTGTGATTCAACATATGCCTGCACTTAAAATAATTACATTTTGAAGGCGGCTTTTAGTTCATATTTACTTTTGAGAGCTTTACTTGAGTACAGTCCAAAGTACCAAATGTTTGTGTTTAAAACTATGAGAGCATGTTGGAAATTATGTGGGACACAGGATGGAAGTTCAGATGCTAGCAATTCACTCCGTGTGCCTTCATCCCTACCTTGCCCTTGATTTTTGGGTGAATTGCGGACTTCCTTTTGAAAATATTTTCCTAGTATGTTTAATATTGTTTGTGCAGCTTTAACACTCAACTACACATACCTGCTGGCAAAAGGGTTTCCTGTCTCCTCTAATCCAGTGTCTCACGGAAGTCATTGGCTTTGACAGTACTTTCATCCAAAATGTTGGACTGATGCGTGCCCCGTTCAGAGGGTAAATTGGGGTTGGTGTGGTTTATGGATGGATATAGTATGTGCACAGTAGCCACTCACCTAATGGGATGTTTGCAGAATTATTCATAGTAAAATTCCATTCATAATTTTCCTAATTTGGTTCAGAATAAAATCACATAAGGCCATTCATCTAAGAACGGATGTCTAACTGGAATATTTAAAGGTCACATATTATGCTAAATGCACTTTTTAAATGTGTTCTAACATATCCATGGGTCCACGGTGTGCCTAGAGACTGCCAAAATATTTGAAAAAAAAACAATCTCTCCTTTTCTCACTCTCCCCCTTTCTGAAACCCCCACCCCTCCCCCCAATATACTCCAGTCAGAATTCTCTCCGACTATTACGTAATAGCAGCCACATCCCCATATTTTCTTTATGTGTCCATGCTTCCCCTCTCAGAAACGTCAACCGTGCACTAGTCTATGATAACCCCACCCCCCCCCCCCCCCCCATTTCTTATTGGTCCACGGCCCCGAGATCCGATGGAAAATTTTCCGAGCGACAGCCATGTTGTTTTCCCCGCTAAGCGACAAGATGCCCTTAGTACAGCCTGAATGTTACATACGCCAACACAGAATGCTTTTGCTCATACTCCACTAATTTATCTTAACCACAGCAGTGTAATAATGCCTCGTTTTTAATAACACAACGGATAGGAAGCTACCTGTGCTTTTTTTTAAACGGTGAAACTAAAATAATAGTTTTTATTGGTAGTTTTGCCTGACTGGTGTATAGCTATTAGCTTTGGGACAAGCAACCAGGTTTTGCTCATAACACGCTGTTTATATTCCCCACAGCAGTCTGAAAATGACTCGTTTTTAACATGACAAAGGATGGGAAGATATTCCTGTAGAAATCACACTTTGAAGCTACTGTTTTCACTGGTTTAAATTCACTGGTCTTATTTTTAGCGTTAGCGCCCATGTAGCTTCGGTTGTAGCACCAAGTTTTGCTCCTAATACACTAACTTAGCTTTCCCCTTGCAGTCTAATAATGCCTCGTTTTTAATAACACAACGGATAATAGTTTTTATTGGTAGTGTTGCCTGACTGGTGTATAGCTATTAGCTTTGGGACAAGCAACCAGCTATGGCTTAGCTCCGGGTAAACACTGCGGTTCGCAGTAACGCAGTGTCTCTAGTATTGCGAGAGCACGGCAGAGACGGTGGGAGAGCCCCATGGACATATAAAGAAAGCCCGGCAGAGAGGTGGGAGGGGCCAGCCAGATTGCACAAATATAGGTCATCCTGAGACCAGAGGACAATCAGGGTATAGAGGCTTGCTACAATAAATGATCTGAACGGGTTTTTCAGCAAACATCTAAACAAATAAGTATTAGGAACTACTTAGACCATATAAAATTGACAGCAAAGTGCATAATATGTGAGCTTTAATATATTTTAATGTCAAGTTCTCAATCCAACCTCGGTTGCGGGCCTGAAACTCTTGAAATAATGAACTGATGTTATCACTGAATTTCACATTTAACTAACACTACTCATTACGGACAAAAGTATAATCACATTACCATACAATTATACTTAGAACTGACAAACACTGGTAGAGGATATGGGCAATTATTTAATGGTTCGGCTTACATTTAAGTTAAGTAAATTTGACATGTATTACTTACCACAGCACCGATTGTTAATGGGTTTTACCTTAAGTTTCTTATTAGCTCTTTCCCTGCAATTTTAAGGCTACATTTTTATAAGAAACACATATTTATGCAGAACGGGTGGGTGTTGAAATATGAAATATAGACCAAAAACCACATGGTGTCAGGCAATTGCACCTCATTGGAAAAAGCCTGATGAAATAAATGCTGGCTTCTGACTCCTACAATTTCACAGCACTCCTATTTTTCACCCCCTAGTGCCTTTTCCCAGATTGAGATATTTGCAAACTGTCATCTCCCATAAATAGCTGTCTGGTCTGATGCTGCCCGTGCCCCTATAACTCTTATTCTGAGAAGCTTTGGTGCACATTTCTTTCCAAATTCTTGCCGGTTTGTCTATTAAAACTCAGAACTGCTGCAGAAAAAGACAATGACAATAGCTGAGGAGGTATAGAGAAAAAAATTCAAACGACACACAAGCGCTCGCATGTACATACCCTTAAATCACTTCACGTCTATAGTGCTGTCACTCACTTCCCATGACTCCTTATCTGGCATGCAGCAATCTTTGAACTCTATTAGTGGAAGCAAATCCCTCTCCCTCTCTTTGGGATAAAATGGGCTTTGGCATGGTTCCATGCTGAGATTAAAAGTTGTCATGTCTTGTGCCGTGCACAGTGGTAAAGTACGTTTTCATGGCTCTTTTGCATGTTATCTGGCAGCTCATTATTTCATGCACATTTCCAGTAGTATCAGATATATGAGATAAGAATTAACTAATTTTATTTCTGGATAACCAGGTCATAAAAACGTATGATGAAGATGATACAATTTTAGGAAGACTTTTTTCAGTCAGTTCTGGCTTCAACTATTTAAATGACAAATGGAAATATTTCAATAAGGTCAATGCATGGACTTTATCACTCTATGAAAGAAACATACACCACGTAAGTGTGATTTCTAATCATATGCCTGAACAAATGCAGTGTTATGGTACTGTTTATCCTGTGATAGTAACACCTCAGTTTATTGGCAACTGTTCTGGAACTATACAGTAAGAGCCCACATGGAACTAATGAGTAGACGTGGCTAAGGGAAAAGTACAGCCAATAACAAATGGACTCAATTTGCCAAAGGAATCCATAGGCACAAACCGTGTGAGGCTAATTGAACATTACAAAAGGCTGGAAAAGTGTGAACACTAAAACGCATTTATTTGTGCATACACTTTTCTGAGTACCTCATTAGTAATGGCACCATTGAAGGCGAGCAGAAATACAATACTGTATCAAATGTGGCAGAGGAAGTTAAAAACAAGGTTAATGAGAGGTTTAACAAAGCACCATAGAGCCATGAAAAATAAACTGTAAAAAGCTGCTTTTTGCACCATTAAAATTGATGTTTCTTTCCTGCTTTTCCTGCCAGTATCTCACTGTTACAACAGGAAATGCAGACAGGCTGTTAGGCAGCAACATGGGCCTTTATGAGCTTAGTTATTACCACTGCTGGCCCACTTTTAATAGCCATATGATCCACCCAGCACACAATGGGCTGTGCCTGATAATATCATAACCAAGTATTTACCATGGAGCCGTTTAAGATTTCCCAGATAAAGCTGAAACACTAGAGCCGCAAATTTGTTAATATCATTAAAAGATGTTACCAGTAACTGAAGCTGCGAGAATATGATCCCTCAAGGACTCAGTCTGTGGAAATAATTTATAATGTAACAGCTATAAAACATGTACAAGTTATCAGGTTCAAGACCTGTCCCAGTATCTGGGGGCTCCTGTTACACATGGCACTGCCTTTTATACAAGTGGTAAAACAATTAAGGGAAATGGATTTTCCACTGTCTGCATGTCAAAAATTGGTCTTTCATAAACGCTCCAATCAGAGTAAGTAGAGGTAGTCATAGTCAAGTCATACAAATCTAGTTCAACATTCAATGTAAGCATATTGCATTTTAAAATAGGGTGTGTGACTCTGGGACATCCATGAAAACATGGGTCCTGTACACGGTGTCCTTTCAAATAGCACATTAGGATAAGGATACTTGGACCAAAGCACTTTGCAACAAGCCTATCCAACATAAGCTAACAGAGAGCTTGTGTCAGTACTAATACACTAAACCCTGCCATAAATGAACTGCATATATACACCATTATCGTATGCATACAACCTATCTGCTCTGTCTAAGGTGACAGTTGTGTACAGCGAATTAGCAAATGGGGCATAATGGCCCGACAGAAGAACGAAGAAATGGACGGTCATTGAAGCTGCCATAGTGTTTAGTATCTCCTTTATTGTATTCACAGTGGTAATGTGATATGTCACACTGTTGCTAATACACTTCTGTACGCTGTCATCTGGCTGTAATGCTTATCAGGCCTGTGTTGATGATTTACCCTCTTGTCAGGGCCAATTATGCTCGGATGTGTCATGGTGGCGGGCTGCACGACTGCCATTACTGGTGCAGGGGGATGACGTGAGGCAGTCACAAACTGCCTGGCCTCTCCACCCAACCCCCGGTTAGCAGGTGCTGCACTCAATCTTCCCCACCGTAGGTCAATGTAGGGCAAGCACCCAATTTCAGGTTAAAGTTAGCATGGATGGTCGGATGAGTAGAAATTGTACCTATTCTTCACGTGATTGGTGAGATTTGTGGCAATATAAAAGATCAGTGTTGTCATCTATTTGCTGTCCTTGGTCCATGTGGCCTCGCCTCCAAAGTAAAGATAGCAAAGAATGATAAACAGATGTGAAAAAAGCACAGTTGTTTTTTTTATGAATCTAAGCTGTTGCAAAAGCAAAACAAACTCAGTTAAGCTTAAAATTGATTTATATACATGCTCACTCTCATTTGGAAAAGCTCATCCATATCCATGTCCTTCAAAAGCGTAGCAATAATAACTTGGATGAAACCATGTTTGACAAGACTGAAATGTTCTCTTTTATTTCACGTTGATTAAAGTTACACCGCTATGCAACCTTTACCCTTAGCTTTGATAAGCGAGTACTTTTAAAATATCCAAACACATCCAGTGTAATGCATGCATTTAAAAAGTATTGCACTTTATTAGAATTCTATTGCAAAGTGATATTCACCAGCTCTAATACTTCTTGCCATCAGGGCGAGGACATAGGACATGAGCTGTCAAAACTATGTTGGAACTTTGGAGGTGTTGAATTGCCTTTAGACTGTGATAGTCAAATCCTGGACTAGCACTTTGTAGTGTTTCCCTTTAAGCTTTGTTTGGTTCAGAAACAAGACAGTTTCCCAAAATAAAACTCCTCTCAGTGACCTTCCCTTTCCACCGAGTAGTGCAGATCCCCATCCTCTCTGCCAACACGGACTCATTACTCCCTGTTTTAAAGAGAGCTTTCTGGTCCTGGAGGCCTCATTACAGCTGGAAAAGACACCCATGGGACACACAACGTAAACAGTGAAGACCCCCCCTTGAGTAATAAGCCTGCAAACTTCTACACAAGACTCCGTGAAGAACTTGCAAACTGTAAAGTGAGCCCCCACCCCCCGCTGTTCCATAGGAAAGGTGTCTTTGAGGTGTGCAGACTGTATGGCTCAGTAGTCAGGAGAAGTTTCACATGCTCACAAACTGATTAGCGCTGCACAACGGTTCAAGACAGCAAACGCGGATACTTTGACACAACTGATGCCTTCACTGTCAAACACTGCTAAGAACATCCTTTGAAGATTTCCTCTTAGCCAAATGTCACCACTAATATGCTGTTTCTGTCCCATCCAATTGTCAGAATAAATTACGAATTCACTCATTAAATTAGCTTCATTAGTAAAATAATCTCCCTGGTGAAAACAAAGACTGATGTCTTTGATAACAAATAACTATACGTGAAATAGGCACCGTGTCTCTGCGTCTGAAACTACAACAATTGTTGCAACAAGACATTTTAGAACGAGTTATATTTAGTTGGTGTCTATTGAGTGACCTTGTGGGCAGGACTGAAAACACAGCTGCTCGATTCTTCGGACAAAAATGTTATCTGAACTAATAAACTTTGGACAGCAGTTTACTTTAAGGGGAACATTAAGGGACCAAAAAACTCACAATTGAATTTTCCCACAAAGTCTTACAGACGTTTTTGTTTCAATATTGCAGCAAGCTGTGATTCCCACGTGAAAGGCATCAGCGAGCTGCCTCCTCCTGTCACTCACTGCAAAGGACAGAGCCTGGTAAGCCAATGTCATGACCCCAAGCTCCAGGCAAGTGTATCCACCCACAACCAACTCCATAGTGTCAGTTACACAGTCTGGACTTGATCACCATACTCTACAACTTTGGGCCACTGAACAAAATAAACATAAAAAAATGGTCTTGCAGTGTGAGGAAGGAAGTCGACAATTCTTTCAAGGTTTCATGCATATAACTTTTTACAGCTTTTTATTCCAAAAAAGGGTAAAAGCTGAAGAAAGAAATGCATGCTCAGAGACATCATGGCAGTTGTATTATGTTTTACAGCTGGCACTGTTTCAATGTGTGCCCTAATGAAAATAAAGATTTCAAAAACAAAAACAAACCAAAAAAAAGTATGGGACTATGAACCCTGTTAAAAGCCGTTAACTCGGTGATAGTAGTTCTCAGGATCTTATCAGTTTTGGATGACTTCGGTGTCTGCAGAGGTCAGCATTCCCAGCAGTTAACACAGTGGCAGATGGCATCTCCATAAGATTTAGTAACACATGTCAACTGAGGCTCCCTTAAGGGAGTTACCGGCCCATTTATAGCATCAACTTCAATCTCATCTGTAACAACAGCGAGGTGACTACAGCTCGCGCTCCCAATGCAAATGCAACGTTCCCCCCTTAACTCTAAAGCTAACTGTTATTTTTATACTTCTCATATTTCACAGTCTTCGTTTCGAGTTTAATCTTTTGTACCGTATGAATAGAAATATACGGTACATTGCTCATTATATTATATACAAGCATAGCACCAATGTTGATATGTGTTACAGGAACACAGGATGTCTTGTTCTGTTTCCCCACCATATGTGCTTTGGCTTCTGTCCTTTAGATAAAAGGACAGGTAAGTAGAAGGACATTACTGAGAGTATTTGGGATGCGAGGGGAATGTTCTTCTTTAGGCTAAAGGTAATAATAGGTTAAAGGTAATATCACACTCATAATCTAATATTAGAGGCGCAGCATGTCTATTTCAAAGACAATAGTACAGCTTTGTCTTACTCCCAGAATGCACTGTGAGGTCAGCTGCGCAGATAAATCTGGGATGTACTTGTCTCCCTAGAAACCAAGGTTGTAGTGTTTACTGAGTTTAGCTCAGACTTCCAATTCCAATTGATATGCCTGGCTGACTACCTTAAAGATTGCAGAGAGTGTGTGCTGAGAACAGATGTCATTTAAGTTACCATAGTGTTTATGACTTAGTATCTAATAGAATGTTCTCCATATATTTACCTTATTTGGATAAGCCACAAACTTTGATTACTGATGCACACTGGTCTGCAGAAGATAATCCTAATTCCAATAAATGAATACAGAAGGTAATTCATATTTCGGTTTAATATTGTTATTTTGTTATTATTAATATTATATATTTAACAAAACTCAAAGTAAAATGGCTACAAAGCACACCAAAATGTATTAATTGTTTCCATGACTACAGTGCAAATGTGATTTGTCTTCGCTGGCCAATAATTGGTTGTTTTTATGACATTGAGATGTATTGACTTTATCGCGAGTGACTCTGCACATGAGCCAAATCCACATACTTCACAGCTAGTGTTGAGTCATAGGGGACTGTTTATTGACAGGCCTTTAAATGCTCAGGTCGTTTTAATTGATCAGCCCCGGAGCTTACAGGGCTGCTAGTCAGAGGGTGCAGGGGATCTGTAGGGCAGGGGAATTTAAGAGCCATTAGGCACAAGTGAGTGCACAATCGTTGATGTGAACAGATTATTGTGGATGGTCAAGCCTTAAAGAACACTGATCGCAGTGATTATCTTTTCAGCGGGAGCACTCAAAGTGCAGTGACACTGGCAAAACATTTAAGAGATGTCCAGGATGAAGTGTAACTGGAGAGGGCTCCTCTCACCAACACGGATCAATGTGCCACGGCCTACAAGGGTAAGTGGCTTGCTGTTGACAGGAGGTCATCTTCATTTTCCTAAATGTATTAACCCTTGGGGTTGGGATGCCTACTGTAGGCCAACAGCATAACAACATGTGTCTAAGCAGAGTAAAAACACCTGTGTTTTTATTTATGCTCCCAGGCAAGTTCAGAGTGTTAAAATAGTTTATCTCCTGTAACAGAAGGTCCACCAGTTCAATCCCTGCAGTTTATACATGTCCTTTCCGCCATCATCCTTCTGATATGTTGGGCCTTTTATTAAGATGCCCACAACCTATCTACATTCTCATTGCAGGACAGTCTAGATAACAATCTTACCTAAAAGCAAAATATAAATGATATGAATACATTTCTGTTGTTGGCTGCCCTTGAAGTAAGATTTCCTTTTTTTTTCTTTTACATTTTTCATTATGGCAGAGGAATTCAGCACGGTCAAACACACACTAGCTTAAATCTAAAATACAATTTGTGGATGCCTGTAACGCATTTCTTTTAGTGCACTTCTCATTTTAAGTCCAGATGCTGTGATGGAAGACACTGTGAGTTATTTCTGTAATAAAAAAGAGCTTTTTGTTTGCTGTGCTGTCAGACTTATTTTGTTTATCGATACCCATAGCAAATCCTGTTTGAGTGACAGAACATTGCAAAATGCCAAAGTTAGAGAGCGCTTTTAAGTGGAGGGAAATTGAGTATGCAAGACTGACACTGACTGATTTAGCAAATGTCAAGCAGTTATCTTGAGCAACAAGAGCCACAATCATAATCGGAGAGGCTCACTTTCAAGTAGCTGTTGAAGAGAAGATATATATATATATATATATATATATATATATATATATATATATATATATATATATATATCATCTTTATATATATAAAGATGTTTCATCTACTTCCCTGCTCTGCTCACGTCCATAAATCTGAAGATTTCTGTACTTCTGTTTTCATAATGATAGATATAACCTTGATATTCCAGATTTCTTGAATCACATGACTGGGAAGAAAAAAAATGTATCTGCACAAAGTTTGGATGCCACTGAGAGAAATGTGCACAACACCATTCTTCAAGTACAGGAGCTGTCACAGAGTTGTCAGAGTACAGTGATGCTGACAATTGATTCATGTGCAAATGTCTCGGCTCCCTGGATGGCAGTCGGAGTATATAAAACTCACTTTTCCCTCTGTGAGAATGACAGGATGCAGTGAGTCAAGACAACAAAGCTGTCACAAACAGCTGTCTGCACTGACAATTATCAGATTTATTTATTGACAACGATCGGGCAGAACCACTTCATGAAAAACATTGTCTGAAGACAGGGACATCCTCTCCTGTGAGACAGGACGGACAACTATGATAATACACTGCACACTTACACTGATAGGATGCTGTCAATCACCTCCTCTTTGATGGGCTGTACACTGATGGCTGAGAAATTATTTGAGGCACTCGTTCATTACCTTTCACCATCCTCTAAGAGGAGAGCGCTCCCAGTCAAGTCAATGTGAAGTACCAGCTATTGAACTGGGTCACAGAAGAATTATGTTCAACTAAGTGAATTCAGTGAAAAATGGCCTCTGTAACGAAGATCTACTGTATTCAGCATATAATGATCAAAAGGCTAACACCATTACAGACCCGGACTCGCCTCGTGTCATATCTGCTCTCTGAGGACAGCTATACGTGCATCTCAAGGAACACAGAGTGTAGGCCACCACCCTCGGGTGGCTTATGTACTTCTGGTCACAAATGCAGTGCCCTGCGGTTAATTTAATGATCTCTCTTTCCAAACCCCTCTGAAAGGTGAGTGTAATAATACTCGTAACCCCACTTGTTTGGCAAAGAACAGGATATGCATGTGACTTGGCTGTGGGGGACGTGTTTTAATCCTTGTGGCCCCGATAGCACTCATCTCTTTCCAGAGGCAATGGCCCTTCATGTCTCATCATTTCTTTGCTGTGCCCCATTGCTACCCATTACATAAAGAGGCTGCACTGTTTGTTCACCGCTGTAAGTGTCAGACCTATCCGAGGAAGTTCATTTGTATTAGTGGATGCACACAGCATGCCCTGGCACTCACTCCTTATGGGAAGGATGTATAATAAGGGGCCACCAGCTGATTTGGGTAACAAGGTTTTCCAAAGAGCAAATATTTGGCTTAAGGAAGCTTCCAAGTGGTCCTGAATAAAGAACTATGTAATGAATAGTATGGAATTGGATCTTAGTGGTAAATCCTACTTGACCAGATAATGTCAAACATTGTAATATGTATTTTTTGAAACCCAGAATAAAGAAAGAACATGTAACTACTGAATCCAAACACCTTCAAAGCATTGCACCCTGTTTTACTTCATATAGTCATGTATAATACCTGAATATTATTACGAGTTTAATAATGATTTGGCTGATCATGATAATTTCCTCTCATTTGCCATCTATTCGTTGGAAATGAAGGACAAATACTTTCTTAAATTAGAGGTCAAATCATTCAAATTATTATCATCATATTCCGTCGCAGACTAAATACTGGTCAAACAATGGGGAACAAAGACAGATATGTGGGATTCAATTTCATTATTCAAATCCATAAAAACTATAGTTGGCATAGCTGCCATTCCCCTAAAAACACTCGTCTGTCACAAGGGATAGAATACTGGGAACAACCGCACATGGTAAAAATACAAAACTACGTTGGATTAAAATGTCTTCAGCAGGAATCAAGGCATTGATTGGAGTGGCACATGACTTAACAGAGCTGACATCAAAAAACTTTGGAATGTTTTGCTGTATCTCATGCACATCTGAGACAAGTGAGGTCTTAATGGCCTCTCTTTTTAAGCCCACATACTGTATCAGCAAGAAGTATGCTTGTGGTCTGTCTATTGGCTATTTTGAGTCTGAATGATCTCGTAGGCAAGTAAGGCTATTTTACAGTGTTAAAGTCTAACTGACATTTTTTAACGCATATTCCTAGATCACAAGCAGCTGATCCATCCTTACTGTCAGCCACAAAAATCCTTTCCAGACGACTGTTTTGAGTCTTTCTGTTTCAACATTCATAGTCCAAAGGAAAAAGATGTTTTCTTCAACTTGAACATTTCCATCTCAGACATGCATGTTGTCAAGGCCAAATTTGTACTTTATTTTTTATTTATTTTTTAACTATGAGTTTGAAAGCAAATAAAATCCACCTTTTTGTTTTTGATTATTCAAATCACCTGATTCACTGCAGAGCGACCCATTTGTTATCGGAAAAACGTTTTGAAGATTTGATTATTGGCAATTGCAGAGTTTTAATTTACTTTTGAATATCTTATTAAGAATGCTCTTCTCCAATGTGACATTTTGTCTTGAAGAAAAACACAGGTCTTACTAATTACATTAAAACTTGTTCTATTTAAGTCTCCCAATAAGCCATAGAAAAGTGTTTTTCTTTTCTTTTTGATATCCTTACATGATGGTTTCCAGTCATCTCTAAAGGTTTTGCATTTGAAGGTGACTTAGTCAGGATAAAGGATAAATTGCCAAGTCCGAGGCTAAGATTTCCGCCATGAGTGATAGTTTTCACTAATTTGTGGACAAAAAATACTACCAAAGTGAACACTACCAGACCCTCTAGAAAATACAGTTTCTTTATCGTCTTCCTTTTTTTACTCCAAACTATGGTTTTACCTATAGGCTACTTTGAATATGAAACAGCATGTTAGTCCATACTCCACTTCAGAAAGTTTGAAGTGGCCAAGAAAGGACTTGGTACATTTAATAAATTGCACCTCAGTGACTTTCGTCAACAGCTTTATGGATTGGTAAACAAATCATTCTCAAATTATGCCGGGATGGCTCATTTTCTTATTGAGTCCCAGGTGCCGCTATTTTAATCATTACCTAATTGTCTGGCCGCTCAATCGACAGCATAGAGGCCTCCCACTCTGATTCTGCTGACTCTGGCAGGGCCTCCAAGATCTGGGTTAACCTTTCGATGTCCATTGACGCTCCACAGGCTGATGATGATTGATCGAGGTGGCCCTTGCTGTTAGATAATACCTAATCAGCGTTCAGAGTAATTTGTGTAAATGAGACCTCATTATTGATGGTAGGCAACTTTAGGAGCTTTCATGCACACTGCATCTAAACAGGGATTGGATCAGCAATAAAACTTTGCTCTGTGCCTCTTGCATCTCCTGCTTGAGATTGAGGGCAAGCCAGGCTGCTTGAACTGTTGAATGGCACATAAGTGGGAGACAATGGGGTTGACAGAGAGCACAATGAGAAGGAAAATAAACTGCGTACTACACCATGGACCTTTTACAAAGGCACAAGTTGAAAGGGATGACTATTCTCACTATTTAATTTCGCCAACCAGGCGAGACAATAATAGCAAATCCTCATTAGGCAAATAATGCTCTGCCATGTTGCCTGGAGTTTTCTCTCCAATTTGCATATTCCTCGTAATGCGACTTAGATTTGTTCCTTCTTATCTTAATTGAGCTATCTGTGATGAACCAGGGGAAAATTATTTTCCATTTCCATAAGACGACTTACTCTCAGAAACCATTCTGTCAGCACCCTGGTAAAGTAAATCCAAGCAGGGTATTAAAATGATAATAGAGCGTGAGGGTGCTTGACAAGCCGTCCATGGTGGAGATTATGAAAAGTAACTATTATGTTCAGCTCTTTACAAATTTTAACTCGGGTGGAAGTGATTGCTGAAAGACAGAAAATAGTCAGCTTTTGGACAGAAGTATAATGGGACAGCCCACATATGTATAATAAACCTGCATAGGATATACAGTCTTATAACGTACCCAAATATTAACTTTTGATATACTGTACACATCAGTCCCATCATCTGGTTGATGTAGCTCTAATTATATCATTTGGTGCTGGTCATGGCAGTATTTCAAAATCAAAGTGAGCGCTTCAGGTGCTACTTCTTCTGAGATGTTGATGTTGGAGGATGGATGGTTGCCCCAAGGACATGGCCCAGTCGTGGCCCCTATAAGAAGGAGCTCTGCCCTGCCAGTCACAAAGCACAAGGCCCGGGCTCTGACATGACGACACCAGGCCTTGATGATGATTGATCATGTTGTTTTCTTCATTGCTTTAAACCCAATCAGTGCTTGCTGTAATTTGAGTAATGATGGCTCATTATTGGCAATTGCAGAGTTTAAGGGCTTCTTTATTTTACCCCACCAGTGAACCCTTTGGGACAGCATTAAAGGATCAATGATTTTCCTCTTTTTTTGCATACACATTGCCGGCTTGGAAAATCCTATTCAACTGTGAAGTTCACACAAATGGATACACACTTAGGATGGCTTTGTCATTTCCTAAACACTGGTGTCATTTTGAAACTCCTGTTTATCATAAAAATAAAACATAATTTACTGCAGTTGATTGAGAGACCAAAGATCAATCATGCTGACTATTATAATCTTCTTTTTTATTTCATCAATATATTATAAATGAGATTTAAACTGTGCAAACATACCAGTAGATAAAGATGCATATTTTTAATCTAATTTCAATATAATTAAGTTGAATGGACACTAACTAAATATGAAAATACAAAATTTGAAGTGGTGTGGGGCACTTCATTTCAGAGCCCTTAATGAGCAACTCAATGTGCATACAATACTTAAATTAGACTGATTACTGCAGCAGATGTACTTACCCTTTTTTAAATTTTTATAATTCAATTAATTATGGACTTGTGTATGATCATATAAAAAAAAGCTGAAATCTAATTCCATCAGTTTCTTCAAACCTTCTTTCAGTGAGGATCTTAGATCACCAAAAGCAGCAATGTTATGCTAAATATTGTCAATATAAATAGATAGATAGATAGATAGATAGATAGATAGATAGATAGATAGATAGATAGATAGATAGATAGATAGATAGATAGATAGATAGATAGATAGATAGATAGATAGATAGATAGATAGATAGATAGATAGATAGATAGATAGATAGATAGATAGATAGATAGTACAAGTACATAGCCAAATGAAATCGAAAAACAATGTAGTTTCTTGTTATTGTTATTTTTTGGGTTGTTTGTGTATTGGCATTGATGTATACATGTAGGTTTCTTAACATCAATCTTCCAAGGGACTCAAGAGGGAAATAAGCATCTGGCTACAATCCTGCATATTTACATGTATGCATTTATATGTTCATGCCTTGTCCCTGAAATAAAGACATTTAAATTGGAATTGAGAATCTATAACAGACTCAAGACAAGGCTTCAGCTGATCAAAGTTTGGGGATTATAAATGTATTTATGAAATCAAGCTGAACAAATATAATATATTTGTATGACCAGGCAGATTGTATGTTGCATTTCCATAAAATATGTATAATGTATAATAATATATAATAGGGCCTATATTATATTATATATCATAATAATAAAATGACTACACATTGAACATCAATACACACGTTTCTGATCAAAGACCATAGTCACATTCATGTTGTAAATGCGTTTGTTCTGGTGCATGTTACATATATTTGTGTCTGACTGTGGCCGTGAAAACATAATCTGTTCACAGAGCTTCATGTGTGTTAAGCTCCAGCTGGATGCTTATGAGCTTTGACACGCATTTTGCGTCGCTGATAATCAGCTATTGATCCCAACCATACAGACGTGGCTGTGAAAGACAAATAATCAAATAGCGCAGTTATTGAAAGGGATACGCAAAATAGGAAATATGACAGCTTAATTAAAACAAGTGTGCTGATTACAAAGTGAAATGGCATTGAGCTGTGATGGAGACAGACATCCCAATATCAGCCTAGTTGATATCTGCAGAAAAAACACAAAAGATACATTACTGTTTCTAAAGCTGAAGGCTGCAGTCAAAGACTGTCTGCAGTAGCAGCCAAGTATAAAGGTATGTCTGAATTAAACTGTTTCTGAGCTAGATTGGGATCATATATTCTTATATGAGGGAACCAGCGCATTCTGACCTTTGTAATAAATACTGTGCAGGTGTTTAACAAAACAATCACAGCAAAGAGCATTTCCAATTTCACTCGATGCCAACAATCAATCAAAGGTCCAAAAGATGGGACATAGCAATAAAGGCACCTGCAAAACCATTAATGAGCCTCTCTTGTGCTGGGAGACACAGATGCTGAGAGAGACGCAAGCAAGGGAATTGTAAAGAAAGGTCATGCCACAACTTTACACAGTCTGATCAGAATCAATACAAAATTTGGAGATATAGAATATCAGCAGTCCTTCAGGAATCAGTGGCAGAAAGGGTGATTAATCATGCTAACACTTTATTATTACTCCTATGACTCTTAAGGTCACAGCATCTGTGCACGGGACACTATTCCCCAGTTGTTCGCGCTTCAAAAAAAGCAAATATTGAAATAAAGCGCAGTGTATAATAAAATCTTTTCATATGTTGTATCTTTAAAGTGTTTTGCACTTCACTTTGATGCCACCATAATGGCCCCTACTATCGCACAGTGTTATGAAATGTGCTGCATAATGCTGTGAGACACATGAAAGAATTTGCAGCAGTGAAGTCTATAACAATTCTTGTTTGTAGCTTTGACAATGTTGATCCTGTGAGGCACTAATGCCCCGAATTAGAGCAGATGAATGGGCCACTCTCCTGGTCATGACAGGGTTTCACTAGCCATCCAGTCTTTCCCTTTTCATCTTGTTCCCTTTGGTGAATCCCCGGTCCAAATGTTGTCCCCTTTCTTCTGGTCTCAATTTCTGTTCATCAAAAGAAAGGTGAACATATGTCCAAATCCTGTGGCCTCCGCTACAACATACTGTGTGTCATTAGAGCTGAAATGGGTGGGTTCTGCTGAAACAACACACACATAAGCACACACGCACACACACACACATGCACGCATGCATGCACACACACACACACACACACACACACACACACACACACACACACACACACACACACACAAACACACACGCACACACGCACACACGCACGCATGCACACACACAAACACATGAAGGCACGCACGAAGGCGCGCACGCACACACTCAAAACGTAATAAAATGGCGGATAAACACAGTTAATGTACAGCACCTATAGAGATACAGGCATCTTCACATTCACATGCACAAAAAAGTACACACCCAGTGGACACAGATGAACATATGCACGCATGCACACACACACACACACACACACACACACACACACACACACACACACACACACACACACACACACACACACACACAAATTCACAGAGGTATTTGATGTTCTCCCTGTTTGAAGCCAAATTCTTGTTATCACTGCTAGCTATATACCTTGCTCCATTTCCAAGGTTTTTGAGGAGCGTCCAGGGCTTTCATCTGAGAGCCATCGTCTACATACAGAAGCCAACAGTCTCAGAAGCAGTGACATACTGACTGATGGTTAACATTCCAAAACCCAAGCGTTAGAAACAACCAAAATACCAGGTGAGTGGAAGCCACACAGAGGCACTCAGATGCAGACAAAAGCCACAAGCATATAACCCACTCCCTCTTGCTGAAATATAAAGAACTATGCAAATCCCACCAGCCCTGTCTTCAATCGTATGCTATATTGAACTTTTAGATGTCATTTATCATCACTCTATTTTGTCGTTCTTGCCCCTTGCAGCACACCTCAACCAAAAGCGCCCCTCTCCTCCCTCAGCTAACACCCACTCCTTGAATCTCTGTGGAGAACCACTTACAGACAGAGTAGGGTAGACATTAGCCATTACAGCCTAGTTCTAGCCACTTCCTGTCTCACAGAAGCAGAAGCCTGTGTATTTGGAGCAGCAGGGACTTGAAGAGGGCGACGGTTTCCACTTGTATAAAACATCTGGGCTGTAGGAGTGGGCTTCACGTTCTAGCAAGTTCCAATCTCAGAATGTTTTTAATTTTTCACTTCAATGAGGGGGCCCTTTCAAAGTCCTGAACTTAGATGGTGTTAAAAGAAAAAAATGACCCCCCCCCCCCCCCCCACCCCAGAACAACTGGCTATACTCATAGCCAGTTGGTGAAAGAATAAAATGGGAACGTAATTTTGATGAGACAGGGTTGTTCCACTTAACCAAGTACACGTCTTATACGTGGATTGATCAATTTCACCATCAGTGCTGTTGATCCAACTCATAACCTCATATGCATTTGAAAGGCAAAACTAATATACTTGCATATACAATTCAATATAAACCTTTTCCAGATGGAAACTGAATGGGAGAATAAATATATTTAAAAATCGTTTTAGGTAATGAAATCAAGGCACCTCATAGATCCATCAATGATTACATGTCTTCACGTGTCACAGGGAAATGTATTCACTCATTGACGCATAATATGTAGAAGCTTGGTGATTGCAATATGATATAATAGAATATATTAATATATTGTATGTTAACATAGTCAATTGTATGTTAAGACAGTCCATTAAAGGCAACACATTTGTACTATCAGCCCCCGTGCCCACCCATGCCCTGACCCTTTTGAAGGAAAGAGGTAAAAATGTAAAACTGAATGGTAAAACACTTTTTGGATCTCCATTGCCTCCAATTAGCACCGACCATCAAGACGCTGTGTAATTAGTAAACATTGTGAACTTGTTTTTTCAAGTTGAGCCCTACGCAAATTGTTTCTAGCTTGGCAAGCAAGTACACTGATCGGGAGGATGCTAATGAAATTGATTTTTTTTTGTATGATTTTTTTTAAAGCATAAGCTAAAGCCAGCAGTTTACACCTCTCTCTATGACACGATAGTTGTATTTTGAGAGACATGAACAGAATATAGATTGATCATGCCAGAGCTCCACTGTATTCCAAATGACCTAGTTAGGATTAGGGTCAGATTCCTCCCACCAACACAAAAACACAAGTCGGTTTGAACATCAGCAGGGAAGTGCTTCAGAGCCCCATGCTGACCTGAACATAATTTGAAGAAAAGCATATGCGGGGAATATGCAGCTAGACCGAAAGTGTTTTTTCAACATTATTAAAAGACACCAGCAAATGTTCTGCAACAACAACCATTACTTTTTAGTACATTTGAAAGGTTCTCTTCCTAAACACAGAAAGGACTCCTAGCCTTCTCTTTGTATCAAGCCTAGCCTAGTCCTTTGTGTTTGAAAAGAGAAAATAGCCAATGCAGAAAAAAGGCAAAAAGAATAGATAGAAAAAGTGAGAGAGGACAGAGTAAATGTTGAGGGTGTACTCAATTCTATTGTTTTAAAAATGTTCACTTCCTTTTTGAACAGATATTTGATTAGTATTTGGCAGCATTTCAATGCACTTTTACCCTCCATATTCAGCAGAGGAGGAGTTAGTTTGACACTCTCAATTCAGAACTCTAGCAAAGGCTGAGGGGATCCCTGGAGAATCACTCATTCATTCAGCGTTCCCATCAGCCCATTAGACTGGCCATCAGCCAAAATAACTGCTTCCTGTTTCTCCAAGAAACACCTTTTTCATCCTCAGTATAATCCAGTTGTTTTCAGAAACTTCCAACGGGGAGAGGCGGTAGATTACTTTAGCCCGAGGAGTTCCACACATTTAGAACAAACTGAAACGGAACCGCACATCAGGAGAACGGCGGTGCATTCATTCCGGCAATTCATCGACTCTCCTCAAAAGCTTGGAAAAAGGATCGGATTGAGATTCGAGCTGCGCCGGAGTTGTTGTAAAAGTGCCTCAATACGCAGTGTAAGTGAAAAAGTA